>NC_081828.1:153230295-153540067 GCF_030867095.1 Alligator mississippiensis | reverse complement strand
GGAAGGGCTTACAGCACATCCAGAAGATGTCACCCAAGCCTTAGCCTGGACAAATCATTAGAGGCAAACTCATTGAATGATTAATGAAGAAAGCTTAAAACAACTGGCAGGTATGTATGTACAGCTCAAAAATGCAGACATCTTCAAAATCTATCTTAGAAAAGGGTCACTTCATTAGAACTGATCAAAATTAGAGGTAAGACAGCTGAAACTGAAATAGAAACGGGACAGAAAAACAAATGAGATCCTCTAAGAAATACTTTTATGAAAAAAGTAGTAAAGCAAATAACGTAGTATCTGAGCTTCTTAAAAAACAAAGACAAATTATGTGATGTAAAATAAAGTGACACAAAAGAACAGCATTTCCCATGCAGAACAAACACCACTGGAAGATGTTTCTCTAACACAACAGTTATGAACTTTTTTAAGACTCAAGGCATCCCTCAGACTCAAAAAATGCCTCAAAAAATGCCAGCTTTTAGCTTTTTCATTTGTTTCTTGACTACAGAACAATAATAGAGCGATTCTTATGTTGCAAAGAATTCAGAAAGGCCACAACAGATTAGAATTTTTTTTAATACTATAGATTCCTATTTGCATCCTCTAGGTTTTATCTTGTGAACTGTGTGTATTCATGTGCAAATCCAATACTGCTAATATTCTACAACACCCTTAAAAGGATCTCACAGCACCCTGGTGGCTAATCATTGCTATAACCCTGCAAAAACATAGGGAAGATATTAAGAGTGATTTTTGGCAAGTTAAAATACCTTTCCAAACATGAAACTTGCTGATGAGAAATTTGGGAAGTTGGGGGGGGGGGTATTAAAATACTATCTTTCAGATAACACTGCAGTTTTATATGCACCTTTACCTTTTTCTACAAAAATATGGCCTGCAGACTGGGTCACCAAGGGATTTTATCCGGCCCACGGTGGATCCCTTGGCCCCACCTGGCCCTGGCATGGGGACAGCCCAGGATGTGTCACATGCGGCTGGTCCCACTGGCCACAGGTGTGCAGCAGGGTTGAGGCAGCCCAGCTGGCAGCAGTTCCTTCTGGCTGCTGCTGCCAGTGTCATTGCTGCTACTGCCAAACCCTGCACCCACTGCTAGGAGTGCCTGATGGAGCTGGTGAGCACACTCAGCTGGGTTGGATGGGATGGAGCTGTCGGCGAGTGGAAAGCAGCATTCAGCAGAACAGGTGACCAGGCCAGGGATTGCAGGGCAGTGACGGCATGGGGCCAGAGCCTGGGGCAGAGCCATGATCCACTCCCCGGATTGTGGCTCTTCCCTGGCCCCCGTCTCTCTGTACTGTCATTGCTCTGATCCCTGCCTGTCACTGCCCTGCCCTGGCCCTGCCTGTCCACCCTGCTCCTGGATACCACTCCCTGACCACCTGTGACCCCACCCCATATGCCCAAGCGCACCGTGCTCACAGGGTTCCTAGGCCAGACTCTAGGGAAAGCCAGCCTGCCCACTCCATTTTGCACTCCTGGCATTGGGCGTGGGGAGGACAGGCCTGGGCCAGGTAAGATCAACTCCTGTTGTCCTTGCCTCCCGCCCCCCGCAACTCACCAAAACTCCATAAATGGCCTTCCAGTCCAAATAATTGCTCACCCCTATTGTACCCCATACAGAGCCATATTAGTTTTGAAATGCTTTTGATACATCTAGGGGTAGCTTCCCCGACATTTTTTTTCAAAAGAACCTGGGTCAAATACCTTTAAACTGATCTCAATATAAGAAGGGAAATTAAATCTTTCAAAAAGAAAACTTCAAGTTCAGGCATGCATCTCAATGGACTCCACAATTTTGCATGGCTTAAGAATCCATCCTCAGCAAGTTATTACGCTGGACTTGAAACAAAAGTAAATAATAGCATTGTGCTTCACATCTAACACAATTCCTTAAAAATTATTTCACACGTTTTAGCAAGGGAGTTATCTGAATAAAAATAAGAGCAAAAGATGCCATGACTCACTGTGGTTCAGAAATAAATCAACATGTCAAGGAAATATATTCACATCCAAGAACATGTATATATGCAGGCAGTTCTCACAAATTATGCTTTACAAGACAAGGCTAGAGATATACCATCCATTCTGTACAAACGCTGCAAATGCTAGCTGAATTCAAATAGGAAATTTAAAAATTCAAAAGAACTGTTGATGCTGGATGGTCTTAAGGTTAAAGGCTGGAGTCATGGAAACAGGATGGTACACGATTGGTTTCAGAGCACTATGCTTTCCTATCTTAATAGGAAATTCACTGACATTTCTCTTTTTGCTGTAGGTCATCTTTCACAAATCCTGTACCTGGAGTTTATAGAAGACTCAACTAATGTTGGCTGCTTCAAGCACTGGGGTAGAGTAAGAGATCTTCTGATTAATAACAATATTGTATATTGCACACACAAGCAGAGGGGTAGTAAGCAGTGTTAGTCTGAAAAAAGGCAGGACAGGGTGGTGTCCGAGACACTAACTGGTTCAGAGAGGCATAAATTTCTATAGGTATAGACTGTTGACTACAAAAGCCTCTGTGCCTTTCTCTCTGAACCAGTTAAGTGTAAGGTGCCACCCTGTCCTTCCTTCTATATTACACACACATTTTACAAAATATGAGGAAGAGAACAGTAAGTTTGTTTAGTGTGTACCCCTTCCCTTGAGGATATGAGCAAGGGTAGGGATTAAGCTAAAGCTGGAGTATATTTAGAGAACAGTAGTATAATAGCTGTTGGGCAAAACACCATGATCTACAAGTCTATAGTAAAATTTTAATAATATAAACTGTACAGACTTTAATTACTATATCTTTTAAACTTGTGTCTTTGAAGAAAGACATGGTCAGGTTCCTGAAAGATGAAGGAAAAGAAAACAAATAAGTTTCAGAGCACAAGCCTCAAAAGATTGCTGTGCAGGTTCACAGTAATCACGTGGAAGGGACAAAACATAAAATTACTTCATTTCACAAAGAACTGTTTTTTTAAACTGAACAAAATGCTAGATTGCCTGGTCATATGGTCAGGTTCTCATTCACTAACAATGCTAGAAATACAAATATTGTAGGAGAAATGTTCAAATACAAAACTCTGGTGAACATTAAAAATGTATGAGAAAATTCTTATTTTACATTAAAATTTACAATATTTTCAGAAAAAAACAAAATCAGATGGTGGGGCCATGTTTCACCTGTGGGCAGAAATGGACATCACCTTTCTTCATCTTTGTGCCACCATAAAAAAAATTTTATGCCTGCAAAGGTCAAGCAACCAGACGTTCAGGCCCCTTGTCATGTCACAAATGCTCAAAATTTGTGGCCACAACAAAGGTGATAATAATTTGTGCTGCTTTTTTGCAGCAGATGTCTGTGGCAGGAGTGTGGGCAACCCAGAGCTACCTGTATTCTCCAGGTGCCCCAGGCAGGTGCTCTATGGGCTTGAGGGACCAAATCCTAACTACCCCAGGAGTTCCCACATAGGATTGGGCCCCTTAAGCGCTTGGAGCACCTGTCCAGCTTTCCCTGATTAGGGAAGCTCCCCATGGAATCTCTGGGCGTGTCTCCAAAAGCAGAGAAATTTGGGGTTTCCCCAAATGTCTTACACAGAAGTGTAAGCAGTTTACACAGAAGCACGCCCAGGAAACCACAATTTTCTCTGCTTATATAAACACACCCCAAGATTCTCTGGGGCACCTCTCTGAAAGTGGGGAAAGCCTGTCGGGTGTTCCGGGGGGTGGGGAGGAAGGACTGGAGGAGCCTGATCCTGCACAGGAATTCCTCAGGTGCATAGGACAGGACCCCTCCAGCCTTGGGAGAACACATCGCCCATTGTCTCACCCACTGGCACTGCAGGACAACAGGTGATGCATGTTTCACCCAATGAAGCAGATCAGCTGTTCTGGGACACATCCTGGCACAGCTGGTCCACTTCATTTAGTGACGTCTATTTCTAGTTTGTGTTGGAACAATGTCTCTGAGGCTATATGAAGTCATACATTTAAAAGTACTCCAAATTCAGTGTGGGCCCTGTGTACCTAAGGGAGCACCTTCTTCCTTATGTCCCCACACAATCCCTCACATCAACCAAGAGAAACCTCCTGCAAATACCATCAATATGAAATGGTCACTCTCAGCAGCGGCTCCTCAGCTCTGGAACTCCTCCCTCTTGAGGCTCACCATGGTCCAATAAAGTTCAGAACATTTATCAGAAGTGCTGTTAAGACCTTCCTACTTGGGCTGGCATTCAAACAAAGAAAGCTCAGCTGAGTTATCGTTTAGGGGTCTCTAATTTATATTGATATTGTAGCTCCCTTTTAAATGCTTTTGTTCTTTATTGTTCTCCTGTTTAAGTTATTCTGTCCTCTTATTGTAAGCCACCCTGAGCCCATGCTGGGAAGGGCAGCATTTAAAACCGGATCACTTCAGTGTTGTACAAAAGTGAAGTCCCCAGCTCCCCCACTACAGTCCTTCAGAATAACCACAAAAGTCTGCAGTGGCAGTGCTCTTCACATAGCTGAGTGGTTGCACTCTAGCTACATACACTTTATTCAGGCCTAATATGTATTATGTCATTAAATGATGGGTTTTTTGGTTAGACTAACATTTTTGTGCCTATGTTAGGTTGAATTTGAATTAAGACCAGAATTCAAATACACAAGTAGATTTTTTAAATTATTTTTATGAATATTCATATATTCTCAGCCTCATATTCTTTTCTGAGCTATGCTTCTCTATTACTATCAGTTTTTTCAGTTTTACAGACCACTTTCAGATTTTGCTATCCTTTAAAACGTTTAATTGCTTGAGCCACAGCTGTTCAAGTGGCAGCCTCCAGGGCTCCCACCAAGCTACCACTACCCCCATTTCTCCAGCTGCAGTTGCACCCAGGGTCTTTGGATTTCTTCTCCCTCTAGCTTCCCCTTTCCCACCCCAGGAAGCAGGGTGATGCAGCACAGAGCAACGTGCAGTCTTGGGGGTGCCTACAGGCCAGGGCACCTGATGCATGGTACAGCAGAGGAGCCCATAGCATGGGAGCTGAAGGGGAGGCACAGCACCCAAGAGCACAGCACAGAACACAGCACAGCAGGGGACCATCGGGGTACATGGTGCAGCATTTCTCAACCCATGGGTCGCACAAATATATGAAACAGTTGTGAACAAACTTTAGAAATGGATTCTCCTTTAAAGGAGAAAAAATGTGGGAAACGGTGGCTTTTCCCTTGTAGATTGGTAATTCCAGACTGCAAAGGGCTGCTTGGGGTTCCCCATGCATCACATCCCCCCAGCCCCCCACACCCACATCCTGCCCCATAGAATGGAGGGCTGGGACCTGAGGGTGGGGGGCAATGGGTCGGGAGTGAGGGGACTGGGTAGGGACTAGCCGCTGATGTTTACAAATGGGTCCTGGTACAAAAATGGTTGAGAACCACTGCAGCAGTGGTTAAGTTAACATTTTATGATTTTTACTTTTAAACTGCTTTAAAACAAACAATTAAATATAAGCATATTAGCTTGTTTTTTCTCTCTTCAGAAAAGAGAAACAAGCAACAAACAAAGATGCAGCAACTGTCTTCTGATAAAAAAGCTAAAATGGGCATGACAGCCAGGTCAGAGTAAAGATTCCAGGCACTTCCACAAAACATGCTATGAGGAAACTGGGAGATAGGAGACTTGATTAATAAGTAGGTTGCAAATGTGACCTTCCCCTTCCTGCCCCTCCCCCCCGCCCATCTCAAATAAATACTTCAACTATAAACCAACAAAAAGGTACTTCTTAGGCAACTGGCTCTGACAACAGACAGAATCAACAGCCAAAAACCTGCAGCCACTAAAAAGCAGGGTGTGGGGGAAGGATGGGGCACCACAACACCTCAGCCTACATAGAGTCCAAAAGTTTTCAAATAGCAGACTCTGAAGATAATGTTCTAAAAGAGAGGTCACTACTAACATTTCAAATCCATTTCCTGAAGAATTTTAAGTGCTAGTGAAAGACTATACTTAAGTTTCTTCTTTAAGACAAAAAAAAAAAAAAGGTTCACAAGAAGTACTGGTAATGCATACCTCTGAAGTCTCTCTAAATGCAGAGGTGAGTGAGTGAGTTGGCTTGAACCACTGCAGAATTAGCAGACAAAAACAGTCTCTAGAGGTCAGTATGCCCAAGTCATTATAAACATACTACAGGGAGCACTCAACCCTGACTTTGCAGGCCAGATCCACCCTGCATAGCCATGTCATCCAGCCCTCAGGGCTCCTCCTCACAGTCTGTAAATTTGGAGGTGGGGAAAATGGTGGCAACATTACAGCATTTACTCAAATACAAAGATGACCCTGAATATAAGACAACCCGCAATAATTAGATTCTATATGGAAAATTTATAAATATATTATAAAGTTGTCCAGGTGTAGAATCTAATTGTAAGAGCATTTTCTTGAATTCATCCTCCTTCCACTGCTACAGCAGGGAAAATAGTGGTTGGAGGGGTCAGGTGGCCCCTTGTCCTCTGCTCCCCCAATTTCTGCACTACTTCTGTACCGACTTACACATAATACAAACTGCACAATATCAGCCAAATCTATACATCTATATATTAGTGGTGTTTCATTTAAATCATGGAAAAAAAAATGTAGATTTGGGGTTACTTTTTTTTTTTTTTAAACCAAAAATTGGGGGTTTGTTTTTTTTTAAAATCAAAGAAAACCAGGATCACTGTTTATCATATAGTTCACCAGGCTGGGCCCCAGCAGAGTCCACAGCATTTAAAGCCATTGTAACCCCAAGAGCCCAGCACTGGTCAGTATGCGTGTGTACTCCAGGTTCCCTTCCCCCTCCCCAAAAGGATCCACATACTAATTAGCCCTAAACTTGGGACTGGGTGTTCTTGTCACAAGTCCTGGGACCCTTCAAAAATGGATATGCAGATGAGGCACAGGGCTGCCTGGTCCATCTCCACACTCATTGTATGTGACCAGCTGAGAGCCTCTCAGCTGCATAGAAGTTTGGTGGTGCTTGCCAGACATTTAAGGCTTATGAAGAAACAAGAATTATAGGAAATAGGAAAGAAAGGCACTGCTCAGCTGTGGAAGTGAAGAAGTCGTCTAAATGTATTTGATGTGGTTCACCATGACATGAAAAAGAGCTAGTGCTGAAGATAATGAGCACTATATCTTATTCAGATTGGCCTTGTGGTAGTTTCCTCATCAGCATTTTTTGGCACCAGAATGTGTCAGAGCTTGCTCTAGCCCCTCCAAGTGCTGGCCTGGTACTGCTGTACCTCCAGGCCCACACACATTCCCTCCTGGGGGAACAACTGCCTATTTTGGGGGAGGGGGGTTGGCTTTTTGTTTTGTTGTTTTTTTAAGGGCCATGCACACACAAAAAAGGTTCCCAGTGTGTTTGCTCAATATAGTGTGTTTTAGTCTATACAGCATGCTTTATGGGCATGCTCACCATGGGCTGAATTTAATCAGCTTCTTAGCTCATTTCCATGACTGAGCACATGCTGCTTCTAGCAGCAGTTTAATGATAGACAATGTAATTAATAGGAAGCGGGCGGGGGGGGGGGGGGGGTTGCTGGTAGGCGAATATAAGATGAGGGACTTTTTCCCCAAAACTGATTGTGGGGAAAAGACCTCATCTTGTATTTGAGTGAATATAGTAATTGCCACTCCTTTGCTGCCAAATTTCTGACACCATGGGGAGCCCTGCAGGCTGCATAACATAGTATCAAACTCACTCCATGCAGTTAGTGCAGGATCTGTCCCTTGAACCAACCCCACATGGCCAGAAGGTTGGGTCTCACTGGCTTAGCACTTTACAATAAAGCATTAAAGTTTGAGCAACATAAATAGCATGACTAAGAGATATCCTAGACTCCCATGCATCTTTTTAACATTTACTTCCTTCACTATATTTCAAACTTCAGTATTTATCAGTCAATTAACTCTCTCCCCATTATCTCCTTCCTCCAAACCAGCTATTTCTTTCCACCTAAAGAGCAACAGTTTAGTATAAAAGCCCTAGGCTCTATACTTCAATTTCTTATCTAGGAAAAGAACACCAGGAAAGAAGAACTTGCCCCATCTTGCACCAAATAGTCTCTATTAACTGTATAATGGAAGTTTAATATTTTCACCTCTTAAGAGAGAGCTGTGGGGGCGGCTAAAAGATGTCAGAGCATGCCTATACTTGAAACTTACAGATTTTCTGTATCTACATTAAGTCATCTGCAGAACACTTACGCAGGAAAACTGCCCCCAACACCATACTGTTATCCCACAATTAAGCTATTTTTGCCATGTATTTTTGACCATTCAGTACTGCAATGTTTCAAAATAAATGTTCAGCATTCTGGTTAGAAATCCCAAGGTGCACTGCTCTGCAGCTATGCTACATTTATTCTAGGATTCTGCACTCCATGCATTTTAGGATACCAAATCACAAAACAATGAAATTCTGGGAGTTGGGGTTATATTAGAACAATCCTGGGAATTTTGCACTTTCATTTCACCATACATGCTTTAAAATGACATAAGCTTGAAGAGTACTATGAATCCACATGGAAGAAACATCAGCTAGCACTATAATCCTCATTGAGATAAAAAATGAACAGTCTACAACAGGGGCGGGCAATTATTTTGGGTGGAGGGCTGCTTACTGAGTTTTGGCAAGCCATCAAGGGCTCATGACAGGCAGCCAGGGGCAGATAAATATTAATTTTCTAAATTTTTTTTAGAGGCCCTGCAGGCCAGATAGAGCGCCCTGGCGGGCTGCATGCGGCCCACAGGCCACATTTTTCCCACCCCTGGTCTACAAGCACATCTAATCTTGTGCAGCAGCTTCAGAAAAAGGGCAATTAGGACACCTGAAGTGGAGGTAATACTGCTCTACAGGATCCTAGATTTTAATATACCTCTGTCTAGTTGATGAAGTGGTCATTTGTGGAATTCACAATATGCAGTAGATAAGTAGTGGGATCCTAAGCAAACTCATGATCCAGGTCTTCAGAATATCTTCAGGTCCTATGAACAAGTCTTAACATTCATATCCCAGGTAAGAAATATTTCCATATTACAGCACTGACCTGTGTCCCACCTGTGCATCCTCCTGCTCATTTATTTAGCAGCCTTTTCTATATCTGTGCATTAAAATGGCCAGATGGGCCTGACCCCAGAAGGCAAATGAAATCCAGGACCTCAGCAGGCACCACACTGAGGCATACTGTACTTCCAGTTATTCAGAAGTCAGTTACTCAAGCATATATATGAATTCCTTTTGAGCTGGAACCACAGACAACAGCACCTGGCTGTGCACCAGATTTGAAAACAGAGGGGTGACCTCCTGTCAGGATGACTCCAGAGCAACAGGGATAAATAGGCAAGCCAATCCAGATAACCAGTAAAGCAATATAGGATATTATTATAAGGACATGGCAATGCACAAATGGAGATGTTTCCACATACACTTTTGTGCTAATAAATTCATCCTCTAGCTCAGTAATTCTCAACCTTTTTCAGTCGACCCCTTGGTCTCACAGTGAGACTTCACATACCCCCTTTCAATGGGAAATTAATTTTTTTAGGCCCTTTGACCTGTGTTAGACAATGTATGAGATATGTCTCATGTACCCCGATGAGGATTCACGTATCGCCTGGGGGTACATGTACCCCTGGTTCAGAACCACTGCAGCTGAATAAACCCACTTTTTAAGTTTAACAATACATACAAAAATATGTTCTGTGAAACAATTTGGGAATGCAAGTTATTTTATTACAAAATGACAGGCAACACATTTCAAGAGTAAACAAGTCCTTGAGTACATCACAGACTATGTTGGGGTGGTCCACCTTTGGGGCCTATGGGCTAAAGGAGTGGCAAAGGCATGTCTGACGCAAGCCCCTCACTGCCTACCCCTCTCCTGCATGCCTGAATCAGGCCTCATACACTGGGATCAGGCCCTGGCACCCGTCCTGCCCTGCATGCCTGATGTAGCACATGGGGCCACACTATCCAGCCCACAGGTATCTCCATCGGTCCAGAAATTTGGCAACAGGGGAATGGCAATTAACATTGACACTGCTCCCTGCCTCGCTGCCACATTTTCAGGCCCATGTAGTGCCCTGAAGGCCAGATGACACAGGGCTGGATCTAGCAGACCAGGAGATTGAACACCCCTGAACTATATGTTCATCAGTAAATTCTCTCCTATGAAGTTAACAAAGTATGCTTGAAAGAATTCTGAAACTTTAAGGTATCCTTAATTCTCCAACCTCATCTAGTTCTTCATATTAGTCATCTCTAGACACAGACCTATTCATTCATACACTCTCTCAGTCAGTCCCCGTACACACTGGCAGATTTATATTATTTCTGGAGCACAGGACCAATTTTGAGGGAGGGGGTTTAGATATAATGCTGATCAGCCATTATCTTCATATTATAATGAGCCTCTAGGCCAGTGATTCTCAACCAGAGTGACAGAATGCCATGAGATCCTCCTCCCAGGGTGAGATCTTTTTATGGGTGATGTGGGGTGCCATACAACATTGCACTGTTAGCTGTACAAACACCTACATCTTCACAAGATAAACCCAGAGATTTTAAATAGAAAACCATAGCATCAAAAACATTTCTGAATTGCTGAAGCCTTCCAGAGTTTGTTGCAACAGAGGACTCTATTATTTTTTCGTAGTCAAAAAATGAGCGAAAGCTAAGAGCTGGCATTTTCCAAGGGGTGCCATGAGTCAAAAAGAGACTGAGAACCAATGCTTAAGCCCATGGTTTTCAGCCTGTGTTCCGCACAAACTTGGGGGTGCGCAGAATGAAAAAAAAAAAGATTGAAAACGACTGTTCAATGCATTTCAGATTCTAGTACCTTGAGAAGACATCACAAGGTACACTACTGTGCAGTTAACATTTAACAACAGTCTCTATACCAATCTAGAAAATTACTGGAGATCAAATTCTGTCCCATTTACACCCAAGAAAATCAATATAATTGTACTGAATTCAAATGACCTCTGAATTAAACCTCTGAAAGTTAAAAGTAGAATTAGGTGAAGGCAAGGAAAAAGAAACACTGTTACAATGTATACAGTATAATGATTATCACACAAGGATAAAAAACTGCTTTGCTTAGCTTTAGTTGCAGTTTCAACATGTATATAATTTTATAATACAATCTGTATAACAGTACAAGTCATTATAAAAACAAACATTTTAAATAACTTCAAATGATTAGCCACTGTAACTAAGGTAACTGCAGTCTCCCACTCAAGTTCCAGAAATAGGAAACACAGGAATGAAGGCAAGTGAAAGTTAAAGAGAAGTCAGGAGGAGCAAGAAAATAGACAGGATCATGGTGTAAGAGGGCAAAAGAATGGCTATAAGAAAATAATACATACTAGCTGTGGAAGGAGATTTAAAAGATGGTTATATGAATAGTGTAATAGGAAGGTATTTGTTTTCAGAGTCATTTTATTGCACCAAGGGGAAAAAAGTGCGTTTCTTTACCATTTCAGCACATTTTGTGGTTTTGCTAATTCAGTCTTTATCAATATTCAGTCTCTAGCAGGTAATGCAAAATTTGTAAGAGTTCCTAGGAAGATTTCTTTCTAAAACAGGGAAGATTTGGTTTGCATCATTTAGTTTCCAGATATCTGTCTCCCAGTCACGGTGAAGTTTTGCAAATATCTGCATGAACAGACCTTTGTACCTAGAGCCCCTACTGAGGACAACAGGATCTGTCATAAGAATTGCCAGATCATGGTTTTTTTGATTGCTTTTACTTTTCTTCTTTGACGAGAACAGCTTGTTCGTAAGTCAATACTTGCAAAAGTCTTAACTTGACTATGTGGAACCAATAGGACCAAAGTTAGCACAGAATTGTGAAAGCGAGTATGTACTCCCTACTTAAGGTAGGGGCTGGAAAGAATCTTACACATTGCGCACCAAGGTAGATCAGTTGTCCCTTTGACAAAGGGAAAATTTCTTTCAGTTACCTGAACCCAGATATCATCTTTTCAACACACATGGAATCTGAGCCAGGAACAACAGAATTACTAGGAAGACTGAGAAAATTATTTAAAAAAAAAGGAAAATATATAGATTTTTTCAGTATAAACAACATGGAGACATAAGGGTTCCTTTTAACGTAGTTTAAATGAAAGTTTAAGAGGACAGCATGAGGGCCGTCTGGTTTCCCCACACTGAACAAAAAGTTTCTGAACGTTTGTTTGTTTGTTGAACTCTTAGCCAACAGCAACCTCTTAAATCAGTAAGACCCACGAATATATAGCCTCCTAAGTCTACATTCGGTCAAGTTTTAAAGAGCAAGATCCAATATTCCCATTCCCCCCACACAGACTCCCCCTCCCATGGAACAGCTGTAGTCCTCTTTCATCCCCACAGGATTCCTCTTCCTTGTGTAATAAGGAACTTGTTTGGATATTTATTCTTGGCACAAATTCTAAAAAGGATGAAGTTTAACACTGACAGTAATGAAAATAGCAACCATGTCAGCATTCAGAGTGTTCACTATGACACTGCAAACATTTGTTTAATTGCCAACTGAATAAGATGCATCTGAGCCAAGAGAAAGATATAAATGGGCAATAAAAGTCAGGACTCTCACTGTTCAAGGACTTTCAAGATAAGTGGTCACCCAAAGCCTCATGCAGCTGCCACTAATTCTCTACCTTATTCCACTCAGAGTCCAACTTTTGGGTATAAATGCACCCCAAGGACAGATGGCCAAACAGGTAGCCCTATGGAAAAGCTAGGAATGTTGGCAAGAATGCCCTACACAGATGGCTTCCAATGGCCACTACTACAGGTGCTTAGCCTTCTTTCCCTCTATTACATATTTACCTATGAAAATAGCCTTAGTGTTTGTGAAGGTGGAACAAGATGTTGGCATTATAATGAAGAAGCATCCAAGGAAGGTTCACACAAATACTCTGTAACTGCACAACAAAAACTAGAGTGACTACAGAATTTGACCAGCGAGCTACTGTAGTATGTTTTTATTGAAATTCTAGTATTTGACAGGTTATGCTGGTCTGAGAGACACATAAGAGATTCTAACATAGGAAATGCAAGACCTTCAGGCCTTCCAAAATTAAAAATTCACCTGACCAAACTCTTCTAACCTGCTTAAAAGTAAACAGTAATTGACTAAATTCAATAAAGTTTATCTCATGCCACAACCTTAAGCTTTATGATTTTCTAAAATGTAGTTCTTTTGAATCCTTGCTTATGAATCCATTATCAATGACGCCCACCATTTGGCCTTTTAATATAAAAAGCCCTTAACTCTAAACATTCTTCCAACAAATATAGTCAGGCAGGATTAGAAAGAGGTAATTTTATACACAATCTAGAATGCAGGCCTCCAAGCAAACTGCTTTCATTAAAATAGCATATACTGTATATGCTGTAATGAACTATGGGTTTGCTTGTGATGCGTGTGACAGTTTACCTCCTTAGCCTATATACAGAGAATGAAGGGTTAAGCCAGGACTGCCTAGCTGTAGGACTAGACAAGATGGATCTTTAGCACCAAGTGTCGTGAATGGTTTTGTTGACATACCAACAAAAGTGAGATGCCCAACACAGGAGGCGTCCAGAGGAGGTACACATGACAATGGGAGAGTAGGCTGGGGGTGAAGCAACCCATCAGCTCCTGGCCAAAAGAGTCTGGGGACTGAGACAAAAGGAAAAGATCCATGCTGCTGGAAAAAGTGAAAATGGAACAGCTTTATCTTCAGGGGTGCTCAGGGCTATGCAGGGTAGACTGGGGACACTGGGACTGCTTAACCCCTTTGGGGGCCTTTGCACCAGTAAATGCTTTTATAGAAGAGACTGCCTGATGTACTGCTCGAAACTGTAGGTTGCAGTGGACTGCCCTAAGAGGAGGTGAGGTCTCTCTGAAGCAGAACTGGATAGTAGCTCCTTGAACCAGGACCACAGAGTACAAAATAGGCGAGAGACCAAATGTAGGGGTCTTAGAGTGGGAAGGAGTTCAGGCTCCCCTTCTGCTCTAGAAGCCAAGCCTGGCTTGCTTCAGGGGAATCTCTCAGAGAGTGACACACACACACACGTACCCACCCACCTCTCCCCCCCTGCATAAATTAAACATTATTAGTAAACCTGGATCTAAACTACTATATAGAAAGTATATCACAATGAATGTAATCTGTAGCACGGTCACCTCCGCTTCCAGAAAATAGTAAAAGTTTTCCTGAATGTTTAGTAATTGTACTCTACTGCGCCATCACCTGGAAGAAGCTAGCACGAAAGTGCCACATGCTGTACTAGTAATGGGCATGGTATGAAACCAGACATAAGTTAAGAAGAAAATAATCACAATCAGCACTGATCAAATTCCATCTACACATCAAACTGATTTGCCAGAAGTGGATAAGATTGTAATTTTACTTTAAATAGGGCTACTAGAGATATTGTTACTGATGCATAGAGATTAAGTAACTTGTCCAACATCACAGCAAGCCAATGGGAGTCATAGTAATACAGAGTTTCTAACCCCCAACCAAACCCAACTATCATTTTTTATCCTTGAGTATTGTGTCAAAAGAAATACCTTTATAATTACAGTTTGCTGTTCAGAATTGCAGGAGTAACCTGGCCTCAGCATGGTAGCTAATCACTTTCGGACATACTTCTCTAGTCACCAACTAGTAATGTCACAATTTCTTCTCCACTGATGGCAGCAGAGGTAGCCAAACCAGTCCCAATGGATACGTGTTTAAGGCACTTAAGCGTATCTAAAGTGTCATGCATAAAAGTCCCGTTTTCAAAAATGATTCAGATTCCTCAAGTCACTTTTAAAAATCTAAAGTAACTTTTGGAAATGGGACCCTGAAGTTACATACAACATTTTGGAAAATACTACCCAATATTGTGCACAGGGTGTCAATCACCAAGATACATAAAATACTGTCCAGCACAATTTCGTATGGAGAGCCAATGTTCAAGCAGCTAGCAAGCAGAAAAGGGCTCGCACTCAAAAATAACTTGTTTTCCGCAATAATTTGCAAAGACAATCAAATAAACAAAAACCCACTACTACCGGTCATGTTACATGGATCAAATTGCCCTTTAAAGCTAATCATTTCTTGGGCCATAAAAGAGATTTTTATCCGCAAGTACACTAAAGTAGTGTTATGGATTAGCCACTCCCAGAATCAAGGCCTTATTTATCTGTGGAGCAAATTCATAGCAGTCTTGGGTCACACTTTGTGGCCAAATTTTAGCCCTCTGGAACTCCACGGCACAACCTGACACCTCATAAAATCCTGGTTCCACTGGAGTTAATGGCAGAACTCCCACTAACTGCGGTGGGAACAGGCTTTCACCTTACAAGCCCAACTTAAATCTGAATAGAGGGATTTCTCACTGCAATATTATACAGAAAATGATTTCAGAACCTTCTTATCTGCTTCTGCTGTGACTTGTGGTGACTAGGACAGTAGCCAAGAAACCCAAACCAAACATGCTTATTAAATAATAGCTATGTTGTATCACTGTCGCCTTAGGAAACCACTTCACCTTACCAGTGTTCCCTCTTATCTTGTGTCACCTTTTCTTCCTATTGACTAAAGCCCCCAGCACAAACCAGTAATAATTTAATTGCTAACTACACACCCATATAGATAGTCTGAAAGCAGGAGACAACCCAAAGGCAGACACGTAAACCTAAATAAACCCTTTAAAATGCAGTAAAGCTCAACTAGATTTACAAAGTAAGTTTCCACTACAGCTAAGCAAGCCAACTTTCCAGCTTCGTTACCTAATAAAATTGCAGTTGGTAGATAACCAATACCTACTGAAAGAACTATAATGGTACGCGCATGTATCGAATATCCTACTAAACAGATTGTACAAATACTACAGAAATCATTTTCTCCACCAACACCACACTCACCAATGCAGTAAGACAGCCAACACCTCTTGAAGCACAGTGACCCTACATCAAGACCACTAGTTGTAGGAGCAACCCAGAGAAAGGGGAGCATCACTAAATGAACACAGCAGAGACATTACTGTGAGAAAGTCATCCTCTAAAAATGTTGGTCAGAGCTGATAGATTTGGCAACGCCTGAAACTGAAGTTCTATAGCCACAAAACAGACCAGACACACCAAGGCTTGCTCCAAAGCCAATGAAACCAGTGAGATGCTTCAAATGGGTGTTAGAGTGGGCCTTAAACAGCTGCTACTAAC
This sequence comes from Alligator mississippiensis, assembly GCF_030867095.1. Taxonomy (NCBI): domain Eukaryota; kingdom Metazoa; phylum Chordata; order Crocodylia; family Alligatoridae; genus Alligator; species Alligator mississippiensis. The sequence goes on along the minus strand of NC_081828.1, from coordinate 153,523,831 downwards.
TGAACTTGTTTCAAATAAAAAAAAAATGAATATCCTATTAATAATATTCTAATCCATACTCTATTCCATTAGTTTGTTAGTATTTAAGAATATTTTTGAAATTATTAAATGAATTTCATATAGTGCAGTTTTAAAACTAGAGTCTGTATGCTAAATTTTACCATTTAGCAACAACAAGTGATGAAGCCTTTGACACTTCCACTCATTTGGTAGCCTAGACTTACCCTCTTATCCCAAACACAATTGAAAAATAGTAGGCAGACAAGGTTCTTTGGGTAAATTTGACACCTTTTATTAGACCAACTCAAATAAAAAAAAAATTTTAATTAAATTAACACAAAATTTTAAAAGCATTCATTTGATCAGCAGGTGGCAAATGCAAATGAGAAAACACCTCAACAGGGCACCTCAGTGACAGAACATCAGGAAAGCGCAGCGAGGCCTGTGAAGGGCACTTACAACAGATCACTGAGAACTGTCCAAATATCAGGGCTGTTTGAATAGCATGGTGACAGCACCATGCCATCATTAGTAAAAGAACAAACTCTTTCATTTTTCTGTATACTTGAATATTGAAACAAAACAAATAACTTTCTGTATAACAATGCAATGCAATTCAATAAATTAGGTTTTAAAAAAATTACATGCCACAGAAATTGGTAATAACTTTCAAATTTTACACAGGCTCACAGCAAGGACAAGTGGTACTCACTCATTACAAAGCATTTCACACTACAAACTGCACACACTAATACCTCTCTTAAAAAATTCTCTCTCTTCAAAACCTGCTTCCTTCTTCCCAGTTTTGAAAAATCAATGTGTTCACCAGCTCCCAACATATCTATGTTGATTCTTACAAAACCTGTTTTTCCCTCCAGATCTGTGACTGTGGCAGTACAGTTGGGAGACCAAGTATACTGTTACTCCCTTCCCCTCCTCCCTCCCTCTGTGGTGAAATTAAAATAAAAATGATTATTTATTTCTCAATTATTTCTGAAATCTAGCAAAAAGCGAGCCTTTACATTCACCCAAAATTACAAATAGGAGCCTTTTCTTCTCTGCTCAGTTTAAAGTGATCATAAATATGAATCCCAAAGTAACTTTGCTCTGTACAGACAGCAGACAGTCTATTTTGAGTCCATGATTGTCACCAACGTTGTTTATATTTCAGGGCTTCAGATATATCTTTAAACATTTTAACTTATTAAGTGTGCTGAGTTGATTACTTTTTCAGACCTGAAGAAAAGTATCCGGTGTCCAAAAGCTTGCCGTAAAAAACAAACAAACAAACAAAAACCCTCACTCCCAGATGCATGGTTGCTCCAATAGAGAAGGCAAGGATTTCTGGAGGGAGATCCCTATAGTAACAAAACCAATTTTTAACACACTAACACCTAGAGGTCCCAATCATCGCACAAATACACAACCAAAAAGACCCCCCAACTTCCTCAAAAAGAACTGAGTTCAAGAAAAAAGAGAGAGAGAGACTGGACAGACAGAGGAATAAGACAAGGTAATGATGAGATGATGGCAGTCAGTGTCATGAGCAGACACAGTGCATGGCTATTTAACCATTGCCAAGCTTTGCAATGTGATGTCTATGAAAAACACCACCACGGGGTTGGAAGGAGAGAGCTGAAGCAAGTCAGTAGGGCGTGATCCCAGAATCCTAAAGAAGTCAGGCTGGAAGGGACCTCGAGATGTCGTCTAATCCAGTGTTTCTCAGCCTCTTCTGGACCAGGACCCCTCTGTAAACACGGATGGCCAGTCCCAACCCAGTGCCCCTCACTCTCAACCTGCTGCCCCCCCAAGTGTATGGGGCAGAGAGGGGGTGTGTGGGGGCCCCAAGCAACCCCCTGCAAGATGAGAACCAGCTAGCCTGCAAGGCAAACGCCACAGTTTCCCATGTTATTCTCATTCATGGGAGAGTCCATTTTTAAAGTTTGTTGATCCATTTTTACAGGTTGTTCCTTAACCTTTCACATATCCTTGGGACCCACCTTTGGGCCCGCAACCCACGGATTGGGAAATGCTGATCTCACCCAACCCCCTCTTGCCAGAGGCAAGAAAGATCTTGTGGCCCTTATGGGGCTCCAAGCCCCGACCTTGGCATTATTAGCACTGCACTGAGATTTTTTATGGGGGGCGGGGGGGGGGGGGATCGTCCTCGCTCGGAAGGCGCAAAAAGGCACAAAACGCTCCAGCCAGAAGAGGCAGCGGGACAAAAGGCTGGCGGATCCACAGCCTGACGGAGAAGAGGAGACAACAGGTAGGACAGAGGAATGCATCCACCACAAAGGGACCGTTGGACCCAAGGCAAGAGGCTCCTGCCTGCCTGGGGGCAAGAGGAAGGGGGGACCCCAGCGGGTACAACGGGTCCTCAGGAGCGGTAGTAAGGCGGGATGGGCTGGGGCGGGCCCAGGCGTAGGGCGGGAAAGGCTCAGCCCGCACCTGCCCGGCAGTCTGGGGGGGAGGGGCCCTCGCACGCGCCCACCTGCGCGGCCGGTTACCTGGGGGGGAGGGGAGAGGAGAGGAAGGCTGGGCACACGCGGAGGAATCCAGCAACGGCCGCGCTGCCGAGCCTGCCTCACACGCACCTACATACACACGCACATGCGGGCCGGGCCGGGCCGGGCCGGGCCGGGCCAAGCCAGGCGTGGAGTGGGGGGGGGCGGCACCCACCTGCTCGCGGAGTTTGAGGAACACCATGGCGAGGCCGAAGCCGCCGCCGCCGCCGCCAACGACTCCGCGACGCCCCGCCCCCCACCCGCGCTCAGACCCCGCCCCCGGCCCCGCCCCCACAAGCCGCTCCCGCGTGCCGCTGACGGGGCCGCGGCCAGAAGGACAGGAAGGGGAAACGCCCCGCCCCCGCGCACGCGGATTGGATGTCAACTGGAAGACTCCGGGAAGACCCCGCCCCCCGCCGCTTCCCGTCTGTCACTCGCCACCAAGTGCGCCGGGGATTGGGTTCGGCTTGGAAAGGGGAAGGGGGGGGGGAAACGAGGCGGAGTAACAGCATCGCCGATTGGTCAAACCGGGGGCGGGGCAGGGAGTGAGAGATCATGTGTGATTGGCAGCGGAGGGTGGAGCGGTCCTGGCAGGTTGGCCCCGCGTTCACCCCGCGTCTGCCATGTGCTTTGCTGTCTGGAAAAACTGCTCTGGGTCCCTTCAGAAACCTAGCTCCATGCGGGCCCGCACCAGGCGCAGCTCCTGGCATTTTTTTTAAGGCAAGTGTCCCGGACGAACCCCAAAACAATCACGTGTTTCGTTCGGTGGCGCATAACATCATGTTTTAGGGCGAAATGGCGTCATGAATGAAGGGAAGGTGAAGTGATGTCAGTGTAAAGAGTACTGGAAACACAAGCGACCAACCTGTTTCCCTCTAAATTTTCCAGGACAGGCCTGTGTGCCCTGCAGATAAACAAAGTTCTTGTGTCAGAGGCCATGTCTTTTATTAGACCAACTAAATACTAGCAAAACAAATGATTTAGTTGCTTTAATAAAAGATAATTGCCTCTGATCTCACAGCTTTGTTTCTATTTATTAGACCAACAGAGCTATAACATATATTCCTGCACGGGCTGCTGCACCAGTCCCCAGGAAGAGACCCTGAGGCAGGATGCCAATCCTCCAGATCTGAAAAACTGGCTCTAGATCCATGTGGTAAACTCCCTAAACATTTACCCAGTGCCAGGCAGCATCCTTTTGGAGTCTACTAAGAGGATGCAGCAGAAGAAATGTGAGTTACCTCCTTGACAAAGAAACAGTATAGCTGCATTTCCAACCTTGTGCGAAAACTAATGATCTCTGTCTCTCAGGAGTGCCAGGCTAAGGGGGTTGGACTAGATGGCCTCCTGCAGTCCCTTCCATCCCTAACTTCCTATGACTGATTCATTACCTGGAACCACAAGAGGTAGACTACTTGTGTTGCAGGTGCTGGTGCAGCATTCAGGACTGCTCCCTGGAACTTGATTGTTTTAGGGGAACAAAAAAAATGACAAATTATAACTTGGGAATCATTTAGGACCAGCTTCAGCTATGTTTATTCATGCTGAATTACCTCTTATTCCTCAAGTGCCCCTGTTGATCCAAGTGAGTTCGTTCTGATGTAGAGTAAGATGCTACTCAATACAATTTCCAGGTAATCCACTGATGAGAGAGAATTTAGTAACTTCTAGGGAAGGACCATTAAAACTAGCTATTGAAAACACATATAATAAAAGGGTAGAGAGAGGTTTTGAGGTGCTGACAAAACTATGATGGGAATTTCCATCCAGATGGAAATACAGAAGGAAGGCAGAGTGGTGGAAGATAAGTGCCTTAAATTCACCCCTGGGCAGTCAGCGGAGGAGCTGCTTAACTCATATTCATCATCACTTCCTATTTTAAGGACGTGACACAAACTTTGCGCTGGCCCTTTGCACTCGGAGTGAATTTAATTAAATACAAAAATTATTTTTGAATATTAATAGATATTCAAGACTTTTGCAAGACAGAATCCTAGGTATAAAAATGGGTAACGTATTACAGAGGTGTGGAGCCATGGCATAAAGCTTCCATTAAGAAGTCCAACATTATAATTTTGGTTTGGAATTTGTTTTCTTCCCTGACAAATGACATGACTGTTCTGAAGGGAAGGGAGAATGGTTCTGCAAAGTTAAAAAGAAATTAAAAAAAAGTTACAGGTTTTTAAGTGTTTTTAAATTTTGACTTTTTTGTGATCCAAAAACACCATATGACAACATTTTAATGTAATTAAACCTCCTTGAATATTTATATGCTGCCAATGTTAAAAGGAAATACATGAATTAACAAGCATTCAAAAGCTTATCTGACTATCCCAACTACATAGCTGGTCCAATAGAAGATATCACACTAAGAAATCCTTGCTTCTTGCATAATTTCTGGATCATCACAGCTATAATATCACTTTTACACAACCATTAAAATTTAGCCAAGTTATTGACAATTGTTGTTATGAATAGTTTGGGTATTGTCCTGCTTCCAATGGGGACTGTATATATGCATATAAGCATGTTGTCTTCTACCGATTGGTTGCAACACAAGAATTTAATGATCTTTTCACAGCTAAAACACATTTTCCTTTATCTTAAATGTTTACTTTTAGAACTAAAGTATCATGGTTCCACTCCATGGTTTGCTTGTCTTTCTTAGGCACAATCTCATGTAGCCAAAATAAAATTTATTTTGGCTACATGATATATAATTTAACAATATTATTCCCATAATATTGAACTCTCAGATAAATTAAAGAAAAGAAAAATGTATATTTTAGTATTTTAGGACCAAGTCATATTGGGACATATAATTCTGCAAACAGGACACATAATTCTGAAAATATTGATTGATTTGGAGTATAACAGATTTTAAAATATTTCTTCTATGGCATTACAGCATTATGTATACTATTTCTTTGTGTATTTGCCCCATAAAATAATATCATATGATAAAGGGTGACACACAGTTAGACACTGACACTCACTTGAATAGCTATCCCACTTTAAATTTGCAATTCACTTTCACATAAAATTATATAACTAGATAGACAGATAAATAGATGTAGTTGACAAGCCTGTATACATTAATATGTTCCCTTTGGAGCCACTGGTATCTGTCATTGTGTAGAGCCAATGCGTTAGACTGACAGAAATGACTGGAGGAGCTGTAACTGTAGACTGTATCACCATCTTTCCCAAACTAAATGTAAATATGCCTCAGGCATAGAGTAGTATCTGGTCTATTTATCTTATCAAGTATATCTATGCATTTCTTTGTAATACAACAACTTGAACTCTTATTCCAAATAATCACTTTTTATGAGTAAACTTAAACATAAAAGTTAGAAAAAAAATACAAATTACACTGATTCTGGAAACATCTGCAAACTTCAACTTAAGCACCTAAGTACTTGCATGTATGAAGCTAGACATATTCATAAGTGTTTGCAGGACTGTAGATATAATTGAGTCTATAAAATACAAGTTAAGATAGATAGATATAAATTTACTTCACGTGCATGTCTATCTGTCTTATCTATTTTAATTGATCAACAATATTCTACAGTTCTTATTCCATATCCATTTGGGTCAACAAATTAGTATTAATACTTAAACAAAAAAAAATTATTTAAATTGTAAATATTTCACATTTAATAGACTCCCTCCAAACAAAATGTTTTGATTTCTAAAACAAGATAATAGAAACAATATACCTAAAACCTTAAAATTGCACAGATTAGATTTAAATTGGTGAGGAATATGCATTTCTTGTTTGTTTATTATGCAGGAGGATGTAGTAGTAGAATAGTTAAGGTATTTTCCTAAGGATCCAAAGATGGAAGTGTGAGATTCACCGTGAACTCATGCCGAAGACAGCCTTCAGTTAATCCCCTGTGTGTGGGTAATCCAGTTGTAATGCTGGCCCTTCTGGGTGTGCCGTTGGCTACAGACACTGGCTACCTTAACCACAGTAGCTTAATGAACTGCTTTGGCAGACCTTATACTTACTATGTGGACATCATCAATTTTAGGATGGCCTCAGCTATGCATTTTCTTTTGTTTTTAAGTGCTTTTGTATTATAAATGATATAATAGGCAACTGCCCTGTTATCACTTAATAGCCTTAGGTGGTTTGTGAACAAACATTTATTACTTTTGAAATACACATATCATGAAAGGAAACGCCATTCTGATAATGTTAAGATTCTGCAGCCATAAAATTAGGAAATTCCACAACACACTTATATAACTGATTTTGTAACTAATTGCCCATATAGCATACCTAAGGGCACACTTTTAGCACAGTATGCAGGCCCATGAGACATATATGAGACCCATTAGTGTTAATGTTAAATCTGCCTGCTGAAAACTAACTCTATTGTATGTAACATTTTCCAGGGTTTTGGAGGCAGGACCATATGTGCAGCAACTGAAAAACATAGAGGGTCTGAATTAAAAGCATTCTGTAGAACCCTCGTATACAATAAGTTTTGTGAGTATGTCTGAACTATATCATTTTAACAGGTTTTTGTTTCTTAATAATACTTGTACTTTGTACTGAAGTTTTTAAATAACTTCACAAACATTACTTACACCTCTGTGAGAGGTATGAATTATCTTTTCATTCTTTTAAATGGGTGAACAGACAGAGAGGATAAGGGACTTACACAAGGTCATACAGAGGGTCATTCACAGATCCAGAACTAGAATGCAGAAGACCTGATTTCTAGATCCTCCACAAGAACTAGGGGTGTCAAACACATTTGGTACTACAAGCTAAATCCAGACTATGGGGCTCTCCACAGGCCAGAGAACCCACAAGCAGCAGCAGTGGCATTAATCCCAATGGCAGCTAGAACTGCTGTTTCAGCAGTTCCAGAACCCAACCACTACTAATGTCCACCCCCCTTGTCCTCTGCTGCTGATAGTCACCAGAATGACTAAAACCCCTGATTTCAACAGAATTTGATAAGAAGGGCCAGGGGAGGAGGGGAGTGCAGCAGAGGATAGGGAGAGGCAAGTAGCTTTAACTCCCTGGCTAGGTACAGACATTCAAAAAGCCCGAGCTGGAATTGATTCAGTCTTTGCAGGTTTGTCTAACCTGACTAGGCTGAACTGTTTTGATTAGACATGCTCTCTGTACTGAGGAAATTCAGACACATACCTGCAGTGGCTCAGGCTAGAAGCAGCATGGGGGGAGGTACTAGAGCAGCCCTCCCTTCTCTTCTGAAGCGAGCTGAGCTGAGGGGGGCATGGACAGGCCCCAGCAGGACTATCTCATTAGGGATGTCTGCCTACACAGTCCCAAGCTTTTTCCTGCTGGCCAATCAAGGGGCAAGAGTATTGCCAGCCCTGGACTAGCACTCTGAGGCAAGGCAGGATATGCAATTCATGTATCTGTTGGTGATACGGAGATTTTCAGTCTCCCTCCCTGCTTCATCATACTGTCTACAGCAAAATGACAGGTGAGGAAGCCAGCCAATGGGGGCTGATAACAGTCTTTATCACCCAATTAGCAAAGCAATAGCCTCTTTCCACATTACTTCAAACTTCTTAAACAGTTTACCAGCTGACCTGTTCATTAGTTCCAAAGGCCTTAAGCGGTCACTGTTATGTCTGCCTATTCCAGTAAAACTGGAGAGAGGGACACACACACACACCTCTCAGCATTAGCTAGCATACCACATGCTGGCTATGGTCCCTGCTGTGGTAGAGAGGGGGAAGGGATCTCTGCTTAAGCAGTGAGTGGGGGGGAGGGGCATGGGGAAGCCAGCAGACCCTGCTGTGCCTGCAAGTCTGTGCCGAGCTCCAACCAGGGAGTAGAGGAGAGGGGCCAGCCCTGCTGTGGAGCAGAGAGCCCCACCTATCCCAGAGAGCATGCCAGGATGTTGGGGGACTCTGATTTAACTTAAACCAGCAAGGGGTCTGGGACAGACATTGCATAAACCAGTTTAACCCAAATCAGTTACATCTGATACTACTTTTGACCACATTCACCTCAAACTGGTTTCAGCCATTTTCAAACTGAGCATCTGTTCTGTTACAGGTTTAAACCAGTTTCTGATCATTTAAACTGGTTTATGTGTAATGTCTGTCCCCAGCCCCTGAGTTCTGGAGCTGCACTAAAACTGCAGCTTTGACAGCCGTGGGAATTAACACTGCTGCCACCATGGCTCTTGCAGATGCAGTGATGAACCCATTGGTACATTCCAGCCCATAGAAATGGCTGGTCCAGCCCACAATGAAGCTCTGCAGGACAGATGCCCCACCTCCACAGGCCAGATCCATGTTATCATTACCACTACCACCATCATTACCTCATTCTTTGAAATACTGGGTAAATCAAAATCTAACACAGTAAAGTCTAATTCAGACTGTATACTTTTGTTTTTGAATCACTTGATCTTTGTTGTTTCTGACTAATGGAATCTCATTCAGGAGCAGCATTAGAGCAGTGCAAACCACACAATGACATGAGGCTTCAAGCTGGTCAGAGGCTCCTGTTACATTAGGTTATGCTTTGGGGCCAGTTGTACTTGTATAATTGCTGAATAATTGAGACTCTGCTAGAGCTAGAATTCAAAAAGCTCCTATGTAATTTGCTACACAACACAGTTACTGTAGTTGTTACATTTCCTGCATCCATTTTAGTATTTAGTGTGCTTGTCTAAGAAATTGTTTGATCCTGAAACTGAACCTTTGAACAAGGCTCAAAAAGGGTAAGCTGGACTGCCTGACCATATTGGATATCATAATAGCATTCTCTCATGCAGCCTATCTGTACTTTAAATGGCCTCTCAAAATTGAATACAGGTGCTCAAAATGTCAGCTCTATCATTGGTGAAGAAACAGAGGAGAGGTGGGTCCTCAGTTGCACTTACATGGTCAGATAATGACATTTTTTTCTGGTCAGATAGGGTGGATGCTATAGCAATGTTTGTGCTGTGCTTCCCTTCTGAGCACAGTCAGAAGACTTCACTACAGTTTCCTAAGCTCTAGGGTAGAAAAGATCTGCATGGATATGTGTCTATATCTATGTAATTCCCACAAATGTAGTTGGAAAAAAACACAACTAGCAACTGTTTAACCAAAAAGAAGAACTGTCCTATCTTTTAGCCTGGTGGTTAGAGTGGAAGACCCAGATTCTTGCCTCTTATCCAGATGAGGTTTGAACCTGCCTTTCCTAGCAAAATGTTCCAGCCTTCAAGCCACAGATAAGGCTCCCTAGTCCTCATCTTGAAGCTGAACCACTGGGCAACTAAGAGAAGATATGTGGGGCCAGGAGTAAGCAAGCAAATTAGAGGGAGTGTGGCTCAGTGCCAAGGATACTATCATCAAAAGAAGCAAGCCCCAGGCTCTGACTATACTTCTCCTAGTGGGCCAGAAGCTATCCCACTTCCACCTACCCAATTTATCTAATGAATGTTAAATACAAGAGTCAGAAAAGCCAATCAGAGTAGGGGCCAGAACCCATGGCCTCTCCCCTCCTGGAAGGATGCCCACCTTTCCACCATTTAGGCATTTAAATGTAAAAAGAAGTCAGCCCATGGGCAAATCCAGAATTGCTGTGAGGGGGTGTGACCACCCCGCTTTGGCTGGGTGGCGCATACTCAGTGAGAGGATCATATTGCCCGTACAGCATGCGGCCAAAGGGGTTGTGCCTGCATGACTCTCCCCCCATCACCATCTTAGATGCCAGTGAGCTCAGAGAGCTCTGAGTTCACCAGCTAATTGGTACAAGATCTGGCTGGAGTCTCTGCTTTCACACAGCTCCACAGCCCAGTGAGGTGAGTGCTGCCACTGTTTTCCCTCCCTGCAAAAATTCAACAAGGATAAAGAGGGGAGGAGAGGAAGATATGATCATCCCCTACATTCATACAACTCTGGAGTTCAGAGGCTGAGCACAGCTGCTGCTCCTTCCCTCTTTTCTTTCATTGCTGAATTCCACTAGGAGTTGTGGGGAGAGAAGGTTGGGAGAAAGGGAAGATGTAAGGGAAAGGCAAACAGCAGCAGCACTCACCCTTGGGCTTTGGAGCTGTGTGATGACCAGCTTGTGAGCTCTGAATTCATGGCACATGCAGATCTCCATCAAAACTTGCACTTGCATGCCAGTGAGCACAGAAAGCTCACTGCTTATGCAGCACACAGTCAAAGGGAGATGTGACCATGCCATCCTGCCCACCTGGATCCACCCCTGATTTGGCTTCTAGTGCTGCATGAAGGGCTTTTGAAGAATAAGCAAGTAGTCTCCTTCTATGTCCACACAAAACCATATTTTTATGTTACTACGTAAAACTAAAACATACACTAAACACAGTGTAGAATCTCAAAATAAATTCACTGTTTCTAAACATCAATTTTTCTCTAATTAGAAATATTTGCATATACTTTTGAAAACCTGCATGTGCCTAAAACCACATGGATATATGTAAACTCTGTTCGGATAATGCTTTTATCATCCTCAGAGATAAAGAGATTAAGACAGAAGAAAGGAATCTCTTGGAAATACACAACTGTGATGAATACATATGTCAGCTGGGTGCTGCTGTGATGAATTTCAGGGAAGATGAAAAGGGTTTCCCTGGCAGCAAAAAGTTGGTAACATAAAGAAGAGAAAATGAAGCAAACCAGTTGTATTTATCTTTACATCATAACAGACAACCTTACTCCTGTTTTTGTGATGTTTTCCCCGCTCTTATCTTAGAAGGTTTTCTATTTGATATGAAGTAGTAATAAGAAAAGGAATAAAATAAAAAATCTGGATACATTTGTCTTTCACAATTCGTTATAAAAGTGCCAGTGTGATGCATTTAATGTGTCCTGATTTTACTCTTTGCAGATGGCTAAGATACAGGAAGGGCTTATCTAAATATTTTGAATATAATTGTGATTTGATATATCACCTTTCCTCTCCCTTCTACCGTATAGCTCCATTGTTGAGATCAGCAAAGAGTCTCCAGGACCTTGAGGTAGGCCTGATAAATAATACAACACTGGAACCAATGGCAGTTTTGCAATGACTTTATTAGGTGCAGGTTTCAGCTTCTCTGGTGTGGGCTGTATGAGCCAGATCCTATTCTACCTAGTAGGTGTCTAAGTGACATGTCCAACACTATCCACCCTGCTTTAGTCCTTGAAAACCTACCAAATGGATCAATATTTGTAATGCCTTAAGTTATGGACTAAGCCTAAATCATAAAAAACAGCAAGGAGGAGGAGGACCCATTCACCTTTTACAATAATGTCTTTTTCAGGGATGTGAACAGAGTGGAATAGCATTACTAACAAATAGAAGATCTGGCCCAGTGTTTTTAAACTTGGTCTCTAACTTGGTCTTTCACAACCTGAGTCTGTAAACTTTCATGCTAGAAAAAGTCTATTTTCCCAGGCTGTTTAAGAAGGATTGGTTAGGGACTGGAGTGGTTAAATTCACAGGCACTTCTTTTGCATGGTTTAATGAATTAAATAGGTGCCCAGAAAATAGGATTTGGACTTATATATACACATAGGCACCTCTCTTATAATAGTTTCATAGTTGTTTGGGGCTGGAAGGGACCTTACAGAAGATCAGGTCCAGCCCCCCTGCACTTGGGTAGGAAAGACTGCTGGGATCAGGTGACCCCAGCAAGATGGGCATCGAGACGCTTTTTGAAGATCGCCAGGGTGGATGACTGTATCACCTCCGGTGGGAGCCTGTTCCAAACCCTTGGCACTCAGCTTGTAAAGAAGTCTTTCCTTATGCCTAGCCTGAAGCGGTCTTCAATCATGCATTAATTCAACTAAATACATGCTATAGTAATACTCCCAAAATAATTTTCACTGTGTTGGGCGCTGCATGACAATGACAGATAATCCCTGTCCTGGAGAGCTTACAATATAAAAACAAGCTATATGTTAACTGCTACAAGAAAAAAGTGGCCCAGCACATTAAATACAAGTTATGGAAGCATTATTCTAGTATAACATTTTAAAAAATCTTGTACATTTTGTGAAAGTGTAGGAACTTTTTGCAATATAAAACTGCTCTTTATTTTGTATGTAGTTATATAGAACATTTTAAGAATTTGTTCAATTGTATTTGAACCAACCTACATTTTTGGTAAAATGCTTGCTTATTTTATAATTTTACTTAAATGTTGTAGTAGTATACATTCACTGGAAAAAGTATAGAGAATAACCTCTAAATCAATCCATGAAAGGACGGTTGTAGTTAAACTCATATAATTACAGATGTTAGCACTGAATAGTCCCTAAAGTAATGAATGTAGTGTTCTCCATTGCCATGAGACAAACTGGCTAAATTTAAACTTGTATATTGTGTAGTAGCAAAATTAAACTGAGATGTTGGAATAGTTCCCTGTACCAATATTTGACCATGGTTATTTACAGGCTATTGGCCTGTACAACAGAGTGTTGACTTACAAAATTTTATGTATGTGTACACACACACACACACACACACACACACGCACGCACACACATGTGTAAATAAAACACACACCTTTCAAAATGCTGCATACACTTCTACATATATATACTCTAAACCTCAGATTTTCCCAGACCTGGACCTAATGAAGTCAGTATGCCAAATCTGAATTTATTAGGTTTTCAACATAATGTCAAACAATCAAATTTGACCAATCAGTTTGACCTCATTCCCTGGGAAGATTTTGGAAAAAATGATCAAGAAAACCGTTTTAGAAGGCAACATTCTGATGGATAGGCAGCATAGGTTTGTTAGGGGTAGGTCTTACCTAACCAACCTCATTTTCTTCTATGACCAGGTGACATATCACCTGGACTTTAAAAAAACCTTTGATCTGGTGTCTCATGATGTTCTTATGGAAAAATTGGGCAACTGCAGCCTTCACTACTTGACAATCTGATGGATGGGGAACTGGCTCCGAGGTCGGACCCAGAGGGTGGTAGTTGAAAGAACCGAATCAACGTGGCACTCTGTGACTAGTGGTTACCCCAAGTCTCCATTTTCAGACCTGTACTCTTTAATGTCTTCATAAATGATCTGGACACTAGTGTTAGAAGCAGGCTGGTTAAGTTCACTGATGACACCAAACTTTGGGGAAGAGTGTCCACACTTGAGGATAGGCTGGTAATCCAGGCTTACCTCAATAGGTTTGCAAGATGAGAGGATGAAAACCTGGTGGCATTCAATATGGAAAAATGCAAGGTGATCCACTTCGGGAATAAAAACCTGCATAACACTTATAGGTTCAGCAGTGCTACACTCACTAGCACCATGACCGAAAGAGACTTGGGGGTCATGATTGACCACAAGATGAACATGAGCCACCAATGTGACACTGCAGCTGGCAAAACAAACAAAAACTCTGACTTGCATCTACCGATGCATTCTGAGCAAGACCCAGGATGTCATCCTCCTGCTGTACCCGGCCTTGGTGACGCCACAGCTGGAGTACTGCATCCAATTCTGGGTGCCACAATTTAGGAAGGATGTGGAGAAGCTTGAAAGATTCCAGAAGAGAGCCACATGCATGATCAGAGGGCAAGAGAACAGGCCTTACGAAGAAAGGCTGCAAGCTATGGGTCTCTTCAGCCTGGAGAAGCGCAGGCTCAGGGATGACTTGGTGGCAGCCTATAAGTACATAAGGGGTGTGCATCAGGATCTGGGGGAACACCTGTTCACCAGAGCACTCCAAGGGATGACAAGGTCTAACGGTTACAAACTCCTGCAAGACCATTTTAGGCTGGACGTAAGGAAAAACTTCTTTACTGTCCGAGACCTCAAGGCCTGGAACAGACTCCCCCAAGAGGTGGTGCAAGCACCTACTCTGGACACTTTTAAGAAACATTTGGATGCTTATCTTGCTGGGATCCTTTGACCCTAGCTGACTTTCTGCACCTTGGGCAGGGGGCTCAACTTGGTGATCTTACAAGGTCCTTTCCAGCCCTAATGTCTATGAAATCTATGAAATGCCACCATTTCAAGAGACATGGTGTGATAACAGTAAATAATAAAATCCACATACTGAGAAAAGTGAATCAGTGAAAAGGTTTGATCATTATAAGCCAGGCCATGTGAACAGTACCAAAATAGCATGTTTTCATTTTTAAAAAATGGTTAAGTTTTTACTTTTATATTTTCTTATTATTGTTATTTAGATCATGGCATTTGGTTGCCTGAACTACTTTTAACGTATTATCTGCATATTATGATTCCTAGGAGCCCATCAGGGATTGGGTTCCCATTGTGTTATTAGACACTGTACAAACAGAACAAAAACACAGGTCCTGCCCAAGAGATTATAAAACAAGAGATAACAGATGGATACAATCAGATTGATAGGAAAACCACGAGACTATACTGGTCAGAAGGATAAACAACGGTATCAGTAAAAAAAAAAGCCTAATCATTTCAACTGTCTATAGGCATTATGGCAAACGAGTGTTTTAATATTTAGCCAGATTAGGATAGTAATGCACCTTTGCAGATGATTATAAAGAGCTTCTCCCAAACGTGGAAGGCATCATGAGAGAAAGCAGGAAGGTACTTGTGTGAAAATTAACAAGTGGGCGATATAGGAAGGCATCAACGGCCAATAAGAGTTGAGTTAGCCTCTCAAAGAAGAAGAGATATTAGGTGAGTTGATACAGGCTATGAACAGCCTTGAAGGGGAAGACAAGTAGCTTATATTTGATATGGTAGACAAAGCAGTCAGTGAAAGCATGCAAAGAGAGTGGTGGTCAGAGCTTAGGACTAGGAAAATGATCTTTATGAGCACAGCAAGATTGCATTTGTAAAGACCAGAGGAAAGGATACTGCAATAATCAAGATGCAAAGTGATGAGAGCCTAGAGTTTTAGTTACATGCATGGATAGGGAAGGGCATTATCTTTGAGATGTTATGCAGAAGGGATTGGCACAGTTCAGACACCACTTGGATGTGACAGCCTACACATGGCTCTGAGTCAAAGATGACATCCAGATAGATCGTGGACTTAAATAATAAGACAGGATTGTAGGGCTGTCCATAGAAATTGAGAAATTAGATGGTGCAAAAAGTATTTTTTGAGATTTTTATTTTTCTAAGTTTTTTTTTTAAACTGTTTGTTCAGCTTATAAGTGTTGAGAGTGTCACATATATTGTTCCCTGTTTTTCCCAGAAAACCTCCAGGAAGTCCCAGTAAGTGCTAACTCACAATGGGGAAAATATGCTAATTCTTTAACAGAGCCTTCCTTTACTTCAATGGCATTTATACACATACTTATTTTCCAGTGACGCACTACATTCTGCCACTTTGGAGCAGACTTAATTAATGGAGTCTGCTTTGCACATGAGCTGAGGCAAACTGCACTGCACTGCATGAAGTTGTATAAGTGGCGAAATACACACCGTAGCAGAAAGCGGGGGGGTGGGCAACTAGCAAAGCCCAGAAGCACGGGCAATACCCATAATAGAACATAGGTATAGCTATGCCTAGATCATCCCTGACCAGTGGCTGTCCAACCTCTTCTTGAACACCTCTAGTGATGGAGAGTCCATAACTTCCCTTGGCAGTCTTTTCCACTGCCTTACTACTCTTAACAAGAAAGAAGTTTTTCTGGATAGTCAATCTAGACTTACTTTGCTGCATCTTGAAGTCTTTGGTCCATGTTCTCCTCGCTACATCAAGAGAGAAAAGGTGCATTCCCCCTTTATAACAGCACTTCAAGTATTTGAAAACTGCCATCATGTCCACTCATAAGCACCTTTTCCACAAACTGAACATGCCTAGCTCCTTCAGCCATAGGTGATGTGTAGGGGGTGCACGTGCACCCCCTGAGAGTGCTGGTGCTACCCCGAGAGTAAGTGCTCTTGGCTTAAGTGATGGGCTGGGGGAGCACTGGTGCCTCCCCTTATAAGTGCCATCAGCACTTCCAGGCTTGGCGTCCAGCTGTGGGGGGACCCCTGGTCAGCTTCTGATACTGTCACAACCGCCTGTCGACAATCCCTGCTCGGCCTGCCCTTGCTGCTGACGTCAGCACGGCCACCTGCAGGCGGCCCTGCTCACCACTGCCACGTCGCCGCCACTTGCGGGCAGTCACCGTGCCCCCACAGCCTCAGGAGGTACATATCACCTATGCCTTCAGCTTCTCTTCATATGATTTGCTAAGCCCTTTATCATCCTTGTTGCCCTCTCTAACTTCTCCATGTCCCTTTTCAAATGTGGAGCCCAGAACTGCACACAGTACTCCAAAGGAGACCTCCCATGTCTTGTGCCTAATGCTTCTATTGATGCATCCCAAAACCACATTTGCCTTTTGTGTGGCTGCACACACTGGAGACTCATATTGAGTTTGTGGTCTACCAAGACTCCCAAGTCCTTTTCCATAGTGCTGCCATCTAGTTAGGTGTCACTCAATTTATATTTGTGTTTTTGATTATTCCCTCCTGAGGTGCAGCACCTTGCATTTGTCTGCATTGAACTTCATCCTGTTAGCTCTAGCCCAACTTTCCAATCTGTCAAGATCCTTCAGAATTATGCTCACATCCTCCAATGTGTTTTCAGTCAGGGCTGCCTCTAGGGGGTGCAAATCAGGCAACTGCTCTGGACCCCACAAAGCCAGGCAGACAGGCCACGGCTGCAATTTGGCCTACCTGCCCGCCCACCCAGCAGGTTGGACAACTCTTTGCCTGTTCCAGCCCAAAGTTCCAGTTGCCACCCATCCCACCACATCCAGTGTGCCGGGACTTTCACTCCCCAGTGTAAGTGTGCCATGGGACAGGGAGGGGGGCACTACGCAAGCTGCTTTTCCCTGGGCCCCACACCCTGCTGGGATCATCTCTGTTTGCAGTCCTTCCCAGTTTTGTGTCATCTGCAAACTTGCTCAAGAAGCTTTCTATGCCAGCATCCAAATCATTAATAAACATGTTGAACAGCACTGAGCCTAGCACAGACCCCTGTGGGGCTCCACTCAAAACCTCCTGCTATTCTGACATAGAACCTTTGCTTGTGGCTATTGAGCCAGTTATCTATCCAAATTGTAGTAGATTTGTCTGGCCCACATTTTTCCAATTTGTTTATGAGAAGGTTGTGGGGGACCTTGTCATGCTGCAGTCCAGATATACTATATCCACAGCATCCCCTTCATCTACCTAAGTAGATACTTTGTCAAAGGAGGAGATGTTTGTTTGACATGATTTGTTTTACATAAATCTATGCTGTCTGCTTGTTATCAGCTTTTCTTGCTCCAGATGCTTGCAAATGGCCTTCCTTGGGATATATTCCAGTTACTTCCCAGGTATTGAGGAGAGATTAACTGGTTCATAGTTCCCCAGATCCTCCTTTTTGCCTTTTTTAAAGAGGGGCACTGCATAGGCCAGGTTCCAGAGGACTGGAAAAGGGCCAGTCTCCCACAATGTCATGAAGATCATTGCCATCAGAAGAACCTTTCTTTTTACAAGTGTTCCTCAAACTAATGAGTTTGAACTATTACAACTGAAACTGGTCAGGGAAAGTTATTACAATGAAAATCATGACCCTGATCCTGCAAACAACTGGCATTACACTGTGGCTTTAAGAGTTATTAATTCAACTAGCTGCCACTTAGAAAGCAAAAACTCCCACTGATCTTGAAAAATGGAGTGAATGAGGAAGATAGGGGAGATTAGTAGTTCATTGTTGATTTTGAGCTGACAGACAGACATCCAAAAGGAAGTGTCAGAAACATTCATGAATAGCTTTTTAGCATCTGACCACCATATTAAGGCTGTTAAGTCAGAAAAGTAATAAAAATCAATAGAGTTATCTGGTCAGTGTATGAATAGGACAGAAGGTCATGCTGTACTGAATGGACTATTGTTGTGTTATCTTTCAGCTGAAATTCCAACTGAGTTTGGAAGGACAGAAATGCAGTCATAGAAGGGTTGCCATTCTCTTTATTCAGAATATAGATGTGTGCGCTATACCACGTATTCATGCAGTCAATAATGTAATAGTGTAACTGGGGATGGGCAAAGGGGGCACGAGCCCCCGGTGCCAACTTAAGAGGGACATCAGAATCATTCCCCACCTCCATGGTGTCTTTACCCTGGCAGCAAGAACAGCCCCATGGCATTGCTTTTATAGCAGCAGCAGCAGCTAGTACAGAGATACCACATAGCTGCTGTTTTGAAAGAAAGAGCTGGGGCAGGCAGAGCTCATGGCAGTGGCAGCAATAGTGTAGCTGGGGACTGTTTGGGAGTCCACAGCACGGATAAGACTCCTGTACCCCCTCACCCATGCTTTTGTAACCCAGGCTCTCCCCCTCCATGCTCAGAACCCATGCATGCCCCACCCCAACTCTCTGACCCATGCCTCCCCCTCCTATACCCCTCTTCTCACTCTCCCACAGATCTTGCCCAAGGCACAAGTCCTGCTTGTTACAGCTCTGAAATAATGGCTAATTGTACCTAAGGACAAAGAAAATCTAGAGTTCAACGTAACTGCTGTGTGCATCTCTGATATCTAGGAGCACTTGTACACAGGACAAAATTGGCCTTTAAAATGGCTTAATTGCCCTTTTGCACCACTTTAATAGTGTTGCTATTTACATGTTTGGTGGCGTATTCCACTTCAATTTCATGACGATGTACACGTTCTGCGGCATATTTCACTTTAAATGACTGTTACATAGCAAGGTAAAACCCATCCAAGGTATTTTAGTTTGCTATGTAACAAAGTGCAATGGTGCATAGGGTGCTGGAATCTGATGTGCTCGGGGAAGCTCAGGCTTGGCAGGCTTCCAGCGCCCTGCCCTGCCCTATGCACCATCCCCGCCGCCTTCTCCTGCTGCCAGCACACCCAGCCGCTCTCCTGCCGCCTTGCTGCTCTGCCCCAGGGGAAGCCAGATTGTTCCTGGGCAGTCCCAGGCAACAGGGAAGTGGTGGGGACAGTGCACAGGGTGCTGGAGCCTACCTACTTATCCTGCAGCAGGGGACAGGGGTGAGCTGCCAGTGGGCCAAGCACTACCTGAGCTGCAGGGGACCACAGTCCTTCTCTCCATGGTGGCTGTGCCCCCCGCAGGCAACACCTGCCAGCTAGCACCCTGCCTGGGCAGTCCCAAGTGGTGCTGCCATGGCGGAAGGAAGCACTGGGCCCCGCACTTCTCAGGTGCTGTGTGACCCAGCAACAGCTTGTGCAGGTAGGCTTGACTGAAGAAAAAAAAAAAAAAGTGGCAAAGAGCCTGATCTTTTTTTTTTTTCTCCCACCCTCCTGGAGCCTGCCTGCCTGCACAGGGCCCTGTGCTTCCCTCCACAGCTGTGGTGCCCCACAGGACCACCTGAATGGGCTGCTAGCAAGCAGGTGCTGCCTAGGGGGTACCACCACTGTAGAGGGAAGCAGCAGGCCCTGCGCAGCTCAGACAGGCAGGCAGGCTCTGAGAGGAAAAAAAAAGTAAAAGAGCTCAGGCTTCTCACTGCTTTCCCCCCACCCTCAGTTGAGCCTGTCTGCATGAGCTGCCACTGGGTCGCATTGCCCCTGAGCTGCACAGGGCCCAGTGCTTCCCTCCACAGTGGCAGCACCCCCTGGGACCACCTGGGGAAGGTGCTAGCAGACAGGTGCCACCTGGAGGGCACTGCCGCCATGGAGGGAAGGACTGGGGTCCCCCGCAGCTCAGAGACCACTCAGGACTCTGGCAGCTTGCATCTTCAGCAGTAGGAGGGGCAGGTAGGCTCAGGGGGAGGAATGGGTTGGGCCCCTCACCACTTTTTTTTTTTTTTCCCTGGTAGAGCCTGGGGGGGTGGGGAGGCGGATCAGGCGATGGGGGGCTGTGATGCACTGTGACACCACGTGATGTCACAGAAGTCCCTAGATTGAAAGGGTGGGTGTCACGGCGGGGTCCTGCAGGAGGGTCGTGATCTCCTTAAGGCCCCCTCTCTGTGCCTATTTGGCCCAAGGGCACCTTCTATTCTCGCCTGCCGCGTCTTTGATCTTGAGTTAAGTTGGGAGGCTGCCTTACGTCTCCTAGGCACGGTTAGCTGGGACCTCCATCCCCATGTTCTCTTGGACCCACCGGGGGTCTCCCTGTACACTGGGTGTGTTCCAGGCACCCTAGCCTTATGGGCTATGCATGGCTCCTACCAACCCCTAATACCACGCCCCAAGCCTCGCAGATATACTGGACGTTGGTCTGTCAAAATACATGCCCGCTCCCCTGGGCCTCCTCTGTAGTCTAGCCCACTCCCGGGCCTTCTCTAATATACAGCCCCTCACGGGGACTCTCGTCGAGCCCACTCTGGGCCTTCTCTAAAATAATCTAGCCCGCTACAGGACTTCCTACCGAGTCTCCGGTCCTTTAGGCCCACCGCACGGCTACCCTCTCTTATCCAGGCTCACCGCACTGCTATCCCCTTTTGCCGGGGACCACTGCAGCACCTTGCCTTTCTCCTGAAGTGTTGTACTGCTAACCCCTTTCCGGGGTCCACCGCAGCACCCTGCCCCTATCTGAGGGCTATTGCCGTACTAGCCTACAGCCAGGCTCGCTACGCCCGTCTCGGGCTTCTCAATAGTCCCCCTTCTCTGGGACCTTACCTGCCCGCGCCAGGCTTCCTGATACTATCGCCCCTTCTCTGGGGCCTTCCCTGCAATGTCGCCCCCTTTCCTGGGGACTTCTACGCCCCCTCTGGGACTTCTTGTCGAGCCACCTGTCTCCCAGGCCCAACCGCACTGCTACCCCCCGCTCTCCAGGGCTCACCACACCACTACCCCCTCTCTCTGGGGTTCACCGCAGTACACTACCCTTCTCCGGGGTCTACTGCAACACTAGGCCTTCCTCAGGGCTCGCCACGCCCGCCCTGGGGCTTCCTAATAATACTGCCCCCTCTCTGGGGCTGGGGTCTAAGCCCCCTTTAGCTGCGCCCTCCCTGGCGCTGGGGTTCCCCCCGAGTATGCTGCGCCTGCTCTGGCGCTGGGATCTTCGCCCTTCGTTGTGAGTCCCCAATGAGTACGCTGCGCCCTCCTCAGGCGCTGGGGCCCCCACCCATCTGGGGGTCCCTATGAGGCCTCCTCCAACCCCTTATAGCCTCACCCTAGCCATCGGTGTAATAAACTACAACAACAAAACCACAAGCCTCCTGGCTACAACTTAACTTAAGGCCGCCTGGCTATAACAACATTGCTCCAATCTCCCGGAGCCGCCATCCTTTACTGTGCTCGAGCAGTTCTCGCCTCTCAGCCCCAGGAGCTCCTCTCCGTCTAGCTGCCGGCAGGGAACTGCTAGCCTAGCCTCAGCCCTGGGCTTTATAAGGGCCAGGCATTGCCCCTTACAGCCAGCTAACCGCTGTCAGGTGTGGGTTATTCGCTGCCTCCAGTTGCCCTGGCAACCTGCAGCTGTGCTCGATATGTCCTGCCAGGGCTCTCTCCCTGGCAGTTTCCACTCTCTAGGAGCAGGGCATCCCAGTGCTCTGCGACAGTGGGTTTTTAATTGTGTCATTTAAAAACCCACCATTTGAATTTAGGGAGAGCTAAACCCCCGTCGCATGTACAAGCACTCTAGATGTCACTGAGAATACACTGCTGCAACTTGTTTTCAATGTGTCAAGAAATAATTTAAATAATAATTCCTAAAATTGCAAGACAGAAATTCACTCATTATTTCCTATTTAAATTTAATTACTACTTACCTTTTTCAGATAAAGAAAGGCTTTGTTAAAGATTCAGCATCTATATCCATTTGATTGCTAATATTCTTGATCCTTATGACTTCCCAGAGGTCTTCCAGAAAAAAAGGGATGGAAATACTAGATGCAACTTTCTCAATATTTATAGGCTAAACAATACTTAAACAGAATCCCTTAAACCCCCCCTCCCCCCATGCCCACTACAAATAATTAATCTTGCACCTCAAGATACTCATTTACATGAGTGCAAAGTGAACATAAAGCACCACCCTGTCAGAATGGAAACACATTACATCCACTCTGTGGACCTGACCAAATCCTGAAAAAACCCCACAAAAGCATTTTGTGCAGTTTTCACAGGTGTATATAACTACACAGTATACAAGGAAGTATAGACTCAGACCTTATGAGTTACGTAAATGGAAGCTAAATTAGTGCCCAAAAAGATTTCAGCCAGGAAAAGTACACTCACCATGGGGAAGGACAACGTTAACTCAATCTGAGATACAAAAACTATTTACTGGCTAATGTAAGGCTGGGACAAAGCAAAAAACAAAAACAAAAAAATGGTATTCAGGAGCAAGAGGGAATAGTGGCAAATTACTTAGTTTATAATAATTTAAAATGGAAACATATAATGCATATTTAATATGTATGTTTATTTACTTCTCCCAACATCCTTCATATATGTCTCTTGATCTCTTTTAGATTACAAACCATACAGGTCTGAGATTATGTACTCATGTAACTGGACAGCACCCAGCATAAAGGACACAATTGAGGCTAGGGTCTCTAAATTTTACAATATAAATATAAAATGATTTTTGTATTACCAATGACTAAGCTAAAACAAAATATACATAATTAGCAGGTGCCTCCCACAAGTTCATGGAAGTCTTTGTAATGATCATCAGATTGTTCAGAAGACACAACCCACGTCTGTAGGCTGAGAAAAGGGAAGTTAATCTATTTTCCAATGTAAGTGTATACGAGCACTTCACTGTCAATATGATACTGCAAGTGCAACACTTTTACCCAGACCATGAATATAGCAAGCTACAAATGTTGATCAGATTATTTTCGGGGTTTAAATTTCTTTTATATGTCTGTACCTGGTTGAGTGAAGTCTTAGCAAGTTAAGGGTTGACATTTCTTCAAACAAATTATAATTTGATATATACATTTTTGTCTGTTGTTGATATACTGTGTTCTAACAAGATTCATACAGGCTTACAGAGTGAGATATGGTCCCACTAACTGGAATGGGGTCAAGATTTCTCCCAGATTGTTTCATTAGGGAAGTTTATGCACTGTCCTAGAAGAGGTAAATTAATGTTTAGTCTCCAAGGAAGCTAACATCACTTAGTGTTCTTGGCCAAGAAACAGAACTGAAGCCTAACATGAAAATAGTATCATTGCTATGGTTGGCAAAATCCACATAGCCAACAGTAGAGAATTGAAGTAACACGAGTCTGAAATATTTTATAAAATATTACAGATAATTAGGATCAAAAAGGATTTCTGCCTGTGGATTTTGGGAAAGAGGATATGCCTCTCTGGTGTAATTTGGGATTGAAGGGGTATCTATACAGACTCTCTCCACTGAAGTAAATTTTACCTATCAGGTGTCTTCTGCTATACCACTTTACAGTATAATATGGAATTCCTGCTCTAAACTACTACTGCAAAAAGCCAGGTATTCTCTTGTTCAAAAGTACCTGAAACTGTCTTGAAAAGCCACAAGATAGGTATTTGGAAAACACATATACATCATGTAGAGTAGAATATCCTGAACATTTTTTTAAAAATAGCATATTCTATATTTTTCTCCATCTTAATGATACATACCTAGCATGTTTTAAGAAAGGTATTTTTGATGTAAAAATAATACTTACAGCTAATGGTTTTAGCTCTTTAATTGATCTTTCTAACCAGCTTGCAAAAGGGTTCCAAATGAGGGAAAGGCTGAAATAACGGGGAACCTACACATAAGCCTGATGCCTGCTCCAACGTGTGCTAGTTAGCACGCACCAGAGCAGACTCAATTTATATAATTGCCTCGGCTTCATCTGTATTCTGCATCCCCACACTTAAAAATGGCGGCAGGGGCACTTTAACTAAAGCTCATCAAACAAGCTTTAATTAAAGCACCCCTACTGCCATTTTGAAATGCAGAACACTGAATACACAAAATACTGTGGATGCTTTAATTAAAGCAGCTCTCTCTGACCCCCTGCACTCTGGAGTATATGTAAAGATCCCAACAGAGACCAACTTTCATTTAGTTCTCATTGTAATGTAGTATAGGACAAAACTGGAATAATAAGTACTTTTGTGTTCTACAGCCCAGTATATAAGCATGGGGCCTCATTTCAATATTGCCAACTCCTATATTTTTGGTGTGTACTTTTTTAAAGCTCCAGCTTTTGCAGTCATACTTGTACATGAAAATATCAACTTACAATTAAAAAGGTTTCTCTCTTGTTTGCAAAGAAAACCCTGAAAATATAAATTGCTTATACCCTAAAGACTATGAAAGCAGTGGGCAAATAGAGAATCCAACATTAAAAAAAAAAAATCTCATGATTTTTGAAGACCTGGCTCATGAATTTTGAAAGCTTGAGTCAGGCAAAACCATAGTTCTCTGTTCTTCCACAGCCCCGTTGTTCTGGAACACGATGTTAGTAGCTAAGAAATTCCAAGTAGTGCACAGTCACAGGAACAATTCTACATTAATCCCTTCCCATTTGTCCAAAAAAGAGTTCATGGCTGAAAAAGAGTCTGGAACATCTCTATGCCATGGCTATTTTGAGCAAAATTTAGCCATGAATGTTTTTAATTAAAAAGTGATGGCTTGCTTTTAATGTGTTTTTATGAGTCCTGTAGACAAAAGCTGTTGCTGTTTTCAATCTCTCTTCCTATTGAAACAATGTAAAAGATTGGAGACAACTAATGTTCTGTTCACATCAAAATAAACACTTTTGTGTAAAATACAATATACTTCCTTGGAAGCATACAGGGAAGTGATATTAATCACGTCAGAATTTCCTTATGTATTTTGATTCCTCATTTTACTCTGGAATTAGTTTGCTTCTATTCAGGATTTTTTTAAAAAGCCTTAATGAAACTATGCAACAGGGTGGAAGGCATTGCAGCTAGGAAACTCTGGAACAAAAGAGAAAACTATTACTATCAAATATAAATTATAGTTGTCTTATTTCAGCTTAATTTAGAAAGATAAAAACTGATTTATTTGTATTAGTTTTGAACAGGAACTGTTCCATTTTCAAGTATTCTTAGTTGCATCGTGCTCCCACAAGAAGTATTAGTATTCACTGTAACTGTACAGCATCCAAAAGCTTGCTCTGTGCAGCTGTATAAAAAGAAACATAGGGCAGTTTCTCTGCCGTTCCCAACAGCAGCATGATGAGAAACTTTCCAATTCTTTGCCTCAGCCCAGGAATCAATGCAAGTAAGAGGGGTCTGGGAACTGAGTTCCATTGGTGAAACCATTAATATATTTGTTTTCCAAATAAGGGATCATTGTAATAATATCTCCAAGTTGACAAAGCAGTGAGAGCCGGTCAGCACTGAATATACCTTTGTGATTAATTCAGTGTTATTGTCACAGCTACAGCACACTGTTGCTTAAGGGTAGATTTGCTTGTTTTCCTGTATACACATACATACTGGAGAACCAGTAGCCAAATCCAATTTTGCAATACTTCTACTATTCCATGTTGTATAATATAGACATGCATACTTATCAACACAAATAATCTTATGGCATATTAATTTGCCATATTTTCTTATTAACACATACAAATTAAAAGCCTATAAGAACAAGAGAAAAAGTAGGCCAGATTTTTCAGTCTCTTTAAAGCAAGTTTCCATTAGCCTTCCAATGCAAATTGCCCTCATACACTCTATCCAGCCAGTAGGGTAGCCTGCACAAAGTAACCTTCCAAGGATAGGCTTCCAATTTAAGAGGCATGTTGGAAAATGAATAGCAGCTGACTATATCCCTGCACCATAGCCATCTCCAGCTCCAAAAATGGATTCTGGAGGACTTTTTGAAGCTGAGGAATTTTGGGGCTGTTCTAATCTGTATTATGGGACTGTCTTATTGCTAAGCAACCCAAAAAATGGTGAGACTGGAAGGTGGCTTCAGGTCACTGTGCTCCCTCTATTTTATTCTTCCACTGGGGACAAGTCTTGAGATATTTTCCAAAATGGTGAGCAATATTTTTAAACATCCAAGAAAGTTTCTATTAAAAGATCTGTTGTGTTTGAGGCTGTAAAAGTGCTGCAACCTATCAGATCACATACTCGTAACTACATTTTTTTGTACACGCAACAGAACAAACAATACTCATAGAAGTTCTGCTCAGTTCCTAGAAAATGTGACAGATCAATGAGAAGATCAAGGGAGAACATCACAGTGAGTGATTTGCCAAAAGTATAAATCCATACAATTGACATGATTGTTATTTTAGCTAATAATGATATTTTAGTGATATTTTAGCTAATAGAGCCCTTTCTCATGTAGAAACATTAGCACAGCCATAAATATTTTAGAGCTATTTCAGTTTTCTGTTAAAATTTGCCCATATTCCAGTGGGATCGCAGCCTGAAATACTGCTCCAAGGGATATTACACATAATCAGTCCCCATGAAACAAGTTCAGTAGTGCTGAATCCATATAAGTGCTGATGCCAATTATGTTAATGAAGCTGCCAGAAGACTGCACTTCTTGTCATCTTGCAGCAGTGTTGCAACATCATTGTCACAGTGATCAGCGATTGCCTATGACACAATCACATTGGAGCCAGACACAAACTGACTGTGGTGTCCAGTATTTTCACAGACTGAGGGTAATATTTTAAAAGGCCAAAAGTGCCTTTTCAAATCAACAGCTGGTAGCAAATCTGGTCCAGTCTGCTCCCTTTGCATTGAAGAATGCAGATAAATTACCTATTTTCCTGCTGGGGAGTTCTCTAGTGTTGGGATGTCTCCAGCAGATGTAGAACCAACATATCAGCTCCTTCGCTTCATATTTTGAAGCCCTGAGTGAAGGAAGTTTGCTCTGAGTGGGAAGAAGTGGCCTAAATGTGCTGAGCTCCCACTGTTCCTAGTTAGCATAGGTACACTGAGGAGCGTAGCAACCTTATAAAAATTAAGGCAGCCCCCAAGCTGTTCTATCTTGCACTGGTGCAGAGAAAGAGAGAGCCATAATAGGTTGTCAGTTCTCTTCTCTTCTTTCTCCTCTCCCCTGGGCTGTTCACATTATCTGTATGGGACAGGAAACCATTCTTTGAAAGGCATGCCCTTAGGCTCATGCAGGATCAGTCAAGGCTCTTGGATCACTCTGAGGCAAAAGACATTTCAGCATGTTGCTCGTATTAAATATTTTTAATAAATTATGTAGTCATGTGAACCTCTCTTGTGAGCTTAGGATATCTTTATTAACCCCTAAGACATTTCTCATAAGCACACCATGGAAGTGCAGTGATCATATTGGGATGTAAAGTATTATGAGGGAATATAAACTGCCATAAACTTCATATTGAAATATATAAGACAAGGGTTTAACTACCTCTTATTATTGGCTGATGATTTTTGGTTAATGCAAATATACAAATGTATATTTTACTGCTTGCTTAATATAACATCAACACTATATTTGATACCAGTTCACTACTGAGACAGGATTTTTTTTTTTTATAACTGTTAAGATAAGGACAGTCAAAAAGCCTGAGGCAGAATCGATGCAATCTAGGCAGCTTCCTCTAAGCGACTTAAGCTGAACTGATAACCAACTGAACTAACCTTCAGTTTTCAATTAGGAAAGGCAGGGAGAGGCCTGTACTAACCCAGACTTGTCGGCGGGGGGGCACTAGGGCATGTCTCCCAGCCTGCTGGCCATTTGCAGCCCTGTTAAGTGTCCCCAGCCCCTTCCTGTCTCCCCACAGGGGGTTAAGGAGCCCTCTGTCTGGGTGCTGGCCCACCTTGGGGGAGCCTCCCCCATGGGAGGTTTCCCCCAGCCCAGGGCAGCCCCAGGGAGCCGAGGGGAATTTTTCCCCTCCCAAACCCCAGAGCTGATTGCCTTAGCTGCTGCGAGTCTCAGAGATAACCCTGGGCAGCCTCAGAGAGCCTCAGAGAGCAGAGAGAAATACTTCTGCTCCCTTGCAAGTAGTTTTGCTTGAGATTTGCAGCAGCTGAGGCAAAACCAGTTGAGGAGGAGCAGGGGAATTTCCCCTGGAGGACTCCTCCCTCCCTAGTGTGGCATCTGCTGAAGAAATCAGCTGGGAAGGGGGGAAGGGCTGCCAAGGGTTGAAAAGCCATACCACATGGGCTTTTGCTTCCCCCACATAATGTGTAAACCCTGCTTAGGGAGGCCTGGGGGTCTGTTCCCCTGTCCCCCCCACCTCCCTTCTCTATGGACTGACAGATGCAGGCAGGAAGCACGCTAGAGAGCAGAGGGGTGAGGCAGTCCCTGCTCCACTGGAGCAGGTAGCATGGCCCAGGGCTGCAAAGCATCCTGGGATGCTGGAGGACTGTGAGTTAACTTGAACCAGGAAGGAATTTGGGACAGAAGCTCCATACACCAATTTGACCTAAATCAGTTAAGTCTGATGCTACATCCAACCAGGTTTATCTTAAACCAGTTGTGACCATTTTGAAACTGGCTTATATCTACTGAACTTCTGTTCTGTTACAGGTTTAAATCAGTTTATGATCTCTTAAACCAGTTTATATAACTTCTGTTCCTAGCCGTAGTGATAAACCTGCACTCAAGTAGCATTTTCACTGATCCCACTGCAAGATTTGGTACCTAGTGTGGAAGTGGCCAAGTGCGCTATAATGCCTGCTGTGAACCTGGTATGAAGACCTCAAATATACTGAGTTAGGCCTCTTTGTTCTACTTTGCACTCATGGCTAGCTTAGATAGCACCTAACTTACCTGCATTACACAAAACGTCTGGGGTAGAGGTGATATCTTTTATTAGACCAAGTAAATAGTAGCAAAAATGTTTCTATCTTTGTGAGCTTTCGGGCTCAAACACTCTTCAATTCAAAGATTGTAAAAGTCCTCCCGGGTAGAAAAGAAATTACATCTTGCACAGGGGAGGTAAAGAATGGTAGGGTTTCCCTGGAGTTCAAAGTCCAAAAAAACTTTTTTGTGAAAAAGTTGCTCTGTAGCTATGAAGTTTCTTTTCTACCTGGGAGAACTTTTACAATCTTTGAATTCTCCTCTGCCAGACGAAGGGTGTTTGGGCCTGAAAGCTTGCAAAGAAAGAACATCTTTTGCTACTATTTAGTTGGTCTAATGACAGATATTGTTTTTACCCCAAGAGTTTTGCTGCCTCTGCTTTTTAGACCAACACAGCTACAATCTATATCCCACGTAACTTACCTGACTTTTCAAGACCCCTTCCTTAAGTACTTGTGTTTATATTTAGCAAACAAAGCTATTCTGGGACATTGTGTAGTGGGTCCCTTTTTTTTATTTTGATAGTTGCCCTTTTCAGCTATTCTATTGTCTAACTAGAAGCTACTGTGAGCCTTTGTTGGAAAAGGCAATGTATAAATAACATAAAGTAAATATAAATAAAATAATTCTTTTCATGCTTTGTATGGAGAGCCTGTACATTTAAGAGAGGGCACTGGGGGAGGGCACCTTGGGAGTAACATGTCACAATGTCCATTTCCTTTAAAGATCTAGATATTTGAAAGGTAAAGGACCCTCCTGATCATCACAGCCTATTAGGCAAGTGCATTTAAGGCATGCCAAGTTCAATAGCCACTACCACACAAGACAGTGATTTGGCTAGCACATCTGGTTGCCTTTGATTCTTCAGCCAGACTGGGGGCACACTTTGGCATGAGTCTGGAGTAAGGCTCAAACTCAAAACTTCTGAAACTATAGTGGCTCAGCTGCTCTACCTTCAATGTATATACAAAATGATAAAGACCCATGCAAAAAGATGGAATTTGTACTCTGAGCATCATCTCTCCAAAGCCTTCTCAAGATATCTTCTTTTATAGAACACACACAACACACACAAAATCAGATCACTATGAAATCTGACAAATTAGGGGAAATCCAAAGATACATGGCAAGTTCAGCCTTTTTTTCCATGCAAGACACCCATATCTGATTAGCGAAGTATTTGAAGAGAGCTCATTTATCTCCTTCAATGTCCTTTGCTCATTGCTGCCCCCATGTGTTACTACTAACTCCTTTTGAAATCATAATCTCCTTTGAAAGAGAAACCCTGGCAGGTGCACACTCTATTTGGTAAGGGAGACACAGAAATAGTGTTATATAATGTTACAAACAGGAGAACTCTCTCTTTCTTGGAAAAAATAAGCATTGCTGGGAACAGTACCATGAACTTTGGAAGCAAAGTGTGCATGAATTATACCATTCTGTATTGTAGGTCCTGGATGTCTACTGACATAGAGCCATGTCATAAATCAAGTCTTTTATGCATGTTAGTTCCATGAATCTCATTAGAAGCTATGAACATGTATTAAGAAATGTTAGATCATTTTGTACACACACATGCACACACATTTTACCTTCCCTTGAAGTGACAAGGACATTTGGTGACCTTGAGTTAGTGAGCCTAATTTTTCAAAACCTCTCAAAAACCTAAATGGTCCAATAGGGGTAATTATGGAAAAAAATAGGTTATAGGAGAAGTTTCTCTCTAACCCCAGGTAGAGGTTGGCTTACTCCCCAAAGCATAATTTTATCTTATTCAAAGTAATGCTGGATATTTTCATCCAGATAATATATAATTCTTTCTTTAGAATCTGATATCTTCTGGGTCTCAACGATACCTTAAATCAGTGCATTCAGACTTTAATAGTATATGATGGCAATTCATTAAAGCTAAACTCTCCTGTAACTGACAGGAGGGGTTTTTTTTAATCTTGTTTTGTTTTTTCTAAATTTACATTACTTTCAAAAACTTGTTAAAAATGGGATTCAAATGATATTTTTATGGGCTAGTCACAATTAAATTTACAGTATATAGTTTCAGTTAACATGAAATCTCTGGTCTGTGTAATAAGCTACCATTTTAGGCTTCAGTTCAAGCAATAATTTGAGTATGTGCTAAACTTATGTTCCATTCCTTCCATTAAGTGCAGCATTACCTACTCTAACTATACATAGAGTTACCCAGTTACTAGAGAGATGTTATTATGTGAGAATCTCAATATTCATTAAAAACATACAATTCAGCCTTCTGTTTTAAATTGAAAGGAAAAAGTTGAAAGTGTGACCAGAGTGGACACTGAATGCTCAAAACCAGGCCGATAAATCCAAACAATCAAAAATGTATTTTTTAAAATGAGAAGGTTTTTAAAACTAAACTCATAAATATTGAGGGCCTGACTGATGATTCTTGAATGTTGAAGGTTGGCAATAGTGACATTTCCATTTAAGTAAATGGGCCTATGCCTCTGCTGACAGTCTCATGCATGCTTGTGTCTTGTGGTTTGCTGAACCAGGGGCTTGATAAGGAAGTGTAGAAAGAAGTGGTTTGTGGGACGGTTGCAAATCTGAGGTCCTGATTCTGCTCCCCTTAAAATTTAACCTAATCAGAGGCTATTCCTGCTTTCATGAGAAGTTTTCCATTAAACTCAAATTCAAGATTGGAATCATAATCACTTAGGTACAAGTCTATCCATCCCCCTCCACACTAGTCACAAAGTCCATTGATAATAGCACCAGTGTTATTCTGCTGTGCAAAGAGAGTTTGGACGCAAGGAGGTGCCCTGTAGAGAGTCTTGTTTCGAGGGATCTCCCTACACTGAGCTGCAATAAAGGTATCGGGAGCTGCATGTAGGACAAAGCCAAGGGATCCATAGCTATGTGGATTCTCCTGTTCTCATGTAGTAGAAGGACCTTGAGAAGGTCTTAACTATATGACTAACTGGCTCAGTGGATCCCCAACTGCATTAAAGCTTGAGAGAAGAATCCTTGACCACACACACATGCCCAGCACACAGGTGGGCCACCGACTGAAATTCTTGGTTTTGGATTTTGGTCTTAAAAGGCTAAATTTTTCTTACCACGTCTCACCTGACTTCCACAGTAGTATTAAAAGGTAACTGTCATGCTAGTCAAGATTCTATTTTAATGAATCAGGTGGGTTGTGTTTGCTGATACTGTTGTAACCTGAGTGTATGAGAGTGTGTACTTCCCTCTCCAACAGAAGAGGAGGGGCAGCAGGGTGTACATGCTAGAGATGGAAACTGCAGCTTCCCCTTCTCCAGTGTCTCTATAGAGGAAGACCAGGACACAATATCTTAACTGTCATGGCAGAGTCCTTTAGGAGGGCCGTGATCTCCTCAAGGTCCCTCACTCCGTGTGTTCCTGGACCCCCTGGGGGTCTCCCGATAAGGCTAGGGTGTCCAGGGAACACCCACCATATGGGCTATGCGTGGCTCCTACCACCCCTAATACCACGCCCCAAGCCTCGCAGATGTAATAGACGTTGGTGTGTCTGCACGCCTGCTTCCCGGGCTCTCTCTAACACAATGTCCCTCACTGGGACTCTTGTCCACTCTGGGACTTCCTGTCGGGCCCTACGGTCTCTAAGGCCCACCGCACTACTACCCTCTCTGGTACGGGCTTACCGCGCTGCTATCCCCTTTTGCTGGGGACATCCGCAGCACCTTGCCCTTCTCTGGGACACTGTACTGTTAACCCTTTCTGTCTGGGTCCACCGCAGCACCCTGCCCTGGGTTTTCCGCGGTGCTAGCCTGTTACCGGGCTCGCTACTCCTGTCCTGGGTTCCTTGATCGGGCCCCTCTTGGGCCTCTCAAACATTGCCCCTCTCAGGCTCCTCAATGTTGCCCCTCTCGGGCTCCTCAATGTTGCCCCGCTCTAGGGCTCCTCAGTATGGCCCCTCTCGGGCTCCTCAATGTCGCCCCGCTCTAGAGCTCCTCAGTATGGCCCCGCTCGGGCTCCTCAATAATCGCCCCTCCCTGGGGCTGGGGTCTATGCACCCTACAAATGACGCCCTTGCTGGCATCTGCTGCACCCGTCCTGGGCTTCCTAATATGGCGCTCCCCCTCTTCAGGGCTCACCGTGCCCACCTTGGGCTCCTCAATAGACCAATATGGCGCTCCCCCTCTTTGGGGCTCGCTGTGCCCACCTCGAGCTTCTCGATAGACCAATATGGCGCTCCCCCTCTTTGGGGCTCGCCGTGCCCACCTCAGGCTCCCTGATAAAAATCACCCCTCTCTCTGGGGCTGGGGTCTACGTACCCCGCACACAACCCGGGGTCTGTGTTCCCTGCCCGCAACCCACTGGTTGCACCCGCAACTCACTGGTTGCGCCCCTCACTGCCGGTTGTGCCTGCACTGGCGCATAAGCTGCGCCTTCACTGGCGCTGTGAGAATAATGCGCCCTCCTGGCGCTAGACTGCGCCCTCACTGGCGCTGGGGCACCCCACCCCTATGGGGTCCCTATGAGGCCTCCTCCAACCCCTACAGCCTCACCCAAACCTCTGGTCCTTTACCAACACTAACCAAACAAAACGCAAGCCTCCTGGCTGTAACTTAACTTAAGGCCGCCTGGCTTCAATAACATAGCTCCTGCGCCACAGAGCCACCATCCTTCAACCCGTTCGAGCAGTACTCACATCCTAGCCCCATGAGTTCCTGCCTCTCTGGCTGCTGGCAGGGAACTACTAGCCTGGCCTCAGCCCTGGGCTTTATAAGGGCCAGGCCCTGCCCCCTACGGGCAGCTGGCTCCCCTTAGTTGCTCCGGCAACCCGCAGCTGCGCTTGTTACCCTGGCACCCTCAGCTGCGGCTATGTTCTGCCAGGGCTCTCTCTCTCCCCCTGGCAGTTTCTCCTCTCTAGGAACAGGCACTAAGGTGCCCTGCGACATTAACTATATACATTGTTTATTCAGGTGCATAATAAAACAGCGGGTGCTTTGTCTCAGTCCCTGCGTTGGGTGCATGGCTCATTCACCCACCCAAAAGGCTCAGCCTTCTCAGCCAGTTGTGGGCTTGGACCATCTTGTGCATGCCCAGGGCTGGGGCTCCAGTACAGGCCAGCCTCACTGTGGAGCCTGTGCTGCTCATAAGCCATTGTGCCCAGCAGTGGGGAATGGGGCCTGAACCGTCCCTGCCCCCTCCAAGGGTCCTTGGCCCAACAATTACTCACTGTGCAATGGCATCTGCACCGATGCCGGCCTTGTGCCAAGGTTGGAGACCTGAGCCATCTCGAGTGGCTCCCAAGGTCCTGGTCCCTCTTGGACCCTCTGTGCAGTGATGCCTTCACTGGCTTGCCATGCTCTCTCATGGCAAGGACATGGGCCGCCTGCCACTCCCATCTAACGGCAGAGTCTTCGGGCTCTTCAGGGCAACTGGAAGCACCCCCTGGGTAGCTCTTCTCCAACTCTTCCTCAGCCCTGGCTGCTTCTTTCTTCTCCGTCCCTCGTCGTTTATATTTACAGCTCCTTATATACCCTTTTGGGGCTCTGCCCCAAGATTGAAGACTGGCCAATTTGGGGGAGGTAGAGCGCAATCTTCAATTAGGTCCGCTCCTCCCCTGCTCGTCTCTGATTGGTGGGTTTGCCCCACCAATTGCTTTGGCAATTCTCTAAGTCTGAGGAAGTGGGCGAAGATAGGCAAGCCCACCACACTGTAATCTGAAAGGTTTTTCTTCAGACAAAATTGTGGGACTCTAATGCTGCGAGGAAAGAGCACGGAGCTGCAAAGGAGATGTTGGGAATATTCCTGTCCATTTTAAAATCCTTTGGCTTGTAGTCAGCATCAATCAGGTGTGACACAACACACATTAAGCCTGTGAAGCTACACCAGAGTCAAGGTAGTGTCAGTACCATCATAATCAGGCACTGTCTTCCCTCGCAGAAAGGAAACACATTTATCCTTTTAGCTATATATATTTATACAGTTTTCATTATCACTTTTTATTTAAGTAGCCCTCAAAATATGTTAGTCTCTTGGGGGAAATCTGAAAACAGTCAAATCCAAAAAAGGGCTTTGGCAGCTAAAGTAAAGCTTAAGAGGAATTAAGGCAGCAAGAGACAAAATTTTGATCCTGAAAATTTTTGCCTAGCTCCTGCCTAATCCCAGAGATGCCTCTCATAGGTACCTTGGATTCTTTACATTAAAGTTCCCCAGATGCCTAAAGTTCTGCTTCTAGTCAGGCTCTGAAGTACATCTTGACAGTGCTGAGCAGCTCAGCTTCCACAGGTCTTACTGAGATCCAGAAACAAGGTATTCCTCTGCCTCAGTCTGGAGTAGCTTGAACTGCCAGGCATTTTCAGAGAACATCTACAAGTGTCTGCTCTGAAGACTGTTTCTATATTTTATGTTAAAGGGATAAAATACAGAAACAGTCCTTTGATCAGTGACCAGAACCCAGGACTCATGCTGAGTGCCAATAGACAACAGAACCATTTTCTCCACCCCTCCTGTCCCCTTCTGGGCCAATGCACTATGAATTCCTTCCCACAGTGTCACAGTTTCAACAGGAAGCATAAAGAGTATTCTCCCCTGCCACCCCAAAGAGGTGGTCCTTATGGCAGTCTCCCTGCATGAGAAAACCGGATACTACACCTTATCCTCCCACACCAGTTATGAGTCCCATGAGTTCCATGATCATTAAACTGTTGTATAAAATGTAGAGGGAAGATGGAGGTGAGGGGTAACAGGAGCATTACCGATACTTTAAGAAACTGACTCCTGCTTATATAGTTTTTGAAAGAAAGCATGTGTGTACCCAACTTTAGGAGATGGTTCTAGGTTGTGAATCCTGTGTATGTGGAGACACCTCCTTGTAGCCTTAAGCAAGAGGTCAGATTTAAGATTCACCCAGATGTTCTGTGTTTCCTACTGGCTATTACTACTCCAAACTGAGCATGTTGGTGACTCTCTGCTCAGCAAACTGCCATGTCTAGTTACTATTCTGAGGTGCATAAGTCTTTCCATTCACTGTATCTCCTCATCCGCTCCACAGACTGAGCTTCTGAAACTTCAGAGGCACCGCACAAAATCTTTAGGTGCCTATGTCCTTTTTTGTTGATCCTTTCCTAATACAGCTAAACAGGTCCTTCAACAAACTAGTTACTCTAATCCATGATTTCAGAAACTATGTGTAGTGACTTACTTTCCATTTTCCCCACCCTAAATCTTTGGAATTAAAACCATATTTGGAAGGTGCACTGAAGACTAGAACTGGGTGCTGAGTGTCATAAATGTCCCATTACATTTTTATTCTGTCTTCCTCCTCGCTCATTTTTCTTATGCACCCATTACATCTTTTATTTTACAGTCTTCAATCTTTGAAGTGCGGACTATCGCTGTCTCTTGTACAGTACCTATCACAAAAAACTTCCAGCATGGTACAAGCAGCTTGTTCCTACAGAAATATAAAACAATAATAGTGGGTGCATGACCGTTTCTGTGTTGCCTGCTGCAATGCATGCTAATTAGAATGCATCAGAGCAGACTTGATTAATCGAGAAGCCTCAGTGTCGTGTATTCAGCATTTCTGCACTTCAAAATGGCAGCAGGGGTATTGAACAAGCTTTAGTTAAAGTTTCCCTACCACCATTTTGAAGTGTGGGATGCTGAATGCATGAGATGCTGTGGGCACTTTAATTAGACTGGCTCCCAAGAGCAACTCTAATTAAAGCCCTCTCCCCCACACCCCTTGTCCCTCCTCAGAAGCATGTGTAAAGTAACCTTACAGCTTGAGCTAAGAAGCTAAGCTGCTATAATCTTTATGGAGGGAGACCTGGACCTTACCAATTTGTAAAATAATGGCCCCTTCCTCCCCAAATGTTATGCTATTAATTTTTAATTTTATCCCATTCTTTTATGATTGTAGAATAATATACATAGGAATATGTAAATATATTTATAAATATACATAAATATAAAGAATAAAGGGTTCATTTTGCCCTAAGTGATCCAAAAAGAAAATTGTACAAATACTAACTTCAAGAAAGTGAGATGATATTGGGAGCCCAGTTCTGCAATGCCTTGAACTTTACTGTCATACGCACTGACAGATAGCAAAATGTAACATGAAGACACGATAACACTTTGAATTCTTCACCAAGCCGTAGCATTTCATATTCATTTTGCACATAAATACATGATTGGAGGAGTGGTGGGAAAGCAGGCAGTGTTTGTGAAGAGTTCCAGTTGCCTCTAAATTCCAGTTCAGGTGAAACATTATGATCATGATGGAATTTATTCATTAATGTAAAAGAGAAGGGAAGATGCATAAGGAAGTTCCTGTAGTTCACTTCATAACTACAGGATACTTTAGTTGTAGGTGTAGATACTGGTGTTCTGAATGTCCGACTGAGCACAATCAATTTCACTTTATTGAAATGAGTGCTATTGCATTAAGTAGACAGTGGGATAGAAACTAGTGTTTTGAAGGATGTGGAGGGATTCCAGTCAATTTAGAAGCATAAATAAATTATGTTTAATTAATAAGGTAATCCATATGCACCTAATACAAAGCACAAAACCATCTATAATCAACTGCCTCCAAGACAAATTTAAAAATACTGGAAATTAACAAGGGAGTCATTAAATATGACCTCTGTTCTTGGCATCAGCACAAGGAAGGCTAGAAATAATTAAACAAGTGATTGTTCAAATCACTGCTGAACCATCCCAACACTGAGTTTGTGTTCTGCTCAGAGCTTATAATTGCACAAAGAAAAGCCTTGAACTTCGGCTGGGATTTTCAAGGCATTTCAAAACATGGATAGGTGCCTGGATAGGATTTTCTAAACCACCTAAACACACAATTCCCTATACATCCAATGAAATTAAACGACTAGGCACCTTTGGAAAGTCCCATTTGGTTCAAGTCCTAATGTGTAGAGATGCCTATATAGATGTAAGGCATGTAAGGCATTTGTCTTAGCTTTAAGTACCAAAGTCTTTTAAAAATCTGGCCCCTTTTCTCTTCTAATGAATGCTGCCAATGTGATCTAAAAACTCAGAATGCACTTTTTTCCCGATAGAGAACTACCGAAGAATTTAAAGGCATGGTACCTAATTTAAATGATTATAACTGAGACTGGCTCACCTTGGCTACATACTCTCTCATCTCCATGTATATGTTGCTCCCACTATTGCCAAGTGGTAAGTTCCTGTCCACACTGCAAGAAGCGTGAATTCCACTGTGTATACTTTCTTAACATCTCTTACTGCAAGGCCAAATCCCAGGCCACCTCCATGGGAGATTCTGCTCAAAAACAGATGACACAACCTGGTCCTTTAAAAAACTCTAAGCACCAGTGGCAATGCATAGGGTGTGCACAGGGGTGCCTGTGCACCCCCTGAGAGCACTGATGCACCCCTGACAGCCAATGTTCCCCACTTAGGTGATGGGCAAGGGGGCAGGCGAGAGCGCTGGTGCCTCACCTGAGAGCACCAGCCGGGGAGTGGGGGCACCAGGAGAATCGATCCCCATGGTTCCCCTGTCACCAATCACGCCAGGGAGGGGAGTTCCCCCACAGCTAGTCATGGAGACCCGGAAGTGCCAGCAGTGTGCCTGGTGTGCACAGTCAGCCTTGGGGGACCACCCCTGCTCTGACTGGCCACTGGGGGGCCCTGACTCAGGAGGCATCAGTCACTCATGCTCAGCACCAAAAACTCCTATGAAGTCAATGGAAATTGCAGGTACTCACTGCCTCATAGGAGTTATTAGAGGAGTAGTTCTCAGCCTTTATGGACTTGAAGCACCTTTCACTGGATTCAAGGTATCCGCCATAACCTTTGTGAGTTAAGTGGCACCCAGTTTCAAAAACAAATTTATATATTACGGTGCTTATCTCCTTGCAGAGGGGCTAGGCAGTGAGGGTGGGGGATTGTTGAAGCAGGGACAAGCCCGAGACTGCATTTATCTACTTAGATTATTTGCTTATCTCCTCACATCTTACACTTCGTGGTACCCTTATAAGGATCTGGTTTGAGAATCACTATATTAGAGCAACCCCAAGCTCTTTCTGTATAAGGTAGTAAAAGCTGAGCTCATGAAGGAGCAGATGGTTTCTACTGAAGAATAGATAGGGAATTAATAGATTTTTCTTGTATCATAGCTATTTTTATCTCATTGTTCAGCTGCAATAATTCATTCTACTTATTGTGAACAAACCATGAAATATGAACCATGTATTGTCCATGGGCTATTTCATATTGCTCAGTGGTTTTTTTTCTTTATAATACTTTCTATAAACAATATTATCCTCATCTTTGGTGACCTGTGCACATGGATAGATGCAGTGATCTGGAGAGTACTGCCATAGGGAGAGTAATAGAACATCAGTTAGCATGAATTTGTTTCTGAAGCAGCAAACTGAAGAGTG
The DNA here is from genome assembly GCF_030867095.1 of Alligator mississippiensis. Classification (NCBI taxonomy): domain Eukaryota; kingdom Metazoa; phylum Chordata; order Crocodylia; family Alligatoridae; genus Alligator; species Alligator mississippiensis. Next base: position 153,484,297 of record NC_081828.1, on the reverse strand, counting down.
GAAGTTTTCTCTTTTAAAGGTTCAAAGTCTAGATATTAGCTGTTCTGTAAGAACTTCCTTTCTGTGGTTTAAAGCATGAACAACGCATGCCCCCGGCAGCTGGGGGGGCACGGCAGCAGTGGGAGCGCTGTGGCAGTAGGCAGAAGACAGCATTGGCGGCACCTTTTTGTAGGAGGCGTACCACAATGCTCAGGGCACATGCACCTGCATGCACCCCCTATGCATCGCCACTGGTTTCAAGAGTAAACATCAAGTAATGTAAAAAATTTGGGGTTTCTTTTCTTATGAAGAAAATGACACAAAGGGAAGAACTTTCCCAAATCTTCAGCGATTTTATTTATCTAATTAAAATATTATTTTGCTGTATGCCAGTGGTTTTCAACCTCTCATTCATGGACCACTGGGGGTCCACAGACTATGTCTAGGGGGTCTGAAAAAGATGACTATAATCAATCAAAAGTATGTGAATAGCCACACTTACAATTCAAAGGGGTCCATACCTCCATTTGAAATTTCCAAAGAGGTCTGCACCTCCAAGAGCAGATCATCCTTCCTCCTTTTCTTGAAGACAGGTACCATATTGGCCCCATTCCAATCTTCAGAAACCTCTCCCAAGCACCACAAGTTCTCAGATATCCTCACCATTGGCCATGCTATGATGTCAGCCAGTTCCTTTAGCACTCTTGGATGCATTCCATCTGGGTCAGCTGATTTGTGGATGTCCAGCCTCTCAAGGTATTCCCTCATGAGATCTTTGCCAATGATGGGCATATGTTTGCCCATACACTGGTAATCCTGCACCTTGTCAGGCAGAGTGATTCCATTGAGCTGGTGGAAGACCAGTGCAAAGTAATCATTAAAGAAATAATTTTTTTTCCTCGGTGTCAGTTGTCAGCTGCCCCTTAGCAAGTGTCCAATGTTGCCCTTGTTTTTCTTCCAACTTCCCACATATCTGAAGGAGGACTTTTTGTTGTCCTTGATTCCTGTAGCTAGTTTGAGTTCAGTTTCAGCCTTGGCTTTTCTAGTTTGCTCTGTACAGGTGCGGGTCAGTGCTGAATACTCCTCCTTGCTGGTGCTACCTGACTTTCATTCCTTATAGGCTTCTCTTTTCAGATACGGGAGGTCCATAAGTCCCATATTTAGCTGGGGGGGGGTCACCCAGCCCTTTTTCTACCTTTTCTATGGGCTGGAATGGACTTCTCTTGTGCTTCAAGGATCGCGTCCTTAAGGAGCGACCACTCATCGTAGACTCCCCTCCCTGTCAGGTCATAGCCACTCAAAGCCTTGGCAACCAGCCTTCTGAGCTTGTGAAAGTTGGCTTTCCTAAAGTCAAGTATTTCTGCATTGCTGACTGATTTGCTAGCTTTGCGATGGACAGAGAAAGTGACCAACTTGTGTTCACTGTCACCAAGCTTCCCCTCAGTTCTCAGGTCGCTCACTAGATCATCCCCTTTGGCCAGTACCAGATCCAGCAGTGCGTTGTCTCTTGTCAGCCCGGAGTCTTCTTGAGACAAGTAAACCTTGTCAATGCAAGTGAGGAAGCTTTGTGACTGATCAGATTTGGCTGAGTGCTCTTCCCATGAGATGTCTGAGTAGCTGAAGTCACCCATGACAACAATGCATCAAGAGCATGCAGCCTCTGCCAATTCCCTAGCAAATTCATGGTCAAGCTCTTCCTCTTGGTTTGGAGGTCTGTAATAGACTCCTACTGTTATGTCTCCTTCACCACATTTCCCCAGTAATCTAATGCAAAAGGTCTCAAGTTGCCCTCCTCGGGAGCCAATCTCCGCTAGTAGGGAAGTGTATTGCTCCTTCACATAGAGAGCTACATCCTTGCCCTTTCTTGCAACATGATCCCTCCTGTATAAGGTATAGCCATCTATACCTGTAGTCCAGTCATAGGTGGAGTCCCAGCAGGTCTCCATTATCCCTATGAGACTGTATTAGTTTTGGTTTAACCTCGATCCCTTGGATATTGGAAAAAGTCATCAAAGAAGCCATTAATAACAGGCTAATGGAAAGCAACATTGAGAGATAGCCAACATGGCTTTGTTGTGGGTAGGTCTTGCCTGCCTGACCAACCTCATTTCCTTCTATGACCAGGTGACGCACCACCTGGACAAAGGGGAGAGGTTGACATCATATATTTAGACTTCCAAAAAGCCTTTGACTTGGTCTCCCATGCTGTCCTCATTGTGAAACTGGGGAACTGCAGCCTCAACAGCCTTATGGTCCAAAGCCTGGGGAACTGGCTTCAAAGTCAGACCCAGGGAATGATAGTCGATGGAACCAAATCAACATGGCACATGGTGACAAGTGGTGTCCCCCAGAGCTCCATACTTGGACCAGTACTCTTTAATGTATTTATAAATGATCTGGATTCTGGTGTCAGAAGTGGACTGGCTAAGTTTGCCAACAACACCAAATTATGGGTAAGAGTGGTTACACTAGAAGGTAGGCTAGCAATTCAGGCTGACCTGGGAAGGCTCAGAAGGTGTGCAGATCAAAACCTGATGGCATTCAACACAGAGAAAGGCAAGTTGCTCCACCTTGGGGGAAAAAAACCCCACTCCATACTTATAGGTTTGGCAGTGCTACACTCACTAGCACCACTACTGAAAGAGACTTGGGGGTCATAACTGACCACAAGATAAACATGAGCCACCAATGTGATGCTGCAGCCAGCAAAGCAAATAAAACCCTGGCTTGCATCTACTGATGCATCTCAAGCAAGAACCTGGAAGTCATCCTCCCGCTTTTCTTGGCCTTGGTGAGGCCACAGCTGGAGTACTGCATCCAGTTCTGGGATACAGACTTTAGAAAAGATGTGGAGAAGCTTGAGAAAGTCCAGAGGAGAGCCACATGCATGATTAAAGGACAAGAGAGTAGGTCTTATGAGGAGAGGCTGAGAAGTATGGGACGCTCCAGCCTGGAATTGCAAAGACTCAGGGGTAACTCGGTGGCAGCCTATAAGTATATAAGGGGTGTGCATCAGGAACTGGGAGAATGTCTGTACACCAAGGCACCCCAAGGGAAGACAAGGTCACAAACTCCTGGAAGACCATTTTAGGCTAGACATAAGGAAAAACTTCTTTACCGTTCAAGTCCCCAGAGTCTGGAATAGACTGCCCCAAGAAGTGGTGCAAGCATCTATTCAGGCATCCAAGTGTTTCTTAAAGGTGTCCAATCTTGCTGGGATCATATGACCCCAGCTGGCTTCCTGCCCCTTGGGCAGGGGGCTGGACCTGATGATCTTGTGAGGTCCCTTCCAGCCCTAATATCTAATGCCTATGAAGAGTGCCCATGTGTACCAATTTAGCACACAGGAATGTGTACCAATTTAGCTATATTTGGTTTAAAAACCGATTTAAATTATACTGGTGCAACTTGCTTATATAGACAAGGCATTTAGCTCCTAAATAACATATACTTTTGAAAATTTCACCCATGGTCTCTACTTGCCCTATAATTTGTGTAATACTTTTTTGATCCTGGCTATACTATCTGCCTGCCCAGTCTCCTGGGACAACAAGTTCTACAAGTTAACTGCACTGTGTAAGAAGAAGTACTTTTTCTTGTAAACTCATCTCCTGCTAATTTCAGTAAGTGTGCCCTAGTTCTAATATTCTGGGACTCAGTGAATAGTAGTTTCCTATTCACTTTGTTCATGCCCTTCAAGCATAGGCAATGTATGGGGGGGGGGGCACATGCCCCCCCCCCCCGAGAGCACTGGTGCCCCCCCTGACAGTGAGTGCTCTAGCTGGCCACTGTGGGACCTCTCCCCTGGTCGCTGGCTGACCACTGGGAGACTTCCCCACCCCCCACGCCCCACCCCCGACTCAGGGGGGCACCAATGCCTTCCAGCATTCATAGATTCTCTTATATCACCATTTAACCTTCACCTTTCCTAAGTGAAGAGTCCTAGCCTTCATCTTTGTTGCCCTTTGCTATGCTTTTTCTAATTTCACAGTGTTCTTTTTGAGATGTGAAGACCAGAACTGCACACAGTATTTGAGATGTGGAAACAGCTCAGATTTACGAAGTGGAATAATCTTTTCTGCTCCCCTTCTCCCCCTCCCCCCCATGTCCTTCTTAATAATGCCCAATATTTTATTGCCTGTTTCTGGTTGCTGTGTACATTGACCACAGTGAGAAAGAAAAAGTCAAAGCTAAAATAATGAAAAAGGAAGGACAATTCAAACTACTATTTTTGTTCCTTACTATCCTGACATCACTTCTGTGTTAGTTTAAGAGACTCCGTTTCCTAAGCCAACCCTTTTGCTAAAGTAATGCTCCAATTTTAGGCTCATCATACAGCTACAAAATGTTTTCTTTATAAAAGATTGTAACATGGCTTTAAGACAATCTCTTTGTTCACAGGGTTCAGAAATAGAAAAAAGATTTGAAATATTTTTTCTAATTCACTTTCTATATCTTTACGTGGTATTTTGTTCCAAGAAAAATCAGAATAATAAAATGCATGCACTTGCAGTATGCTGCAATGTGCTTATTATTTTGCTATCCTAATACACTCTGATTTTCTCTGCAAACAGATGCTATAAATGCTGCTCCTAATTAAATATTAAGGGCCAGATTCACAGGAGGGCCTATGCCAGCAAAAGACTCCAAATCTTGGCACAGAACTCCAAATCCACTGAAGGGATGGTTGTAGATGTGCAAAATACTTGGAATCTGTTGTACTGTGGGGCCTGCAAGCAGCCAGACCCTCTCAAATGGCTGGTGCTCTCTGGGTATGTGATGTGTCTTGGGCAACTGGGAGATGCACTGATCCAGATCATCTGTGGCTGATAGAGATCCTGGAGCATGCAGCCAAACTGGAAGCTTCTCCACACTCATTGAGCCTTCAAAGGAGAGCTATGATGACAGAATCACTACTTGCCTTTGAGATGGGGACTTTTCTAAACTACTACAGCAGCTTTCATCAAAAATATGAAACACAAACTGTATCTCTTATCCTACCTAGGGTGACTCTGACCCTGAGTTATCAAGAAAGTGATGGGGCCAAAACTTGAATGGACCTTTGCCACTTCGGCTTATAGGAACAGCTAGAGCAGCAGCCAAAGCAGGAATGGGGTAGGGCTAGGGGGTTGCAGGGATGGAGGCATTAAAATGGAAATCATCACCCTGCTGCATTAGTCTTGATTAAATAAATGGGTCCAGATAACTGAAGGTGTTAACATGACTCTATCACCATACTGCATTCAACAGCTAAACAAGATTCAGGATCCGGAGTACAGAGATAGTGGCTTCTCAACATTAAAAATATTTATAGCCTTTTATTAATGATGCAGAAGGAAGAAAATGTAGTTACAGTATTTGAAGAGCAAAGTATTAAGTAAACCTTTTTCTTCTTAACAAACTAGATTTAACAAGAGTTCCCTGCCCTTTAGCTTCAGAGAGTTTTTATGAAGAACCCCTTGTCACCCTCCTCTCTTGTATGGCAGTCTTCTTGATGGTATTTGAAGGCAGGATCACTTGTCTTTTCTTGGGGAGGGAAGAAGCAGCCAAGTGAGAAGAGGAGGAGAGGAGTTGAGATGGGCCAGAACTGTTGATGATGCTCATTTCCCTGAAGACAAAAACAGGACAAACACATACAAAAGGAAAGAAATAAGAACAGCAAGAACAGGAAACACATCTTGTGTTGCCAGTGGTGACTCTTACTTGCAACATCACTGGTTGAAAAATAGGGCCATGTGCTAGACCTGCCAGCATTCTGGGTAATTCTACACTACTGCAGGTATCAAATTTAGACATTAATAGCCATTTTTAAGGCACATTAAGGGTGTGCACATATAGACCTGCACCCTTAATTTGCTTTAAAAATGGCTAATATGCCTTAAATCAGCATGTGTAGACATGCCCGGTGTATCCATCTTCACTCCATGTTTGCCCCTCTTCTTCTCTATGCTGTCCCCGTTATCCTCTTTTCCCACAGTTTAGTTTTTTTAAATTCCTGCCTAATTTCTTTTCCCTGCCCCAAATAAAACCACCATTATGAAATGTATATGCTGTCTCATATCTATTTAGGTTGTACACTCTTTGGGACAGAGACTGATGGCTACCTACTATTTGTATTGTTTCTGGCAAAATGGCGGTCCATTCCTGGTTGTTTCTTTGGTATAAACCAAAGACTCATATTCCATGGAGTGCTATACCAGCTCTTAGTTTTCACTTGTTTTTTGATTACAGAAAAATAATAGAGCAATTCTTCTGTTGCAGAGAACTCAGAAAGACCACAAGTCAGAAATATTTTTAGCACTATGGATTCCTATTTTACATTTTTGGGTTTCTCTTGTGAATCATATTTGCATGCCTAACAATGCTAACAGTGCATGGCACTCTGTGGCACTCTTGAAAGGATTTCCAGACACCCAAAGGTGCCATGGCACCCCAGTTGAGAATCACTGGTATAAATACAAATGATAACAACAAAAATAGCAATGGCAGTTCAAATTTTAAGCTGATATCAAGTAGCATAATATATCCAAATATTCTGAAAAGTTTCCCTAGACAAATTTTACTTAAATATAATACAATAAAATATTATTTTCTCTAAACAGGCCATGATTTTTAGACATAACCAATAAATTTAACTTCCTCTTATTGAACTGTTATGTGTCTGGTATGCCTGTGGGCAGCTGAGAGCTTGACTGTCACAGAGAATGATGGCACAGTGGAGAGCTGTGTTCTTAATGCATTGTTAAATTCATTATTTTAATTCATCATATTTCTTAATGTATGTTATATTAGTATTCATTATGAATTATTCAATATTCATTTTGCAGTAATATCCATGAGACTCAAAACCAAGATTGATGCCTCATTAGGCGCAGAAACATTAGAGAACACGGTCTGGCCAGGTGGACCTGGGCATCTATCTTGCTTTTCGGCCACTGTTTTATACAAGGAAGGCTTAAAGATTCACCTGTAACAAAGAGTGCACTAACTCACACTGTGTCTTCTGTATCTGTTTAGGGGCAGTTACTGTGTGCCATTTAGCTCTTTCTATTTAGAGTTTTATACTGGTTATAACAATAATCTCCAATAGGCAAACAATGAACATTAGTGACCCCTAATGAGCAAGTTGTTACAGTAATCAAAGATGGGAAATGCCTAAGGACGGTCGGAGAATTTTGACAGCAGAGAAAGAAATACATTGCTGGACGTCATAGTCATTATGGAGAGAGAAAGATTTAGAGACAGCCTGGATATGCTGAGCAAGAAATAGGCAGGATTCAGAGATATCCTTTAGTTACAGATTTGCATAGCAAGGTTAATTGTGGCATTTTGCCTAGTAACAGCTCACAGGGAATGGAGAGAATTTTAAAGGGGAAACAGAATCAGTTTGTTTTTAGTCACCATAAGATCTAGCTTTGCATTGCAGGTCCTTTTCCAAAAAGGTAACCTCTGATTTGGTCTGCTTTTTTTTTGGTGGTGGGGATGGTGGTCTAACTTGAGGCATCTACATTTTCAGGAGATTCTGAGCACTCAGCACCTAGTGAAAATGAGTTACTGCCTGAATATAAAAGAAAATGCTAATGGGTTTTTATAGCAAGCAAGCATAAAGTCAATACACTTCTGTGGCAGACACAGCTCTAACTACCAGAAACCTTATTTAGTGGATATATGGAATTGTGTGCATTAGCATGATGTAAATGCAAATAAATATTTTGTTCAAGGCTAAATGAATGAGGCATGATGGCAAGGAGATGATTCCTTTGTTGGGAGAATCAGCCAAAGCATTTTGTAAAAGTTTGACAGCCACGTGTGCACATCTTTGCAGGACTAATTAACGCGTTTATGCTTACAGGGAGGAGGGAACTCACACAGTAACCGAGAGATGGAGAGATCCAAAGAATGCTGACTGGTTACAAACGGGCTGAAGAGCCATCAAGTTAAGATCCTTTCCAGAGAACTGTGAGCTTCCGAATACAAATTTCTCTTATGTTTAAATGAATGCGTAGAGGGAGGGAACAAATCTCATTTCCCAGTACAGAATGAAACATTGACTTTATAGTTTCTCTGATTACATCTATTATAAGATATTGGCCCATGTGTTTTGAAATTTAGGTTTGCAAATGCAAAATACCTAGCCTGCATCTGAGATCTGGTTTTGTCCTCACACAGATATGTGCATGCAGAACCCCCCCAGGTAAGTTGCATGGCCACTCAGGTGTAGTCAGGGTCACATTTGGGAATAAGCAATAAACTTGTGTCAAGTCCCCTACTGCTTAAACTTTCCTCCCAAGACCCATTGTTGCATCAATACCATAGGACCCAAGTATAATTTTTTAAAAATGATTTCTAGCTCTATGGTTCCAGAGAAGAGTTGGAAAACCCAACCTAATAGAACATAAATCAATTCCATGGCAACTGCCTAAGAAAGGAAATAACCTCCAGCAGAAGAAAGCAGCAGCCAATAGTGCCAGGGAGAAACCAGGATCCTTGATCTGATAAAAGCCCACTGATGCTGCCTGGGGAGCAGAAGCTCTGGGACAACCACCACACCATGACTTAGAAAGCAGGGCTGCTATTGCTCCCCTCGCTGTCAGGAGAGGAGCCTTTTGTTAAGTTAGTGGCCACTGGGATACTCCATTCAGGGCTGTGCCTGTCATTTTGGGTTGTCTTTATCCAGCCCTGGACATTGTGCAGTAGTAAGGAAGACTTTTAATAATTTAACCATTTCAGTTTTTGCTTTCAGAATCATGAGTTGATTTTCAGTGGGGGAAAATGCTGTTAAAGTGGGTGTCCAATGTTTTAACTATACATAATACAAATATTCCTTAGTGGGGAACCATAGTCCCCAGACTATGAATCTGTCTGCAAGATCCTTCTTTTCTCAGTAGATGTGATCTAATTAACAAATTTGCTTTCTTTCCCTTGCACTCAAGATCATGTGCATATGGCCTGACATTTTACTTTGAGTTATTTATATTCTAGCAGAGCCTAAAGGCCCAACAAGAACAGAACCCCACTGTCTTAGGCTCTGTAGAAATGCAAAGTGGGGGAGCCCAAAAGAGTTCACCATTTAAACATACATAGGTTTGGAAGGGACAGAGATGAAGCAGTGGGACTGACCTGTTGAAAGTTACCTCTAATTACAGCTGTCTCCTGTGCAACAGATCAATGACTGAGCTGGAAATAGAAGCCATTTCCCTGAGTTCCTGTTCATGTACACTGTCCTCTAGTCTAGCCCATCCTGAGGTGAATCATGACCAACTCATCAAGCTTGCCCTTCTACATTACAGGTACTTTTATTTTATGAAAGGTAAATTGTTTTATACAGCAATAGTAATAATAACAATACTTGCTATTTTCTTTAATTTTTTTCCTACCTAGGTGTTTCACCCAAGGATCTAACCAATATACTTCCACTTATACTACTTAATATTGAATTTGTTGCATTTTAAGCCAGTAGTGTCACATTCAGTTCACATATTAGACAGACCTTCATAACAAAATGCTAATTATCTTTAAGAGACTGACCACGTCAATCTGACTCAACATCTGTGTACCATGTCTTTAAATATGCCTTATATTGGCAGAGGAAAGTTAGTTTAAAAGACATGAAGCTAGGATCTGTGTTTATGGCCTAGTTAGCCTAACCAATTGGCATCTTGGTCTGAGCACTTGGGCTAAATTGATTCAAGGGCAAGTGTTTATATGATAAAGCCTTGCCCTATTGACATGCCTTCACTGTTTCTGCTGTTACCCACATGGAGCCAAAGTCCATGGTTCTTTGTGCTGAGATGCTCACTCAATCAATTGCAGAAAACCTGACTTTCATTTGATTAGTAGAACAATGAAATGGATAAACCCATAACAAAGGATCTCACTGTCTAAGATGGATATAATTTGAGCTGGCCTGGAACTTTTCAACTATGTCCTGAGCAAAGGCACTTGTGGAAGGAGATTTATGGAACATCGAGTTCAACTGGCATACAAGTTGGAAAAAGACTAAGGGGATAGTACAGAACATAGAGTGGCATAAATAAATAGCTGACCTAAGTGGGAATGCATTTTAAGGAAATGTCACTATGAATATTTAATCACATTGATCGTTCATACAGTCTAAACATCTTCAAAGAGAGAGTGGCTATAACTGAGTCAGGCTCTGATAGAAGAAGGCCATTTCTTTTCCAGGAAAATGACAAATTGTCCAAGGCAAGGCAGCTTTCAGTAGCAGGTTCTGAAATATAGTATGCATTGTCCTACTGATACATATCTAAGATTCACATTCTGGCTCAAATGATAGATGCTCAAACACTAGCAAACATGCTTTTCACTGTTTAGTAGGGCTGTGCAAGGTTTCGGACCATGCTTAGGATCCGGAGAAGCTTCAGACACTTCAGCGTCGGAAGCAGCATGTCTGGATCAAAGTTCTGGCTTTGTTAGGCTTTCCGAAGTGGTTCAGAGCTTCTGAACCGCTTCGGAAAAGCTTCGGAGCCGTCTTGGAGATCCGGCCATAGGGTATAATGGGGAACCAATGAAATATCTATAACTTTGTTGTTTTTTGTCTGATTTGGATGAAACTTGCAGAGATGGTAGCGTCTACTGAGAGCATGAAGCCTGCCAAGTTTCAAGAAGATCGGTTTAGGGGTTTGGGGGGAACTGCACCCCAAATTATTGAAAGCGAAACTCATGTCATGTGTATGTGTTACACCACAGTGGGGTGAAAACTGCAGGGATGGCGGCCCCTGGTGAGGCCACAAACCCTGCCAAGTGTCAAGGTGATAGGTACAGGGGTTTTGGGGAAACTGCAACTCAAGCTGCTGACAGGCAAAACTTGTGACATGGGTGACCCTGCGTGTGTTAAGGCACAGCGAGCTGAAAACTGCAGGGGTGGTGGCCCCTCTTCATGTCACGAATTTTGCCTGTTAGCAGGTAGAGGTGCAGGGTCCCAGAACCCCCGCACCTATCTCCTTGACAGCTGGCAGGCTTCATGGCCGCAGCAGGGGCTAGCATGCCTGCAGCTTTCACCCTGCTGCACCTTAACACACGCAGTGTCACCCATGTCACGAGCTTTGCCTGTCAGCAGCTTGAGGTGCAGCTTCCTCCAAGCTCCTGCACCTATCTTCTTGAAACTGGGCAGGCTTTATGGCCTCACTAGGGGCCACCACCTCTGAAGTTTTCACCCCTCTGTAGTGTAACACATACACGTGACATGAGTTTTGCTTTCAAGAATTTGAGGTACAGTTCCCCCAAATCCCTGTGCTGATCTTCTTGAAACTTGGCAGGCTTCATGCTCTCAGCAGACGCTATTACCCCTGCAAGTTTCATCCAAATTGGACAAAAAACAACAAAGTTATAGATATTTCATTGATCCCCCATTATACCCTATGGCCAGATATCCAAGGCGGCTCGGAAGCTTTAGAGCTGCTTTGGCCAGATCGAAGTGGGAACTCGGTCTGGAGCTCCATATCAGATCCCTGGCATCTGAATCGGCCATTTCCAAAGCCAGATTGAATACCTGCCTACTCGCACAGGCCTACTGTTCAGACTACTAGTTAGTATTTCATGGCGGTTATCTCAATTTAATATGAGGAACTTGGTAAGAGAGGATTTTTCAGTCTAGTAGACAGAGGCATAACAAGATCCAGTGGCCAGAATTTGAAGCTACACACATTCAGACAGAAAAATTAAGCTAATTCCATCATCAGGGATCTTTACTAGGGCTGTGAGAAATTTCGCAGGTTGTTTCACTTTGATGCTGTTTCGACTTGTTTCAAGCTCGAAACAGCAAAATTGAAATGAAACAAAGGGCTTCGAAACCGCCTCAAAATGAAACAAGGGCAGTCAAAACGTTTTGAAAGTTTTGAAACATTTCAAGTTTCAAAGCTGTAGCTGGGCTTGCCTGCAGGGAAACAGAAAGTAAGGAAAGGGAGAGGGAAGAGGGGCAGATGGGGACACAGTGATGACGTACTTTCAAGAATTTGAGGGCCAGTTTCCCAGAAGGCCCTGCACCTATCTCCTTGAAAATTGGCAGGTTTCATACCTTCATGAAGGGGCTACCATCCTCGCTGTTATCATCCAAATCTGCTAAAAAATGACAAAGTTATAGGCAGTTTCATGCTTCCCCATTATAGCCTATGGGCGAAACATTGAAACAGTGTCAAAACAGTGAAACAGTTTCAATGAAACTAAACAGAACAGTGCTTTCAAAATGAAACGAAACTCAAAATGAAACACTGTCCCATTGAAAGGGCAAAATGGAAGTTGAAATGAAACGGTGCTGTTTCGCACAGGCCTACATCATCACTGGATGTTTTGCGAGAAGTCATGCTCTAGTTTAAGTACCTATTGGATCTGAAGTGGGAATTAATACAAGAAAATTCTATGTCCCATGTTGCATAGGTGGTCATACTAGATAACTATAATCCTGGTCCTTTTCAGGCTTAAAAAAAAAATCTTCAAGTACCCTGCAGCAAACCCACTCCACTTCAGTAAGATTTTCTCTATTGAGTCCTGAGAAGTTGCCACTAAATTCTTAGACTTACAAGACAACATGTATATTTGTAAAGCACAAAGGACTGAAGAACTCTCTATAATTGATCCTCAAGGTCTAACAGTAATTGCCAGTATCCTCAGGTAGTTTAATCCTAGCAAGCTATAGACCTTGACTTCAGCCTGTACAAAATTTATTTTTTTTACATACAAGTGAAAATTTGTATACTGCTATGGTGTAAAGCCTCAGATAAGTAATAGTCCTATCTGGTTTGGGAATTAGAATAACATGTGAACCCCTGAACTGTAAAGGAGTCTGTTTATATTCAAGCTTAGTGTAGCTCCGTTTTCAGGCTTTGAAAGAATAGTCCAAATGTCTTAGGTACTGAGGTTTCAGAGTTCAGATGTTTCATACATTTCATAGACATTAGGGCTGGAAGGGACCTTGGAAGATCATCGAGTCCAGTCCCCTGTGCCAGGGGCAGGAAGTCAGCAGGGGTCATAGGATCCCAGCAAGATAAACATCCAAATTTCTCTTGAAGGCGTTCAAAGTAGGTGCTTGAACCACCTCCAGCAGCAGTCTATTCCAGACCTTTGGCGGCTCAGAAAGTAAAGAAGTTCTTCCTTATGTCCAGCCTGAAACAGTCTTGGAGGAGTTTATAACTGTTTGACCTTATCATCCCTTGGGGCGCTCTGGTGAACAGATGTTCCCCCAGATCCTGGTGAGCACCCCTGATAAACTTGTAAGCAGCCATCAGATCACCCCTGAGCCTGTGCTTTTCCAGGCTGAAGAGTCCCATAGCACTCAGCCTCTCATCATAAGGTTTGTTTTCCTGATCTCTGATCATGCGCGTGGCTCTCCTCTGGACTCTCTCAAGCTTCTCCACATCCTTTTTGAATTGTGGGGCCCAAAACTGGACGCAGTACTCCAGCTGTGGCCTCACCAAGGTTGAGTACAATGGGAGAATGATGTCCTGAGATTTGCTTGGGAAGCATCTATGTATGCAAGCCAGCATTTTGCTCGCTTTACTAGCAGCAGCATCATATTGATGGCTCATGTTCATGTTGTGTTCAATCACAACCCCCAAGTCCCTTTCGTCCATAGTGCTAGCCAGTGTAGCGCTGCATGCTGTGGGTTTTTCTTCCCAAGGTGGAGAACCTTGCATTTTTCAGTGTTAAACACCATCAGGTTCTCATCCGCCCATTTCCTGAGCCTGTCAAGGTCAGCCTGGATCACCCTCCTGTCCTCAGGTGTGGATGCTTTACCCCAAAGTTTGGTGTTGTCAGCAAACTTGGCCAGTCCACTTCTGACTCCAATGTCCACATCATTAATGAAGATGTTGAATAATATAGGTCCAAGGACAGAGCCTTGAGGGTAAGGCAGGAGGGACCTTGGAAGATCATTGTGTCCAGACCCCTGCATCAAGCAGGAAAGATAACTGGGGGTCAGGTGACCCCAGCAAAGTGACTGTCTAGTCTTCTCTTGAAGATTTCCAGGGTAGGTGATTGCACCACCTCGAGAGGGAGCTTATTTCACAGCCTGGACACCCTGACTGTGAGGAAGTTTTTCCTAATGTTACCTTGCCAAACAGGGATGGGCATATCCTGAAAAAACATCCTGTGCAGAACATCTTGTCTGGTTGATGATTATGAGCAAGACTAAGCTTCCTGCTCACACAGTCACCCAGGGAGCTGTGGACATACAGTGAACTTTTGCTAGATTCTGTCATCTTTAGTCACACTGGGTGGTATCTTCCCTAGACATAGTAATGCTGATTTGGATTGTGGAGACTATAGCCACCTGATATGGTGCTGAATAGGACTTGTTTCTCTCTACACTTACCACAACATCAAACAGCTAATACAATGTCTTAAAGTTGTGCCCTACCCTGATGTTATTTTCTAGTGTAGACAAGTTTCTAATGGAGAAATCTACAGCGACATGAGAACAGACATGTGGCTTGTGGGGGTGCTGAGCCATAGCTGATGATTAGAGTTTCTTTTTGTTAGTTTTAAAAGCTGCAGTTTTCTTTTATGCTGTTTGCTCGTGGCTTGAAAGAACGCTAATGCAAATGATACAAAGGACTTTGTCTTGTACGTTCTACTCCTTTTTTGAGTCTTCCATGTCTCTTTTGCCAGATGGAAGTCCCCTTTCCCATCAGAGACTTTCAGATCACTTACTGCCAAATTATCCAAGGGTATGAACAGATGTTTTATTTGACCTAGGACGGATTGTCCCCAGCTTTGACTTGGATCAAAACATGTTAACCTTTCAAGCTACATTGGTGCTTCTTTGCCAGTAGGTGGCCAGCAAAAGCACACAATATGACAAGCTGCACAGAGGTAAAACAGGATGTCCTAAACAGTTTTACTATATATTAACCAGGATACTTCAGAGGGACTTGACATGGGACAGTGGACATGTACACATCTGTATGATCCCAGGACAACAGGCTTTCTACCAGGACAAGTGCAACAGCTATTTACAGGCAGGTGTCACAATATCTTTTCCAAATGGCAGGTCTCACATAGTATATAACTACAAACCTCCATACTAGGCAGCTGTTGTTGTTACAAAGAAAAAAAGTGAACGTGTGCCAAGCAGTGGGTGACTGAAATGGAAAAGCTGGGCCATATTCTTCTTTTTCCCATCAAAATCTTGTTACCAATTAATTAAAATACCTCTCATGTCAGAAACAGCAGGTTAAATGGAAGGCAAGGGAAAATCCAGACTAGAGAGATCAAATGGTGAACTGGGAAAAATATTAAACAGACATTTTAAGTTACTTGGTGCAATAAAAGTTTGAGTATTCCAAATCACATTAGTGTTATAAAAGCTAAAGCAGTGCCATTTTCTCTGAGCATCTTCCTTTGTTGGCTATTCCTCTCTTTCTTGTATCAAGATGGAATTAAGGATGGCACTTTTTCTACATGTGCCAAGCAACTGAAGAGCTAATATTGATTAAAACATGTTTTCATTTCTTCTTTTCATTAAATGTATATGAATTTCTACAGTATACTTACTGGCTTTAAACTAATTAAAAGAAGCACTGATCAACAGTGATTATTGTTAGCTGTACAGCACTCCAGTAAGATATTTTTGTCAAGAAAATGTTTTACAGGACATTGTCAATAAAAAAAAAAAGTTTTTATTACTGTATTATGGTCTTAGTCATTCACGTGGATGTCAATGATCCTGTGGTACTTGATAATTAGAGGAGAGAGCTAGGAAAGCTAGTTTACTCTTGTTCCAGGTTGACTGGTGTCAATGCTCTCAATTCTATGCGATGCTTTCTGTGGTCAGGTACTGGTATATCTTTTTCATTTATATCATTACTGCACCATCAGCATGTAATTTATTACTTTAAAAGGACTTCTGGATATCTTCCCAGAAGTTAAAATCACACAGGTTTGTATTTAATGCTCTAGTTCCTGGTGATGGCATCCCCGCCCATATACGCACATACTTTCATTTTGCTTTAAACTTTCTCATTATAGTTTTCACATGCAATAAATTCTACCATCTAACCAACATCATGTCAGTGTAATTGTCAGGATTGAACCTGATTCTAATATAGAATAACCAAGCAAAATTGCAATAGCAGAATTGGCCACGTCATCCACATAATATACTTGTTAGGCACTTAGAGAGCTAACAGCGAAAAATTCAGTACAATAGTGCTGTCATTTCAAAGTTATTGATTTAAAATGATGCCTACCTTCTGTAATAATGACTTATGCTGCCCTGTGCTTCCTACACAACTGTATAACACACAAGGGTTCATTACCTTTCCTCAGAAATTATCATCCTGTCTTCTTTATATAGACTCTCTGCCCAATACAACAGTGCAGGTCTTAAAAAAGAATGAAATGACATTGCCAGGGGATTAATTCACAGATGACCACAGTGGTGCAGGGTCATTGAATGGAAACAGAACATTTGTTTAATCAGTAAGCTCTGATTGGGATTCACTCACCCATTTCAGACTTTTTCCATCATTTAGATACTAAGCTGGTTATACTGTCATAAAAGTGAAGACTTAGGAATATTGGAAAAACACTTAGAAAAATATAGGACTCTAGCCAACTTAGAGGACACAGTATAACTCCTATAATGTTCAACCCAATATCAGGGAGGAAATTTTTTCCCCCTGACCTCAGCTTGTTAACAGCTATGATCAACAAAGGCCTTTGGGAGCACAGAGACCTGAGAGCATTGGAGAATACCACTGAGATTCATAGGTGGGACTTTCATATGCTTAATCATGCCCATTGGCTGATTCTGGATAGTTTGAATGACTATTATAGTTACTCCAAGGGCACAGGTGTTTGTATGTCAAGCAGATTACCATAGGGAGAAAGTGCATATCAATCCTGCCACTTACTTTTGACAGGGAGCCAATAAGCCATTTTTCACTGTTGATGGAGTGAAAATTTTGCATAGTTCATGGCTGTTTGCATATTATCAGATTTACAGAAGAGCCCAGTAATTCTCTTGGGCTGTGTGCCTTTTGCCTTATTGATCACTTCAGCAGCAGATGAGAGAGTAAAACACCCATAATTAAATAATCACACATGCTTAAGTCCATCAGGTATTAATGAACTATAGAGGTTTAACAATAACAGTATTTTGACAGGTGCTTCCAATAGTCTTTTATTGATAATCCAGCATTGTTACATGTGGAAAGGGCAACACTAAGCATGGGTTTGCTTGACTAGAGTGACTTATTCCAGGCATGCAGCATTCACACCCCTGGTAATAATTACCATATTCTCAAGAGATTGTGGGGGTGGGGAGACTTTCCATTGCTCAGGGATAATAGCTTTAGTCACACTTTACAGTACTGTGGTATTTCCAGATATTTACCCATAACTAATCCTTTGTTTCTAGGGTGATTCACAGCCTTAGCTCTATCCTTCTTTGCAAGAAATTCATGCAGAGTGAAGCCTCTCCAAATCCAAACAGAACCAGTTGAAGAGAGCTGTCATGAACATCAAGTTGAAGCTCCCTTTCTTGTAAGTGTGGGTGATAAGTACTTCATGGAGAACAATGGATGCTACTCTGCCAGCAGATTATCCAAGCCATGGAGAACATCACATGTATTTTAATTATAGGGATACTGTCAAAAAGAAAATCATGGGTCAAATCCTTTGCTAGTGTAACTTACAACAGCTGCATTGACTGAGGAGCTGACCCTTGACATTTTAGCTGGTTTCCTTAGTCATGCATTGGATTATTACAACTAAAAGAATTGTAAGCATTTGAACTTCTTTCCTCCATTCATGAGGTTTATTTACTGTTTCCCTTGCAATCCATCTGGAACAATGGAAGTGGATAGACCAGGTCTTTCTTTAGTATCAGAAGAGGTACTTACTGCTCCTTCGTGCAAAGCTGTTGTAAGCACTGTTTTTATTACTGACATTAGGATAAACTGGGTCTCAGCTAACCTGAGAGCAGTACCCCCTTTTGTTTACAGGCCTGCTTTACAGTCACTGAGACAAACAGCCCATGGTTTGGGACAGAAGCTTTATAAACCAGTTTGACCTACATCAGTTAAATCTGTTACTACATTCAGACAGGTTTATCTTAAACCAGTTTCAGCCAGTTTGAAACTGGTTTATGTGCACTGAGCTTCTATTCTATTAAAGGTTTAAACCAGTTTCTGATCACTTAAACCGGCTTATATGTAACTCCCTAGCCAATGTCCTGAGAAACAGCAGAAGTACTTGCTTAGCATGCAGCATCAGCACCAAGTTTTCTGGGCCAAATCCTCTAAAACCCCCTACAGCCACAGAAGACTGCTGAGGCTCTGCTGTGGGTGAGGAGAGGGAACTTGGAGACTATGCAGGGGGACTCTGTAGCCCTTGACATACAACAAAGATAAGCTCCATATTAGCTCTTGATATTGGGCCAGAAAATGTATTTTGAAGACTGACTAAAAGGGTAGCAGGGTCTTGCCAGTCAATCTGCAAAACAAGTACAGTCATTCACCAAAAATTACATGATGTTATCTCATGGGGTTGCCTCACAGATGACCAGTGCTTCTTAGTGGCTGAGTCTGGCAGTACACAGCCTTCTTTCTATTACTTGTGGAAAGGATTTTGCAATATCAAAATGTCCAAACACTATGAAACTACATCTGTCATTCTCCTTCCCAGAACTTTGTGCTCACTGAAGCCTAAAACAAACCAAAGGTCCGCTCTATTGGGCCCTGTTGCTTCAGGTGCTGCTTTAGTCACTTGTTTTCTCGGTATAGCTCAAACAGGATTTTTCTGGCTTCCCCCAGTTACAGTTAAAATCTCCACACATTTTGTCCTTCAGAAGTTCCCAGACATTTCACCTGACATTCCCAAGAAAACACTTCATGGAGAAATGTAAAAAAACCCACCTGCCACTCATCTGATTTAAATCTTCCCTTGTTGCACTGCTGCAATAGCTTCAGTAAACATTTAGACAGACTGTGGCTAGCTCCAAATTTCTATTTGTTTGCTAAGACGTGTACATTTGTGATGATTTGTTAATGGTGGGCTTCACTTTGTATGCTCTCACAATTTTCCGTCATTTCTTTATCCTCCTTAAAAGTTATGGCGCACTTATTTTTAGACCTTCAAAGTTTGCCTCAGAAGGCACCTTGGTGCTTGTGACATTGGAGAAAGTAGTTTATTAACAGTTGTGTTTAGAACATAGCCTTCTACTTAAGTTTTATAAAATAATCCAGTTACTGCTAGCTGCTCATTTTTTTAAAAATATATGTGACATTCAGCCCTGAGCAGTTTGCACAGGCCTATGCAGTACATATGGGTTTAATGGGATTTAAATGGTGCACAGGTAACTGCTTGATCAGTGTGTGCCCCCATAGATACCTGATCCACAAGCAATGAGAGTTATTTACAGTCCCCAGTTACATGTTGGCTCGCATTGGGGCTGCATACCTGGGACTGAACAGGGGAAGGCCCAGAACTAAAAGTATGAGTTACTAAAGTTCAGGCTCTCTAAAAGACTACTGAAGCAGGAGGGATTCCTAGCCTACACTATGTACTGGGTTATACATAGATTTTGCATTAGCTTTCTATACTAGAGAATATTTCACCATAGATGCATTTTAGCATTCATGCCTGTTAATTCTGTAGGCCAGCCTTCCATCCTTCTGAAAGATGTCAAATAAATGATTTTGAATGGAACCTTTTGATGACTCATTAATGATCTTACAGACCTTTCTGTAGAAATAGGAGGTTGTTCCTTTATCTTTGGTCCAACACTTCCCCCTCCCTCTGGTGCAGCCACTTGGGATTAGATCAGGGATGTGCAATTATTTGGGCTGGAGGGCCACTTAATGAGTTTTGCTGAGCTCTTGAGGAGGGCTGCACAACCAACAGGGCTCTTGGACTGCACACCATCCTCCCCCTCCCCCCACAGCTGCAAGGAGCCCTGATGGTGGGTTAAGACAGGACAGAGTGGAGGCAGGCCTTAGACACTACTCACCAGCAGATGCTGGGGACTAAATGTAGCTTGCCCAGGGCCTGCGGGGCCAGACTACATCTTCCAGGCACCACAGGGGACACTGTGTTGAAGTAGCCCTGTCCACCCACCTGCCTAGCACCATGTGGCAGGCCCTGGGTGAGCCACACTCGGGCCCCTGCCCCTACCCCTGCCCCTGCCCCTGCTGGCATGGGCAGCAGCTGGGGAGTTGGGGGCAGGTGGGGGCAGGCAGGCATGGCTGCTTCTGCCCAGCATCCCCTGCGGTGCCTGGGAGATAGAGTTCAGCTCCACAGGCTCTAGGCAGGCTGGACTCCATCTCCCAGGCTGCTATGTGGTGCTGGGCAGGTGGACAGGTGAGGCTGCTTCGACCCAAGTGTCCCCCATTGCACCAACAGAGACCAGAGCTGGAGCCAGAGCTTCCACCTGTGCTCTCACTAGCAAAGGCAGGCACCTGAGCACAGCTCCACTAGGGCTGGCTGCCCCTGCTCCCGGGCACGAACCTCCTGGACTGCTAGGCACATCCTGGTGCCAGCGACTGCTGGTGCTGAGCTTCAAGGTGCCCGATCCTTCCTTTTATCGAGTGCCCCCGTCTTCACTGGGGCCTGGCCTGAATTGAGCCTCCCTTCCCTCCTCCCCACCTGCCTGTGGCTGACAGGTGGCTGTAGGCAGGGGTGAGCAGAGAATCTGTGCCGGCTTGGGTCTGTGACAGCCCAGGGATGGGGCCTACTGGGCACCTGGCAGCTGGGTGCAGGGAGAGTGCTAGCACATCTTCCTTCTGTGGGGGTTGGCAGAGGGCCACAAGGATGCCTGGGATGCCAGTGGACAGCAATCTAACATGAATTGATAGAGGAGTTGTTACACAGGATTGATACGCTAGTCTAACCCAAATCAATTAAGTTGGAGTGCACATTGATCCAGGTCTATCTTAGCTTGGGCCCTGCCATTTTTAACGCAGTCTGTGTGTGCTGAACTTCTGTTCTATTAAGGCTGTAGACTGGTTTTCTGTCACTTATACTGGTTTATATGTAAAGTGTGTACTTGGCCTGTATTTCCTTGCTGCTTTACATTAGTGAATGAAAATTTTATTAAAGGTCACTGAGAATAAAATGAGCAAATTAAAATATTATTTAAATAACTAATGGGTATTTTTACTTTGGAGGACTAGTAAGTGTTACAGTGTCACCTATATCTTGTTGTCTTTTGTGATTTTAATTTTTTCAGATCCTTTGTGTGTCAGTTCCACTCACTTAACTTGTCTGTGTTTAATTCCTCTTGAGACATGATCAACAGCAATGACTCCTTTTAAAGTTCCTGTTATTCACACTACTGTAGACAGATGTGGATTTTCTTAATTAGCTACTGAAATTATCAATCATAATTTTCTTAAATTTACCTTGAAGGAGTGTCATTTCTGCTTTTAGCAATTTGATTTCAAGGTGAATTTATGGGTATGGCAAGTCACCATTAAGTATCTGTAACAGATCACCCTCCCCAGCACCATCTTCCTGGTTATCCGCACCTTACATGGAGCCCTCTTGGAATTCTTCTGTCCTGCCCTAATTTCTCCTGCCACGTCTTGATGGAAATTATTATGCGAGTCGAAGACTGCCTATTATATTGGGGTATGTTGGGTTTTCTCCTAGGATGGCCTGACCCCTTTTTTTTCTCTAGCTAGGCCTCCCCATCCAAACCCACCAAACAGGGTTTGACTCCAAGACTCTAGCTTTTCCTTACAGTGCCTGGAGGCTCGCGGACCCCTTTTCTGCTCCCTTTGGGAACATGGCACTCCCTGGCCCAGAGACATGGGTGCCAGCCCCACAGCAAGGGGGGCCGCAAGTTCAAAACCAGGGTGCAACTCTTCTAGTCCAAACAAAAACAAAAAATACACTTGTACCCCCAGGTGTACCAGGCCTCCCTGGCCTTTTTAAGATCGTACATCAAGTGCCGGGGTTTGTGTCGTCCCAAACTGATTCCTTACTGGCACTCAGGCTCTCTGTGCCTCACTGTCGCCAGGGCTATGACCCCCAAAAAGCTACACGCTCACTGGTGCTGGGGTCTGTACCGCCAAAATCTGCGCCTTCACTAGCGCCAGGGTCTGTGCCCCCAAAAGCTGCACCCTCACTGGTGCCGGGGCTCCCACTCCAGAATGGGTCCCCAAAAATGAGGCCTCCTCTGTCCCCTCATAGCCTCACTCAAACCTCCAGTCTTATTCAATAATCACAACAGCAACAAAAAATAATAACTGCATGTGCTCAGTCAATGCAGCGGGTCAGCTTACACGAACTCTCTTCGAGTCTCGGCTCCGCACCGCCGGCTACAGTCCTGGTTGTGGATGCAGTCACCATCTCTCAGGGGCTTCCGTAGCTTCCCCTTTCCTGCCATGGACCGCTCCCCAACCTTCTTCCTGGAGCTCTCAGGGGCACTGCTTCCCCTTCAGCTGCTGACCTCTTTACTGCTGTTCAACCCAGGGTTTTTATAGTCCTGCCTCTTCCGGTCAGCTGACTAGCTGTCCCAATTCTGTAGTTAACCCCTTCCTCACCAGCCCGCCGTGCCCAGAAGGTTCTGGCCTTAAATCTGTCGTATACACAATAATGTCATCTATATGGACTGCAGCATAACCCCCATGTGGCACCAGGACTCTGTCCATTAGCCGTTGGAACATCGCTGCCACTCTGTGCAATCCAAATGGCATGCGTCGGAATTGAAATAGGCCCCAAGGTGTGGCAAAGGCTGTTTTTTCTTGGTCTTTGAGTGCTAACGGGACCTGCCAGTAGCCTTTCGTCAGATCCAACGTGGATATATAGCTAGCTTGTCCTATATTCTTCACCATTTCGTCCACCCTCAGCATGGGATAATCATCGAACTTGGCCACTGCATTCACACTCTGGGAATCAATACAGAACCTAATTTTTCCATCAGGTTTCAGCACAGCCACAATGGGACTGCATCACTCGCTTCGGGACTCTTGTATTATCCCTTTTTCTAACATCATCCCCAGTTCTTCTTTTATCGGGCCTTGGAATTGTTGTGGGATTAGCCTCTAGTTCTTGTGTATCACCTGGCCTGGAGGGGTCCTTATTCGATGCATCACACCCCGTGCCTCCCCAGGGACCTCTTGGAACATGTCTTCATATTCCTTCACTAGTTCCCTTGCCTGCCGTCTCTGCTCTTCTGAGAGTCGGAGGACCACCTCCACTTCACTATCCCCTTCTCTCCCCCTCAAGGAGGGTCCTAGTTCAGGTTCATCTGGTTGGAGGGCCAAGTACAGGCACTCCCGTTCTTGTTATGGTTTCAGCATATTGATGTGGTATATCTCTTTCTTCTTCTGCTTGTCTGGTTGCTATACTTCATAATCTACAGGCCCTATTTGCCATGTTATTTCATAAGGGCCTTGCCATTGCGCTAGCAGTTTACTCTCTTGAACCGGTAAGAGCACCAGTACGCGGTCCCCTACTTCAAACTTCCTCTCTTGAGCCTCTCGATTGTAATGGGTTTCTTGCTGCTCTTGGGCTTCCCTCAGATTTCCTAAAGCTTCCTTCCATACTGACTCTAGGCGCTCCCTCAGTTGTATTACATACTGAACTATGTTCTAGTCTTTACTTTGTTGCTGTTCCCAGCTTTCCTTAACCAAATCCAGAACTCCTCTTGGTTGTCGTCCATATAACAGTTCAAAGGGGGAAAAACCTGTTGAAGCCTGCAGTGCCTCTCTTATTGCGAACAACAAAGGTGGTATCATCTGGTCCCACTTCTGTGGACTCTCTACTACAATTTTTTTAGCATCTGTTTCAAGGTCCTGTTGAATCGCTCCACTAATCCATTAGTTTGGGGATGGTATACTGCTGTCCTTAGGTGTTTGATTCCCAGTGTTTTACTCACTCCCTCAAACACATGAGATGTAAAGTTAGACCCTTGGTCAGTTAACAATTCCCTAGGGAGCCCCACTCAGGAAAATATCTTTAATAATTCTTCTACCACCTTGGGGGTGGACACCATCCACATAGGAACCTCCCCTGGATATCTTGTTGCATAGTCCATTAGGACCAAAATAAATTGGTGCCCTGCACTGCTTTTTTTAGTGGCCCCACGATATCCAAGGCCACCTGTTCAAAGGGTACTTCCACCAATGGCAGTGGTACTAATGGGGCTCTTGGAGGACGACTGGGGTTCACTCTTTGGTGTACGGGGCAAGAAGTGCAGTATCTGGCCACTTCTCGTATTAACCCTGGCCAAAAGAATCTCCCCCTAACGCGAGCCTCGGTCTTGTCTCACCCCAAATGTCCACCCTTAGGGAGTTTGTGTTCTACTTTCAGTAGAGCCTTTCGATATCGCTGAGGCACCAGTAATTGCTCTACTTCCCCTTCCCCATGTTTGTTCCATTGCACTCTATATAGCAGATCATTCCTCACCTCAAATCTCGGGGTGGTCTGCATCAACTCAGGTCTCAGCACTTTCCCATTCTGCTGAGCTAGGTGTTCTTGGAAGGCATATTGAAACCCTTCTTCTCTGCTCTGTTCTAGTTGGAAATGTTCATCCTCCCACAGATGTGCTATGTCCACCTCCTGTTCCGCTTATTCTTCTGTTAGCGGTAGTCCAGGCTCCCCAGCGGAGGCCTCCACTGTAAAATAATTCCCCAGGACCATCATGGACCTCGCGGTCTTGCACCCTCTTCTCTTTGTCTCAAGTGGTCTCCAACTGGGACCTTCTCCTACCCCTGAACTCTCCTTTGAGGCTTTCCCCCTAGTGGGAGTAGGGTAGCACTGTGGGGTACCTCCATTTTTCCTCGCCTCTTCCAAACTGAATGCCTGAACTATAACCGCCAGGAGCTCCAGCCAGTCACATCCTAGTATCATTGGGTAGGGTAAGTGCTCCACCACTCTGACCCTCATTCAGCATACTTTTCTACCCACTTGCACGGTGACCCACACCCGGTCCGGTCTTTGTGCCTCCCCGCACAAACATTGAATGGTGATTCGGTCTGCCCTTTCTCCGTCTCCTCTTGGTAAGACGCCTCTCCACACTATTGTGTGGGTTAAACCTGAATCCAACATCATCTGGACTTCCTGTCCCTCAAGCGTAACGTCTATAGTCAGTGCCGGTCGTTCCTCCTTTCGTTCTGAGTAAACCCTTGCACCATACCCACAAATGCCCAAGGGGGAAGCTTGTTCTCTCAGCATGTCCCTCACCACCTTCTCTATCAATGCCTGTTGCCTTTCTGCTGGTTCCAACTCCAGTTGTTGTTCCTTTAACTCCAAAATGGGGGCCTGTTCTGCCATTTCCGTCTTCTTCTTGGACCCAAGGGTTCATTCTGTCATTTGGGTCAACCATCATCTCAGGGTACCCATGACCGCAAGGAGTTTCCCGGCCAATGCACCACTGTAACATTGCCCTCCCCAGTGCCATCTTCCTGGTCATCCACGCCTTACATCGGGCACCCTTGGAGCCCTCTTAGCTCCCGCCCTAATCTTTCCTACCACGTCTTGATGGAAATTATTATGTGAGCAGGAGACTGCCTATTATATTGGGGTATGTTGGGGTCTCTCTTGGGATGGCCTGACCCCTTTTTTTCTCTAGCTAGGCCTCCCCGTCCAAACCCACCAAACAGGGTTTGACTCTGAGGCTCTAGCTTTTCCTTCCAGTGCCTGGAGGCTCGTGGCTCCCTTTTCTGCTCCCTTCTGGAGCATGGCGCTCCCTGGCCCAGAGGCACAGGCACCAGCCCCACAGCAAGGGGGCCGTAAATTCAAAACCGGGGTGCGACCTCCGCCAGTCCAAACAAAAAATACACTTGTACCCCCAGGTGCACCAGGCCTCTCTGGCGTTTTTAAGAACATCCTTCACGTGCCTGGGTTTATGTCATCCCAAACTGCACCCTTACTGGCACTCAAGCTCTCCACAGCCCTGCCTCACTGTTGCCGGGGCTGTGCCCCCCAAAAAGCTGCACCCTCACTGGCGCCGGGGTCTGTGCCCCCAAAAGCTGCACCCTCACTGGCACCGGGGCTCCCACTCCAGAGTGGGTCCCCAAAAATTAAGCCTTCTCTGTCCCCTCATAGCCTCACCCAAACCTCCAGTCTTATTCAATAATCACAACAACAACAAAATAACTGCACATGCTCAATCAACATACCAGGTCAGCTTACATGAACTCTCTTCGAGTCTCAGCTCCACACCGCCAGCTACAGTCCTGGTTGTGGATGCAGTCACCATCTTGCAGGGGCTTCTGTAGCTTCCCCCTTCCTGCCATGGACCGCTCCCCAGCCTTCTTCCTGGAGCTCTCAAGGGCACTGCTTCCCCTTCAGCTGCTGACCTCTTTACTGCCGTTCAACCCAGGGTTTTTACAGTCCTGCCTCTTCTGCTCAGCTGACTAGCCGTCCCGGTTCAGTAGTTAACCCCTTCCTCACCAGCCCTCCATGCTCAGAAGGTTCTGGCCTTAAAGGGGTGCACCTGCTTCCTCGTGACAGGGTTAGGGTTCCCTGTCACAGTATCCTTGCCGCAGTACTTAATAGAGACATTTAGAAATAATGGGAGAATATGAGATATTTGTTAAAGTTTTGATTAATCATAAAGGTTTTTAGCAATCAATTGATGTTCAAAAGAGATGAACAAAATAATGAATAGATTTTGCCCACCCTGGTGCTTATGAAGAACTCTACTCACATAAGTAGCTGCACTGGATCTTAATCAGAAATATCTCAACTACCACAGGAGCTCTATCCCAACCAAGGTCAACATGTGATTGTATCTGTTATGTGGTACTCAAGTTGCTCATGTTTCTTCTCATTTACAGTCTCAATGTATCCTTCCTCATCTTTCAACAGCAGCCAAAAACTTTTTTTTTCAACTCTGCTTCCTGAAGTCCCTTCACAACATCTGATGAAGTAAGCCCTCTGCTTGTGAAAGCTTATACTGTACATCTCTGATAGATTAGCACTTCATTGACTAACTCAATCCTGCCTTCTACCACAGTCTACGTTTTATTATGGCCATTATCAGCCATTAGATGTAATACCTCCTCCTGTTTGCAGTCCTCACATACTGACTACCCTCTGCATTTCCTAAATGGTTCTAGCTAATAACAAATAATAGCCTGATTCTACCCTTTTGCATGTGCTTGCCTTTACACATCCACACTTAGTTTATCCAAGGGGTATAGCACATGTGAAGTACATGTGGAAGTGTTTCTGCACTGAGGCACCAAAATAACTTTTTATACTTTGAATGTTCTGATCGTCAGAGAAACTTGTAAAATAATTGTCCAGATACCCTCCCCCCCCCCCCCAACCTATAGCCTATAGATTAGGAGACTGTAAAATCCAAGAAGTTACGATTTAGGTCTTTTTGTGTGGAGGTTTTAAAATTCTTCAAAAGCTGAGAATATGAATGAGTGGGCCCATCTTCTCATGCATTTACTCCAGTCTAGATTTACTGTGCAGTAAGCTACTGTGGAATAAGGGTTTTGGGGTAGGTGTCTACACATGGAGGGAATAGGGAAAAATTTGCACCCAGTTCCTTGCAGCCCTGCAATGGGCCTCTGCAGTCACTGGGGGAGCTACAGGGTCCCCCTGGGTACTAGCCCAGGGGCTAGCAGGGAGTACCAGGCCAGGAGATAGCTATCTCCTGGCCCTGGGGGCTACCTGCTGTTGGGACAGAGACAGTATCTGAAGAAGAGAAGATTGAGGGGGGATTTAACAGTAGGGTAGTTAAAGTTACCCCTGAAGGGTATTTCCAAAGAGAATGGAGTAGTTTTCAATGGTGGCAGATGACAAAACAAGAAGCAAGCTGCAGCAAGGAAGTTTAGGTTGGATATTAGGAAAAACTCTCTCATGAGGAGGGTCATAGGCAGCAGAAGGGGGGGGCTAATGGGGCTTATCCCCCCAAACAGGGGGCAGCGGTAGGGCAGTCCGGCCACAGGCTTCCAGTGGCTATAGCAGCGTGGGAGGGGTGCTCAGGCACTGATGAGGGAGGGAGTGAGGCTGGGCCAGGCGCTGCCCAGGCAGGGTGGGACAGGGTGTGGGACTGAACCACAACTGGCTCATCCAGGGGGCACGGCTCCTGCTGTTGCATGTACCCTGGAAGGCATGGGGGGGGCATGTGCCCCCGAATCTGTGTGGGGCAGGGCAGGCAGCCACTGTGGACTGGGGAGGCCCTGGCCTCTTTCCAGTGGAGGGCTAGGCTGGGCTGCATTTGGGGCAGGTGGCAGCAGCACTGGGAGAGGGTCACGGGAGGGTCTTCAGCTACCCCAAATTCACTGTAGCCTGCCAACCCACCCTCCCAGCACTGCTGCCTGCCCCAAGCACAGTGTGGCCCAGCCCCCACCAGGAAGAGCCCGGGGCAGATGCAGCTCCAGCCCACAGCAGCAGCCTGCCCTGCCTCTCGCAGATCCAGGGGCACACAACCCCATGCCCTCCGGGGGTGTGTGCAGCAGCAGGAGCCACCACTGCTCATTCTGTGTCTCCCGGATGAGCCGTGGCCCCTCCTGTGCAGGGCCTGCCCCAGCTCCAACCCCACTCACCAGGCTGATGACTATCAGTATGCTCCTCAGGTGGCAGTTCCCCAGCCAGGCTGATAGAGAAACAGTGAGCCTGCATGCTGATGGCATGCTTTGCTGCACTGCTGGATAGGCAGCCAGTGTGCAGCAAACCCCCTTAGACCACAGTCCCAGGTTGGGGTGAGGGTTGGAACCCCAGCTCACGTGGGCATGGGCTATGGCCAGAGACGGCAGGTGGCAGGCACAGGAAGCACCCCCTAGAGCCAGGAGGCACCAGGGGATAATGAGCTTATTTGGAGCTTTCATCACCTGCTGGCATCAGCAGGGCATGTGGGGGAAAGCAACAGACAGAGTTGGCTCAGACCAACCTGGAACTTCTTATGAAAGGCTGCACCAGCCCCAGGAAGTGGGGAATGCTGACACAGGCAAGACCATATGTAGTGTTCCTCAATGGGAACAAAAGACTAGGAGTTGAGGACTAGGACCACTCCAGTTCTCTGAATGGAATCCTGACCAACACTTGACTATAGAAGGTCAGGTACTTTTCAGAGTTATTTTGGGTTCACAATATCCCTGGCCCCACATTACTCAAAGAGTTCAGCCCAGGATGGACCGGCCCACTTGAACTTAGCTCAGAGAAAGGGCAAGCCCTGAAAAGCTGTGTTGCCTGAGAAAAGGCAGCTGAGATACTTTGCCAGCCAAGGGAAGGCTGAAAGCAGGCACAGATGCAGCCATTTGAGTTATATTAGTTTAGTTTCTTTACATGGGCCAAACCTCGCTGACCCTGGAACTGCAGCAGAATCCAAAGGGCACAGCCGAGTTGTACTGACTCCAGGAAATGCAGTCCCTTTCCATCATGGCTTTTTCCTGCCTGAGTGATGAGGCCACACATCTGGCATAGCCAGGTGTCTGTACCAAACACTGACAAGAACACCCAAGTGAAAAGGGGTGAGGTGTAGGGGAGGAGGAGTCCCACAAAAGATCTATAGACATCTAGACCAGGGGTTCTCAATCCCTGGACTGTGGCCCGGTGCCAGGCCACAGCAGGTCGGCTGCTGGTCCGCAGCACGGTTGGCTGCTGGAGTGGAAGTGGCCACGGACCAGCAAACTGCAGCCCCCCCCGAGCCGGGCAGAGAGGCTGCAGCCTCTTTTGCAGGGCCCACGGCTGTGGTTTGCTGGGCCAGGCCATAAATATTTGGGAATCCCTGACCTAGACACACCAATTTCAGCCAACTCTCTTCACTCAGGTACTACCTCCTGATACACCTTTTTCAGTTATAGCAAGTCATGGTAGGTGAAATAATAAAACAAGAGAATGAGACACCTGCTGAGCATGCAGCACACGAACCCCATCCTGATGTAGCTGCTCAGCCTAGGTCCCTCTAAAACAATTGCAATGCCTGCCTAATTTTTAAATATAGATCCACTTACATTTTTAAATGGCTCAAGTATTTCAACTACTGCATCTAATAACATTGGCTTATCTATCATAGCAAATGAGAAATTATTAGTAAATATGCCAACATGTCATCTGTTTCAGAGTTTGAGTTCAAATTTCTGTCTCATTTTCTAGTAAACAGAGAGCATAATACAGAGTGATTATAATACCATCATTCTTCATTATCTACCAGTGTGAAGAGACTGACATGTACTACATGGTCTGTCCTCCCAGAGTCTGCACCTTTTTATACAAAGCAAGTCAAGAGCTTTAAACAAGCAAATATTATTAATAAAATGTCAATTATGGTGCTATTTGGGCTTATGATAAGATTTTTTTTCCCTTAATGCTTCATTATTCCCTGTGCCTCTCTATACTTCACTGCATTAAATGCACTTTCCTTGCTATAAAAAGATATTTCTAATCCTTGGCTTTATAGAAAATAAAATCCAGGAGAAATAAATTATTTCTAAAGTTCTCATGTACATTTCTGTCTAACAAAGTAATCAAGCAAAAACTTCTTCAGGGGCATCTTAGATGGCACATGACACAATTTTATTAATTTGCATCATTAGCTTAAGTTAAACAAAAAGTTATCCCCACCCTGCTTTCTGCTTTCCCCAAATTCTGCTCTAATTTTCTAATGTATACTGGCCCCAATTAATACAACAACAGAGTTCATTTCATGGTTATAAAATAAACCACTTCTTAAGATTGTGAAACAGCATGACTCAATGGTGAATTAAAGCAACTGCATTCTTTAAATCTCTGTACTGACATTTACAGTAAAATGAGATATTTCATCTCCACAAAACACACTGTTACAAGATCACTATGAATATAGAATAGGTATTACAATAATCCATGGAATTATAGCAAATAACTCATAAAGTGATCTTGCTGTGAGAAACAGAGAACCAGTAGAAAAAGCAGAAAGAAAGTTGAAGCCTCAGAGAGAACTAGAAATAGTGATGTTTTGGCAAAACAGCAAAACTCATGTATGACAAGAGAAATTTCTGGCAGTTAGGAATAAGACTTATACTTGTTCCTTTAATACACACAGAATATCAACTGATATTTGTGGAGAATTAAGAGACAAAATAAAACTAAACCCTGAAGTTTAAGCTTGGTGTCGAATGGACTCTTTAAAGGATATTTTAAGAAGACAGTAGTTATGTCTCCTGCCATCTTTCTCCTCTCTGTCTCTCACCCCTGACTCCCACTTCCATGTCTTGAATTTTTTTCTTGACTTGAATTTTTAGACATCTGATATTTCAGGTTAGTCAACCTCTAAAGGGGAACTTACACAAAAAAATTAAATTTGGGGTGGTTATTTGCATGTGCCTGAAAAACATGGTGGGAGAAAGGGACACACATGCCTGAAACCAACAGAAACCACCACCATATTTTATTATTTATCTTGAAGTTATTCTGTAGAACTAATTCATAACTGTGAAGACTGCATTTTCCATTTCAGTTCTGCTGATCAGGACAGTGTTAGCTAAAACCTAAATTGTCCCTGTTCTCTTTTGAACGCTAATCTTCTACACCTGTAGTTTTCCATTCACAAATGGAAATCTTTTTCAACTGTGCCAGTCCCACCTATTTTCCCTTGAGCACCTGCTTCACTTTCAGCCTGCAAATCCCCAGTCCAACACACACAAAAATAAAGCAATGTAACTGTGGAAGCACCTGCTTTCACATATCATGTACACTGGCAGATCCCTCCAACACCTGCAAAACCTGAAATTCTGAAGATATATTCACTGGATGTAATTGGTGCGTGTGAAAATGTCCTTCCATTGTTCCATTCAGTTTCCCTTCTTCAACCATGGAAATTTTGAGCTATTCCTGTCTATTCCAAATCACAGATTATTAGTAGACGTGTCAGCCTCTAATTTGTCTCACAACGTGAGTTCCAATGCCTGAACATTTCTATTCTCTTACAGCAAAGCTACTCCATGATTTGATACAATTACAGCCCTGCATCCCCCATCACAGGCTCTTTCATACATTTTCCTACTAGGCTTTCTCATCACTTACCAAATGACATGAACACCTGTATTCCCAAACCACATTTCCATATAAGTTATGAGGTCAGGGCACTGTATTTTTCATATGGGAGAGCACAATCCTGTGAAATGCTGAGCACTTCCTGAGTTGCAGGAAGAACCTTCAACTGCAAAGGAATTGAGAGTTCTCAACACATCTCAGCATGCGCTCCACACTTAGCAAGAATGAGTCAAAGTGAAATCATTTCCCTACAATTACTGTTTGAATCAAAAACAGAGCCAAGGATTTGACACAACTTCTTGAATCTCAGCCCCTGCTAACCATAAGCACAAAACTATGCTCTGTTTACAGCAAAATAAAATGTATGCAGATGTCATAACTCCGTCATGATTTGAACCCTTTTGTAGTTTTTCTTCCCTTTCAACATTCACTCAGTGCACCAGCTTCCCTATTAAAAATATGTTTCCTTACAAAAACTCTGAGGAGAATTGTGTTTTCTTCACAAGTCTGAGCATGGCAAAGAGTTTCTGCCCAGAACAGGGAGGTCAGAGATAAAGCCTTGTCATCTGGCCTTCTGGACTAGAAATTTGGCAGTAGAAAGAGTGGGGGCAATTAATGCTGTAGCTGCCAAATTTACTGCCCCTTAGGCAGCCCCATGGGCCAAATGACACAGATCTGTACTCCAGACCTGGCCCATGAACCAGCTCCACACTCTGGACCCAGTCCACAGGGCCATATGAGTTTGATACCCCTGGTCTAGTGGGGTCACTGCAGAATTAAGTTTGAGATTGTATGGCATGTGACCTCCAACACACCATAGCCCAGGTCTGCACCTGTATTGGCATATTTGGGATTTTCTATTCCCATCTTTCTTGGGTATACCCCCTCCCTTCTACTACTGTAGAAGTGGAGGGGATTATAGGTCCCCTGGTGCTTCACATTAATAACCATATACAGCTGTTTCTCTCCTAATTTTCACCAGAGATAGTAATTTTAGACATACTTTATATCTTGCTTAAAGTTTTCACTGATGCAAAATGTTATTTTTAGGATCTTGCTGTTATTGCAAGGGGAAGCCTTGTTACGAACCACTGAAGTATTGAGCTAAAAGCACAGATCCCAGTGATAATGAGAACTGCTCTGGTTCCTGAGAGGCAGAGGGGCCTTTCCAGAGTTAAGGCTGTAACAAACTTGTAACTTAAATATGTGTAGCCTCCTATTTCAGTTTATCTTCACTTGGTTCCTAAACCACATAAGCTAAATGGCAATATGCCTTGCTTAATATGAAATAGTAGTTTCTACAGTAACATCTGCATTGGTATAAATCTAACAGTTGAAAAATACAACAATTTATCTTTAAAAACCATTAAAAACGAAATTCTTCATGAATGAGGGTGTTTCAGAAAGTAACAGTAATTTTGAAATAAAACCATCTTGTGTGTGTAAACCAGGAACACCCAAGGATGTGCCCGCCTCATTTGCAAGGGATAGATGAGGCAGGAGACAGTGCTGTGAGAGGGACACTGGTGATTTGAGCGCAGGTCCTTCTTTCCTCTATAGAGTCAACTCCATGCCAATGCTCTTAACTATTTACAGTTTATTGAATTATAATATACATATTATTTCTTATTCTTTCTCTCTCTCTCTCTCTCTCTCTCATAGAGGTAAATATGCTAACAGGTAACAAAGGAAAACTTTCCGAAAATATTCTTAGCAATATCTTTTAAACAACACCAAAGGTATACAGATAAACATTTACAATACAATGAGCTAAAAACCCATTATATAAAACTAGCCTAATTCCATAACATTTTGTACAACATATTCATAATTATGATAACAATTATACAAAATATGAGGCACAGTTTTACACAGTATAAGGCATGTTTACCCCTGGATCCCAGCTAGCAAGGGTGCTTCCCCTTCTATGCATCTAGCTGGGAGGGAAACTTTCACCCGGGGCTTCCCTGGGGGGGGGAGGGGGGGAGGGGGGTTGCCTTATTTCAGAAATGCCTCCCCTGCAGGACCCGACTCTGCCAGCAACTTACAGTTTACTTTGAGGAACCACTGACTGGGCCTCAGAGCCCTTCGCTCAATCAGCAGCCCCACCAGTGCTGTCTGCGTTGCTCTGTGACCTCCCCTCCTGGCCCTGTGCCCCGCTTTGGGCACCAAAGGTTCTTCCAGCTCTCATGTGGGGGGAATCTAGCCGCTGCTGGCTGGGTTAACCTAGCCTTATGCCTAGGCCTCCCCTTTCCCAGGCCCTGCTTTAGGCTCCGGGGCTCTTTTAGTTCTTTGGCTGGGCCACACTGCGGGGCTTCAGTTATCTGGCCTACGCTGGGGCTAACCTGAGCAGCCTCAAGCTGCTCCCAGGGCAGATTCTCCATGTGCCAGACTGCACACCATGTGGGCCCAAGCAGCCTTAAGCTGCTCCTAGTGCCAGCTCTGTGTGTGCTGGTCTCCACACCACTCCATCCAGCCCTCCGCTGAGGATGCAGGCTCGAGCTGCCACGACATGGCTCCCAGAGCCTCAGCCCCGTGAGCTGGCCTACACACCGCTGGGGTGAAGAAGGGATCCAGTGGAGGCTCTTCCCTCTCCAACATCCCTCATTAAGCACGCTGGGCTTTGACTGACTCCGGAGGCCCCCCCCCCCGAAGTCTGCAAGACCTGCAAAGCACAGTCTTCAATCAGGTCCAGGGGCTCCTCACCGCCCCTGTCTGAGCAGGGGCAGGGCAAGCCCCTTCCAGCTGTTACCTGATTGGTAGAAACGTTCCACCAATCTGAAGTATCCTTCTCCAAGCCAGGCTTGCCAGGCCAAAGCGGCGAGCCTGCCACAAGTGCAATGAGTGGGAAACTACACAGCAACGGGGAACACTATTGGTGGCACCTTTGAATGTACCCATTGGGCACATCCAGATGAGTGTGCAAGTGTGGTATGTGGCACTGCAAACCTGTCTGCAGCACCTGACATCACATGCGCCGCACATACAGTTGTTCCCCACACTGCTAATTTACAACACAGGGGTGCTTTTTGACATCAGGAGATCCTGGGGCAAACAACATCCCCACAGGTGTTGTTTGTCACAGCAGGTACAGCTTGTTGACTCAGACATTGAGCTTCACAAACCTTTCTAGCTTAGGTCTCTTTTCATATTTCTTCTGCCATTTTTGGATGGTCTATAATTTCCAGTGTCAGAGCATTGTTCATCCTCCATAAGCTTCTGTCTGGACTGTGTGACTTGCTTTGCTTGGGAAATTCTAGTTGCTTTGTTAAGAATTAATTCTGTGTCTTCAAGTCATCTCTTCGAGTACTTTGTTCCAGACAAATAATCTTCAATCACAATCTTATCTCTTGCTGGGGATTTAGCCCTTCTAAATTGTGAGAATGATTCTTCAGTCACCATGCACAAATTTTTATCTGTTTTCAGCCTCTTTTTGTACCTGTTTTTGTATCTATTTAAAAACTATGAGTCATTCATATATTTCATTTTTATGTTGAAGTGCAGTGCTCTTCCAGTCTGTGCAGTACAGTTTTATAGTTAGCCTCCTCTGCCCAAGGTAAGTGAAGAGTGTTAAAAATACCAAGTGCTTCTGGACCAGCTATTGTCCAAAAAAAGACTCTCATAATTCCCTTCCATTTTTGTAGATGCAGAGTGAAGCACAATTTATTCCTTCTCCAGTTGTCCTCCATATTTCCTGAAAATTTCAGCTGTGGTGAGGGTTTAGCTGCTTGATTTTCATACTCAGTATTTTTGTAGTTGTCCTACTCCAGGTAATATGTTCCATTATAAAAAAAGAGCCTCTGGAAAACATAACAGCTAGGTCCAGGGGGGGCTTTTGTGAGTGCCTCTTAAAATTCCCCACAAGCAAGGTCTAAACCTACAGTAAAATAAAAAGGGATCTTCTTTAAATCCAGTCCTTAACTGGGCACAATGGGTATGTATGAGAAATATGAGGCCCTCTGCCCTTAAACTAAAAGGTTTACAAACATTAGGTAGGAATTAGAAGATGCTATCTGAACAGTTATGGCTACCTCTCCTTCATGCAACAGAAGCATAATTTCACAAGGTGGAGATGTTATTACTAGTGACCTGATCTCTACACAAAGAGGTATTGCTATATCTGAGCTAAAAAAACCAAACTGAATGACAGACCAGTCTTCACAGAGAATTTGCCCTTCCTCTCCCAGTAAATAAATAACAAATAATACATGCGGTGTACACTCTGTTTCCTTGAAAACAGACAGGTTGCAACAGAGCTCTGCTGCTTCCAGAGCAGCCAAGTTTGAGGACTGATTGCTAAGGGTGGTATTAAGATTTTCCCTGTGGCAGTGCCCATCTCTTCTGCTCAGCCATCTGTCTAGCCTATCCCCTATTCAAATTCACTGTCATCCTTATCCTGGCATTTCTACCATTTCACTCACATTGTGGATGGTTCGGACAAGTGCCTGCAGCAGGAGATCTCAGCAAAATTCAAGGTGCTCTTTAGAAAACTGCCTTTCAGGAGAGGAAGGCTCTTCCATTTATCATCATAGCAATAAACAGCATCATTTTTGTTTCCTATAAATAAGCTCTCTTGGCAATCTTATTTAAGATTATGTCATAGATAAAAAATAACAGGTGCATTGAAATGTGTTCTACATTTTTTTTTTAAATTCACTACTCAAAAGGCTAATTCTGGTCACGGATTCTAGAAGGGAGTATGTAATAATAATAATGAACTTGCATTTCTATAGCATCTTTCATGCTGTGAGGCTGCTTTACAAGCTCTATGTTAGAATGACTGGAAATGACTGCCATCTCTGGGCTGGAATGTGGCGGTTGTTTTATAGCAATTATGGATAGTAGGTAACAACGAAGATAGCACAAACAGCAGCATTCCACTTCAACGGGACAGTGTTTCCTTTTGAGTTCTGTTTCGATTTGAAAACACTCTTCCGTTTGGATTCATAAAAACGGTTTCGCTATTTTGATGCTGTTTCAATTGGGGTGGGGAAGGGGACTCAGCCTAGTGGAACTGAGTTCCCCTCCCCAGTGCTAGGATTGGGCTGGGGAAAGGAACTCAGCCCAGCTGGCCTGAGTTCCCTTCCCCAGCCTGATCCTAGCACTGGGGAAGGGAACTCAGCCGGGCTGCTTCAAAACTCGAAACATTTTGAAACGTTTCGACTGCCCTCGTTTTGTTTTGAGGCTGTTGCAAAGCCCTTCATTTCATTTCAATTTTGCTGTTTCAAGCTCGAAATGAGTCAAAACAGTGTCGAAATGAAACAGCCGGTGAAATTTCGCACAGCCTTAATATCCAAATGCAATACTATGTTCAGCAATGATCCAGAGTGAAGGCAGATGTAGAAGGTGATTTTATGGGAAGTCTCATCCTATTTGGTGTTTTTCTTAAAGCCTCAGTTCTTGGAATCTTGAGATGGCACAAGAATCTCTACTTTTATTTAAAAAGTTATTTTTCTAGTTCTGTGGTTGTAGAGAAAAGATTAAAATATGAAATTTTAAGGTTCAAAAACCAGAAAGCTAACTAAAATAACCCCAGATGTGCCAGTTTGAATCCACTCTCTGATTCAGGGGGCCTGACTCATGCTTTTTGAATACTCGCAGTTGGCAAAAACAAATGTGTGCAAAATAGATATTTAGTATGAATGTGCCTTCCTACACAGAAAAGGAACAAGATACAACACATAAATATTTTTTATAGGCCTAGTGGTTAGGACTTGGCAAACTTCTAGTATACTTCATTTTAAAAAATCAAACCGTGATCTGATCTCTGAATAACCAAACTATACATTTGGGTTGTACAAGGGTGCTTCAGAAAATTAATCCTAAATAATGGAGGATTAGTTACATAGCATTAATTTGCTGACCTTACTTTATTTCTGAACTAAATTAAACTAAACCAAATCAAAGCCGTTTCAATTCTGAATCAGAGAGCGTACACAAAGTTTAATGACGTTAAAGTAATCTACTCAACGTTAACTTGAATAATATTTCCTGAATATCCTAGAGAAGACAGTCCCTCAGTGTCGGGGGCCTACACAGAGATTGCAGAGAAGGAATCTTTCCTGACCATCCATAGCTATTTCTGCCAGCTCAGGGCTATATACATCTTGCTGTCTTTTCCCTACTAACAGAAAAGATACTGGATGGAGGTCATCACATCTGTAAGATAGTACCTTGGTATCTTACCTGAAACTGATTCTTCTCTCTTCTTGACTCCTAAAGGTGCTGTCATGAAGGGGATTTCTGTTTTGAACTTGTTTACGTAGCACTTTTATACTGAAAGAAAGGAGAAGACCTTCTACATATACAATGGATCATTGAAACGTAATTGTTAGGTTAAAATGTTGGTGGTGTCGTTTTATAACATCAGATAGTAATAGATTATAATTCTTTTTCCTATATGCTGCCTAATATTATATATCAGTAGAGGATGACTAAGGCTAGAACTTCAAATCTAAATCATTTGAAAAATGGAGGTGGAGGATTTAAATTCCTGAACAGAACATTTTTGGCTTGGTTTTGCATCAGATCCAAAAAAGTACAATTCTATTCTTTGATTTTTAGGTTGAAGAAGCTGCTGGTGTCTTGTAAGGGCAGTTCCTGAGATGCTGGTGCTGGTAAATCTGAACCTGGTCCTTGATTTGACCGTGAATATGAACATTTAAAACTTCCTTTCCCAGGCTCACCTCAACATATTGTACCATTTGCTTTAATATAGGCTCTATCATGCTGTTGTAAATTTGCCTGTGTCCCTCATTTCTGTCATGTTTCTGGTAGATTATGATTTTACTATAAAAAGGTCCAAAAAAGTTTTACTGCACACAGGAAATTAGCATTGCTTTCCTTTACATTTGGGGCAGGCAGCCAAGCACATAAATGCATTCAGCAGTAGCTAGATGGCCTTTTTAGACAACTGTTCCAGGAAGGAAGAGGTGACAGCTACAGGGAAAACCATCAGGACACTGCCACGTGGGTACCTCTTGGCTGTGCTGTTTTCTGTAATGAACACTAGAGGGGGTCAGCAGAACAGTGTCTGTCTGACTGCAAAACAAGCTACAGTGGAATCAGATTAGAAGTTTGCAATACTAATTCTGAATCTATGAAACATCTTTCATATAGTGTATTTATAAAGGGTTTCTAGTCCTCAAAACAAGAAACCAAGATTTTTTTAT
Source organism: Alligator mississippiensis (assembly GCF_030867095.1). Lineage (NCBI taxonomy): Eukaryota > Metazoa > Chordata > Crocodylia > Alligatoridae > Alligator > Alligator mississippiensis. The sequence goes on along the minus strand of NC_081828.1, from coordinate 153,445,247 downwards.
TTCTTTTATTAATTGTATTTATCAACAAAAACCAACATATCAAATAACAGACTTAACATTTTAAAGATGCATTCAATCCCCTAAAATATATATAAAGATAGATAGCTGTCTTCCATCAACAGTGCTCCCTTCACTTAAGTCAATGTCCACAGGCTTATGTTCTTTTCTTTTCATCCTTTCAGTCTCTGACAGTTCCTTTAAGTTTCAATGTTAAACTTTTGTGTTTCTTCATCTCTATACAATAATCCTCTTTTTCTTTGGAATCTATATAATACACATTTCACTATGTGGTACTCATCTCTGCTTTTAAATGTTGAGTTTATTCCAAACATTCACTTTCCTTCAAGATTCAAAAAAAGTTTCTCAACCGTTCTGATTTGCAGGCAGAATAATCTTTTTTTTTTTAAAGCAAATTCCAAGAATTTCCACCAAATTTCTAAGTAAGCATCTTTTTTCCCTTTTCCCCTTTAGAATACCAGGGAGGACACATTTTATGTTACTAATATTTTTCATACTTTTTGAAACTAGTCAGTGATTTTAGGTGTGTCACTTCTTTTCCAGCTTTTGCAATTTTAATTGCTGCAGTCACTAGAACATGAGTGGTCTAATAAAAGATATCACATCTACCCAAAGAACCTGGTCTGCCAATTCCTTATGACTTATTTGTAAACCAAGCATTTTCAAGGACATATTGTAGAGACTGATTTGTTTACCAAAAAGAGCATTATGAGCACTTTACTTAAAACACAAATAGTATACTGGTCTGTATAAGTGCTTTGCAGAGTATATAGGCTAGTTTTAAATAGGTCTCCAACCTTGAAGTGGCATAGTTTGTACATGAATCTATTTGTAATTGCCTAATATAGAAGAAATGGGAGTGAAATCCTGCACATGGGGAACATTCTCAAGTGCGTGATTTGGTGGGTAATCCACTGATTTAGAGCCGTCCTTCAGAAAATGAGCTGCATTGCAGTAAGTGCAGCAAATTTCAAAGTTCCATCAATAAATTATTCTGGGTCTCTCTGAAGAAGGGTGGTTGAACAGGCTGCAAAATGGATGGAGAATGATAGCTGCCTCTATCACCTCACAAGGCAGAATCTCCTTATTAAATCAGTTGCTGCAGACTTCAGGTAGAAAATTTCAGTCAACTATCAGGAATAAAAACCAAGGAAGCGTGATGAAAAGGGATCCTGATTTTCTCAGATTTAAAAAAAATCCCCAATTTTCATTTAAAAAAAGTAACTCCAAATCCACATTTTTCCATGATTAAAACAAAACATCACTATATCTATATATACATATATATCCATCTATCTATAGATATAGATAGATATAGCTATAGATATATGTGGCGTTTCCTTTAAATCACAGCTAAAAATGTGGATTTAGGATTACATTTTTTTAAACCGAAACTTGGGAATTTTTTTTTAAATCAGAGAAAACTAGGATCCCTGCTGATGAAGCATAGTCACCAGAATTTAGGCACTGCACATGTTAGTTCAATAAAAGTTGAGAAGATGTCTCTGTTACTCCAAGTAGACGAGCAAATTTGAGGCCTAATTCAGAGAGAAAAATGACACAAATGACTGGACAGCAAAATCCCACTCAGGAAGAGAGTTTGCGAAAATATGGAAAAATAGAAGTGCTTCAGGAACGGACAGGGAAAGTTAAAGGTAAATTGACCAAGGCAGGAATGTAAGGAAAGAGCCCCAAGATACTTCATCCTGATGCCAGAGGAGAAAAGAAAACATTGGGCAGGTTTGTTCAGGGTGTCATCAGGAATTTCTTTGTTAAATCAACTATTGGACACAGCCCAACATAGGTGGTGGAAGGTGGTGGGGGGGGGGGGACTAATGGGGTTTAACCCACCCCCAACATGGGGCAGTGGTAGGGCCACAAGGAAGCCTGGCCATGGGCTTCTGGCAGCTGCAGCAGGGGTGGGGAGGGATACGCAGGCAGCAGTGAGAGTGGGGGTGGGGCTAGGGTGAGGGATGGGGGACTGCTCAGGGCAGAGTGCGGGACTGAGCCCCTAGCAGGTCATCTGCGGGGCATGACTCCTGCTGCTACACACACCCTGGGAGGCACAGGAGGTGAGTGCCCCCAGATCTGTGCAGAGCAGGGCTGGGGCCGGGCTCTTCCCAGCCGGGGTGGGGGGGGGAGGGAGCAGGCCTATGCTCAGAATGGGCAGTGGTGGCACTGGGAGGGGACTGCAGCCACCCCAAGATTTGCCATAGCCCACCTGACCCCCCTCCCAGCACCGCCACCACTGCCCACCTGGAATAAAGTGAACCCCCTACCTATGGGAAGAGCCCGGTGCTGCCCCAGCCCCAGCCTGCAGTGGCAGGCCATCCTGCACTGCACAGATCCAGGGTCACACTCCCCCCATGTCTTCTGGGACACGTGCAGTGGTGGGAGCCAGAGCCCCTCCCCACGCCTCCCTGGATGAGCCATGGCTCTGTCCTGCACCCCACCTCACCCTGCCCTGGTTGTGCAGGGCCTGTTGGGGTGGGCACAGGAGTCCTGGAGACTCTATCCCCTCCAGCCCAGTGGTGCAGCTGAGGCCTGCCCTGCTCTAGCCCACCCCTGGGCGGTGCACAGCCGGGGTTGGGGGGCAGCTGGAGCCAGCATGGCACTGGGCAGCACCGGCACCAGGCAACGCTGCTCCCCCCCAAGGCCCTTCTCCCTCCCTCTGCCCCTTCCCCCGCAGACTTTCCTGCTGGGGGTGGGGGCGGGCACATACATGCATGCATGCTCAGCACCCCCCCCCCAATTTTTCTCTTCCTCTGCCTATGCAGCCCAGTAAAAAAGATAATGCCATGTGTTATATCATGCAGAGAGTCACAGACTAGTAATACATTGGCCAGTTCCATGTTTCATGAGCAATTGGCACAGCAGGCGCTGGTGCTGTCCCAGGTGCAGTTGTACTGCTACACCTCTGTGTTGGAATAGCAATGACAGATAAAAAATAGAAAGAGGAGACAGAACTAGGCCTAGGCCTCCTGAGGCATTGTTAGAAACCAGTAGTGTAACTAAGAGGGGTGGGAGGGCAAGCAGAACATGAGCCCAAGGCGCTGACTTAGAGGGGCACCAGAATGATGCCTTCCTCCGCCCCAAAGTGTTTGCTATGGCAGGTGCAGCCCTGTGCTGCTCAGCCGTAGCAGCTCCATATCCAGCAGCTTTTCTGGGAAGTCCTTACCATGGCAGGCTCAGTACTGTATTTGGACAGGGAGCAAATGGCGCACCAGGGGAGGCCCCCAGGAAGCCATACCATGGGGTTGCTGTAAGCCTGTTCCCCAGATGAATCAGTTTGAGCCTGCTGCTACAGCAACAGGTGCTCCCGAGGGCAGAGAGCAGGGACAGGTTCCCTTTCTCCATCCTCTGCTCTACAGTGGTTGGCTTATCTCCCTCCTCCAACCCTAAATACTGAAGGAGCTCACTATACTTCTGTTAGAAGGTGAGAAGTTAGATATAAAAGCAGTGAATGGCATGGGAGGTCCTTAGAAGGCAGAGTTGCACATGCTTTGAGAAAGGGGCATTCATCTTTCCTTGGGCCAACCTAATAACTGCTTCATTATCACTGAACATCTATGATAGGTTGCTCCATCTTCCTGTAACTCATGAGCATAGGAACAAGTATCTTGTTAGGATGCTTGCTACGTCAACCCCTGAATGAATCTAATCCAGCTCTCTAAACTCTGAAGGATCCCAAAATACCTTACCCCCCTGGATACCTTCTCAGCTTCACTGAAGTGTAGGTTATCTTCAAAGCTGAGCAGAACCCGTCTTTTAATATCCTATATTAACAATCTAAGTTTAGAGCACAGTCCCAGGAAAGAAACATAGTCAACACCCATTTGCAGCAATACCTGGGAAGAGCAACAGTTACTTACAAGCAACATTCCCCCAAGAACATTTTCCCTAGTGTGTATTTAGAGGATGCTCCCTCTAAAACCAAGAGCAACGAGGCATGAAGGCACTTGAATGGTGCTCTTTACAGGCATTAAATATATCCCAGATTGATGTAAAAGTATGTAATTACCCATGTTGGAATTTGGCCAGAACATTAGGTAAACACAACCTTGTCATGGAAAAGGTCCTCCGACCTTTAATGAACCTAAGTAATCAGGAACTTAGCCAAAAGAACCCAAACATCCTGTGATTTTTGCTTTCCTTAGGTCTTTATAAACAATGCCTAGCAGTGTCTTACTGCTAAGCCAGCTTCACTCATGCACTGCCAGCAGAAGCATTCCAGAATTTCTGTGAATAATAATAGTTTTTTTTTTTAAAGTTTCTCTTCTCTTCTTCTCAAACTAGAAAACAAAAGCATACAAAGAATGACAGGGCTGGAAGGCTGAAGGGGACAAGAAAACTCAAAGGGTTAGGAAAGGATGGACAGACAGAAAGGGGAAGAGAAAAAATTATGATTGGATAATAGTGTGTGTGTGTATGTGTGTGTGTGTATGTGTGTGTTACTGCAGCATTATGTAAATTGCCCAACCTTTCCCTATCCAAAAGGAACACTGTAAAGAGAGGCTACTGAAAGGTGCCAAAAGAGGCTCATGTCTCTATTTTGAATTTTGTACTTAACTGTGGTACATAGTTGTTTTTTTCCCTTCACAGATCTTTTGCAGGATGGGTGTGTGTTGGCTTCACTCTGTTCAGCAAAAAGAACATCCAAAATCCATAACCACACAATAACATCTGGGTGAGGTTTAGCCAACCACAGATTTGGGAATAGATTTCAAGTAAAGTCAGTGGGTTTTCCCCTCATATATAACTTTTTATTTGTTTTCACACTTACATTTCTGAGAAACTGTTGGGCAGACAGTCATACAAATAAAGCTTAATAAGCTCAAATGGAGCCCAATATACAGTACCAGGGGATAAGATTTACTAGACTCTTTAATATAATGGAAACCTTTACTTATCCCATGAAGCGACCGCTTCCATCAAAGTGAAATTCCCTCTGCTCTGAAGCTTCGTCTTTTCTTGGTCCATAGGTTGAACTTCATGGGAGGTGGAAGATATGTTGATTGGTGTTACCTGGGGCCATGACACCCTTATACAACCGAGATGGAGCTCACCCTGCTGCTCTTGAAGAGCCTCTTATTGGCTAAAAGGCAGTACCATAGGGTTTATGCTTATGGATCCAGTGACCACTAAATTCTTGACAAAAGGCAGAGGGGCAAGGAGCAGTACCACCTGAGTACATTTCGCTTCCCTCAACTGCCACTTAATTTTCTCCATAAAGCCTGGTTATTTGAGATTTGATCTGAAATTGTGCAAATTCCACCAACAGTGATAGAAAAGGGGAATTAGTAGAGTATATGCCCTAAACATAACCTCATTGTCCAATAATGTACCCCAATAATGCTGCCAAGATAGGGGATGCTGCAAACCATTTATCACAAATAGCCACCCACAGCAGAGTGCTGGAATGAACCTGACAATATCCTAAACTCTCACCTACCAATGGGCATCCTGAAACATTCAATTTTGGCATAGTTTGAGGCTCTTCCTACAGGAGCCATTGCTAAAAAACACTCCTGGTGTCCGTGGTGATAGAATGAAATAGCCACTTCCATTCACGCAGTTCAGGTAGACTGGATACATCAAAGGATTCAGTTATGCAGTAAAAGAACCTTCCATCTTTAGATCTCAGATTAAGCTCTAGGGCCTGATCAGAAGTTTGGAAGTTTTTGTGAGATGAGTGGGTGGTCTGAACCCAGCCCTTATTAGGTAGGCACTTACAGGATAATTTGCACCATAACTTTGGGAAGCATTTGATATGTTCAAAGACTTAATGGACATGTAACTAATCTCTATTCTGTAGACACCAATTTCAGAACTAGTCACAGAGTAAGCAGGCACAACTTAGGTTTCAGTGGATGAGACCTGATTATACCCAGGTTGACTCTGGCATGGTGCCTGGCAGCCTTGGGTGAAACATATTAGTGAAGGTCATTTGTGGGAGATGTTTCCACAGATCACTGGGTATGTGTCACGGACATATAGAATCCTTTGACTTCCAGGGTTGTCTAGTCCCTTTTATGAGTACCACATTAATAAGTAGTTAAAACCAAATCTAACTCCCCACTCTGAAACATTATTTCAGAAACCACTTGCCTTCCAGACAATAATATGACCAGGAGCGATCAGAGTGAAGAGAACAATGGCCAAAAATATAATCGGAAGTCACCTGGGCGTTACACAAGCACTACAGGCCAACAGAACCTGTGCTTTCTGGCACATGCTCAATTTATTCCCAAAGCCATGTCAAACTGCAGATGCAATGTGGCAAGGAGCTAGCATGAACCTCCCCACAGTATGCTCTTATTTGATTGTCATGGAGGACAATAAGTCATTTGAATAACTAAGATTTAGATACTCACCAGCTGTACAGCATTGTACCTTTGGGAACTCTTCTGCAAGAGGGACAACATTGAAGTAGGAATCCCTCTGTTCCATTCAGTCTCCCACTTCAATGGTGAATTTGGATTTCTAGTACCAGAAAGTGCTTTGTAGACCTTTTTCAAGCTTAAGGAGAAATACAGACTTATAGCACTGTAAAGAAAAGCTATTAATGACTCTAAAGTCCTTTGAATAATTTACTGTGCTTTGCTGTGGGTAAAATACCAACAAAGGATATTCGTTAATTTGCAGACTGCTACAAACAAATCTACAGCTATTCAGTTGCAGAACAATGCTCAAACATATATCAAGACAGCTGCATTTGTCTGCTCAGGCCTGGGAATTTTTAAAAACTTTTTAAAACAAAAGGACATGGGCAGTCCTTTTGAAAAACACTGTTAGTCAGAACTGTGCAATATTTCTCCTCTTGCCTTCGCTTCCAGGTAAAAGCCACCACCTCTTCTGCTACAAGTGTGAAGTGCACAGGAAATCCATTCCACAACTGGACAATTAAACTGACTGGAGATGCTCCAGATCTGTGCTTTGAAGAAAACACTTTTAATGTTGAAAGAAAACACTGATAAGCCAAAAATAATGAGATGGCCATTTGTACCAAATCAAGCCTTTCATAAATTCAAAGGGAATGTGTATGTGTGTTTAACTGCAGCATGACATTTTTGCTTTGCTTTGAATTGCATTGATTTGAAACATTTTTATTGTTCCATGCATTGATACTTCATTTTGAGATTTAGCACTTTCTTTTTTAATGAGTAGGATTTTGAATGGCTGAGATAATTTTCAAGTAAGATAACTGTTGGCATGTATCATTGCATACTGTATTTTATCACTCTATCTCTGAAACACATTCATAGATAGTATGACATTCCACGGCTTTCCTCCCTATGACATATGACTGTTCCCCCCCACAACCTCTTTTTAAATTGCTCCTTTGGCTTCTCATTTTTGCTGGAGGGTTTGTAGTTTGCGTTTGCTGTGGTAAGTATGTTTTTCCACTCTCTCTGGTGTGAAATTCCAGGTACAGTATTATGTCACATCAGATCTTTGTGAAAAAATGTATCTTGGCTCCAAAAGAAAAGATTAACGGAAAAATCATTCTAAACCTGCCAGGAAAATATTTTTTCCCCCTTTAGTATGAAAACAAAGTGTAAAGTCAGCTGAGCCATCAGAAGTTTGAAGGAAAAGTAATGTTCCTACTTTCTTCTTTTAAAAAGTTGCTTTAAAACCTTTTGGAGAAAAGGAACAAAAAAGAAAACACTATGGTTTATTTCTGTGCAATCAAGGTCCCATTTCACTAGAATGTAACACTTGGACATCAAGGATCCTTTCAGTGTCAGTTTTATTTTTGGCAAGTGCGCTGCAGCAAAACAACATTTAAAAATAACTTGACAATACTAAATTGTTTCTTTGGCTAAAAAGTCACTCCTTCCTTTATCTTTCTAGCAGGCATGGGAAGCTTCTAGTGCTCAGTGATAGCAACAAATTATAACAAGCTTGGACATGTATTAAATTGGAGACAGCGCAATCATCTTGACAAAAGACAAATACACAAAACGTCAAAACTCAGTGGTTTCCTAGTAAAATGGGATTTCAAATGCATTTACATAGCTAAGGTACAGAGGCAGAGTGGCACATTTTTACTATTACAAGATAGCTCATATCATTGTAGGCCTTACCCCACTGACAGAGTGGTAAAATGACCAGAAACTTCTGTAGTAGCCTGGGTAATGCCCTAGGGCTACTGTTAGCATAAACAGCCAACACAGTAATCCAGAATACCCTGATTTGAGTGGAAAAAGATAAACTGCTAATCTCACACCTGCCCTGCAGGGAAAGTTGTAGTAACTGGACTGGTTCTAGTGGAACTAGGATACAACTTCACTTTGGGACATTAGATCACCCTCTTCTGATGTTAAGTATTAACTGTTGCTTCAAAGTGGGTGCAAAAGCCCATGAATCTCCCAACAATAATTCCCCCGCTTACTGTGCACAAATTCTGACTCGGTTATGCAAGAAGGAATAACATGATGTCTACTCTCAGCTGCACAGCTAAGTGTGCATGGCAGAATTCTTGAGGCGATGTTTCAAGAGCTTCTTGGCTTTGGTAGGACAACCTTCTGGCAGATCATAGAGAAGGAGAGGAGGGAAAGATATCAAAGGAAAAGACTGAGTGGCAGCCATCCTGCAAAACATGTCAAGATCCTACCTCTTGTTAGGAGAAAGAAAAGAAGGAAGTGGTCAATATTATAAATGCCTACTGAAGTGAAAGGGAATCTTTACTAATTTTAACTGGAACTGGCTCCAGGCCCAAGTTAAAACTGTGAGAGGAAATGAAGTAGAGTAGATTTTTCCCTTCTTCAAGGAAGAACCTTCTAAAAGCACATGGTAGAAGTAAAAAGGAACAATGGTAACAATGCACAGAGGTGTATAACAAAAGATGGCAAAGACAGGAGAAAACAGTATTGGAATCTGATGTCTGGTTTTGAAAACTCACACACTATGGGCAGCACCAAACTAGGGCTTCTAAAAACAGTATGAAGGAAGAACCTCAAGAAAGTATATGATAGAGAAAGTCTTAGAAACTAGAATGATTATCCCAAATCTGGGCTAGATTCCCAGCTCAGCATGCCCAATACTTAGAATAATACTTTTGATCAATACAGTCAAAAATCTTGGCAAAACTACTAGCATTTCAATTGAATAAATTACTTCCATATTTAATCATTAAGGATAAAGTTCTGTTTGTTAGTAACTGCAAATCCTTTAGAAACTTAAGGAGGCTGTTTATTTCGCATTCTTTTCTGATGCTATTACACAGCTACATTATTTCTATGGACACTGACAAAACATTTGATTGTGTGGAATGGCCCTTAAAGTTCTGAATTTTGACCAAATATGGACTTGCAGATAAAATTTGAAATTGAATTAGGTTTTCTGCAATCCCATACAACACTGTTCTTGTGCACAGAAGAATATCAGTGTCCACTCTTCTGTATCTTATTGTTGTCTGACTTAACTATTGAACCCACAAAGGAAAACTATGTAGATTACCAGTAAAGCCTCCAGAACTGAAAAGAATTATTTCAGATCAACCTGAAATAATACTTTTCCAGACTTTTCACTGAAATGAATAATACAACAGTTTTGTCTTCACTAGTAGTTGTTTTGATCAATCTGAATCTGTTGTTTGGGGTTTTTGCTGCTATTTTACCTTTTTAAAGCCATTTTACACAGTTCTATCCTTGAGCAAATAGAAACCAAATTTAAGGGACCCATCTAAATTATGGGAAAGAAAACATCATCTACAGGTGATTATCTAACTTTCTTGAATACTGTATCTCAGTCACTCCCATTTTTTACTAATAACTAAGGAATGAAATGTGATGTCATCGCTTGTGTATGGCAGGATACTTTTATGCAGTTCTGGAAAATTTCAAGTACAAAATCTTAGATCATCAAAATGGTTGGTAATTTATTTTTTAATTTAGAAAGAACACAATTTCTTTCTCTCAGTTCAAAAATACCTTTTAATTTACTTCCATATATTGTATTATATACAAATAAAGAATTTTCTTCTAAAAACAAAGCTTGTATATAAAAAGCCAGTGCTTTGTTTTTCCATGAACTAGAATGCATTAGGGGTTTATAGAGTTAGCAACATTGTTAGCTAAGGATGAATATTATGAGTTTATCAATAGTATTACCGCTTTTGATGTGAATAGCTAGCCAAAAAATTAGGATCTTTCCAGTTATTTCAGGTAGGTGGAGAAATTGAGCTAATGCTGTTTATTTACATGAACATACACAGTATTGATGTAGCAAGGACCCAGTTGAGCCCCACACTTACCGGGGGCAAGGACTGGTGGAGTGCTGTGCAGGCAGTGTACTCCCGCTCAGCCCCAAAGAACAGTGGCAAGCCCGCGGGCCAAGAGCGTGCTCCTTTGCACCCCTGCTCCCTGGGTGGGACACGCTGCCCACCAGCTGCCTGCTCTCCATGGGCCCATTCCCTGGGCTGGAGTGAGAGCTGGAAGCAGGGCTCCACATGGGCCCGGGGCCCAGCTTGAGAAGAGGGCACAGCCAATGCCACCTAGAGCCCAGAAGCCACAATTGCAGGAGCTGATGAGCCCCTTTGGGGCTATCAGCTCCTGGCAGTGACCGCAAGACACATGGGGGCAGGTAGGGGTCCAGGTTGGCCCAGCCAACCTAGAACTTCCTGCATAAGGCAGCACCGGCATCAGAATGGGGGGAACACTGGTGCAGGCACTGACCCACATCATGTCCCTCCACCAGCAGAGCCAACGGCTTGTGGTTAAAGACCACCTTGCCACTGGCTCTCCCTGCAGAACCCTGACTATTCACACAACTGCTGGAGGTCAGGTACCTTCAGGGGCCCCGCAAGGGTTTATAATATCCATGGCCCCAGGCTACCTGAAGGGCTTGGCTCAAGACAGGCCAGCCCACTAGGATTGGGCTCATAACAAGGGGGAAACCTCAAAGAGCCTCAATTGCCTGGAGAAAGGCAGCCATGTTATGATGCTGGGCTGAGACAAGGTTTGAAGCAGACATGGACACTATTATTTAAGTTATACTGGTTTATTAATTTTCTTACGTGGCCTCAATGCTGTTGACCACAGACCTTTAACAAGACCCCCAGGCTCAGCCAACTTATGCTAACTCCAAGCCACTTGGTTTTCTTTCTTTACGGACCTTTCTACCTAGCACATGAAGCCAGGCACCTAGGAAGACCAGGTACCTACTCCAATCACGAGCAGAACACCCAAGTGGACAGGGATGGTGTGTAGGGGAGGTGGAGCCCCACAGAAGACTCTTGGACATCGTGACCCACACCAGTCTCAACGAACCCCATATGATCAGGTACCACTTCCTGATATCCTTTACAGTTAAACCAAGACTTGGCAGGAGAGATACAAAAATAGAGGAATAAGACACCCGTTGAGCATGCAGCAACCAGGCCCCATCCCAGTCTGGCCATTCGGCCTGGGTCCCTCTACAAGTGGTGCATTGGATGGGAAGCTACAGAACCTGTACAACAGAAGTCCTAACCCGTGGGCCAAGGAAGAAGAATCATGGAAAGCACACCCATTGGCTCAGCCAGGCCTATAGCGCCTATGCCACAGATACAGGAAGCCATACTACACCGGTTAAAAGAGCTGGTCCCGGTCCGGGCAAATGACATTTACACCCATGGCAGCTTCTTTTTGCTCCAGCAAGACCTGGTAGAGAGGTTAGCTGAGATACAAGCTATAAACGCCCAGGGTCACAGAAAGTCTTGGATGACAAAAATGAGAGAAGGTGACCCTGAGGCATACCTCAAGTCTTTTGAATGCCCTGCCTCAGCAGCAGGGTAAGATGCCAACAGATGGGCTATCCACTTAGGACCCTCGCTGATCGGCTATGCTCACTGTGCATACCAGGCCCTGTCACAGACTGATGCACAGGATTATTGGAAAGTTAAGGAGGCCATATTATATTGTGTTGAGGCTTCTCCTGAACATTATCATTTAGTTTCAGGTGAAGAAGAATAAAGGAGAGAGAAAACCCTGGATGCTGGCCCAGACGCTCAAGGATGCCATGGCAAAATGACTTAAACTCAAGGAGACTCCACCCCTCTGGATGTTCAATATGGTGGTGCTTGAGCAGTTCATTTGGGATCTCAAGGAACAAGCCCAAAAGTGGGTGAAACAGCATCAACTGGGCACCCTAGATGATTCAGGTTCATCTAAGCACTCAAGATGATCAAGTTGGCTGATGCATGGTGCAAGAGCAGAGACCCAGTCTAGTGTGCCCTCTAGTCTGTGAATCTTTGATTCAGTTTGTGAGGGGGAGGATTATATAGGTAGTGGTAAAGTGGCAATTTATAGTCTCCTGCTCTGTGCCTCACCACTGAATTTGCTGTTCCTTGTTGGTGCTTGCCGTGATTTTGGCAGCACTTCGTAAGTGTGGGTGGGCATACAGCAAGGAAAGGATAGGAGCAGCAGGTGACCAGCAGCAGAAGCAGAAGATAAGCTGCCTGGGGTCATGGTTCAATTGAAAGCACCAGACCTGGTGCTCTATAAGGTTTTCATTCCCTGTTCTAAGGCCATTTTGCAGTATTTCCATGGAGCCATGCTGCTGTGATTGTTTAGTGTGTCTCTGACTTCCTCTTCTGATCTCCTCTGGAGATCCCAAGGTCAAAAAAACCTGCACCTTATAAAAGCAGGCTGGTGCATGTGGCAGCAGTGCACACCATCCAAAATCAGAGCCAAACTTTGGCTGCTGGTCAGACTCCCAGCTCCAGGAGCACCATGGCTGTAGCTCCCTGAGGCCCCCAGGACAGGCCACTGCCCCTGATTCTTGTCCCCAGGGAAACAAACGTCTGAGCTTGTGTGAACATGGTCATAATGAAGATAAATTTAGATCTACGGTGTAGACTGAAATTATTCAGTTAAAGACAAATGTAATAGGGACAACCTATCAAGGAAAGACAAAGTCTTCAGTTACTTATGGAAGAATTGGAAAAGCTAGATACTACTGAAAGAGAGGAGCAAAGACTGCCAGAGGAGCAAAAGAGTAAGGAGCCTTTTGTTTTAGACTCTGTTGCAGAGGGGTTTTTTTTCCCCCTTAAGAAAAATAAAGTATGGAAACTAATCCTGTAATGCAGGGTTTTTCAACCTTTTTGAGTCAGTGTACCCCCAGCCCCTAGACATGGAGCAGTGTACCCCTAGTGGCTAGATGTAGAGCAGGGGAGAGGGGTAGTGCACAGCTGGACACAGAGTGGGGGTGGGGGGCAGGTGGTGTGAGGCCGGATGTGGAGTGGCGAGAGCCACCTCATGCAAGCTTCCCCCACCCCCCGCATCTGGCCAGGTGGGCAGCGCCTGCACGGGACACTGTGTGGCAGTGCTCCATCCCTGCCAACATGTGCATACCCCGTAGGGCCTTCCCAAGTACCCCTAGGGGTACACATACCCCCGACAGACAACCCCTGCTGTAGTTGATGGAGACTTTTTCATTCAGGTCCATAACGAGCACTGAAGAGGTACACAGCAAAGGCAACAGAATTGAAATGGAACCATTTCTTATCATATGTGTGCTGTGCTGAGAGCGCAAGTGAAGCATCTGTGAAGTGCATGGATTAACCCTGTTGTAGCTATTTTTGGGGGGACTCAAAAGTCAGAGAGAAGCAGAAATAAAGGCATGATGTAAATGCTACTTTTTTTTGAGCTATATTCTGTCTGGATGATCTTGAATAATGCAGACAGATTAAAAATTTGAAATATATATTAGAGATTCACAACATCTTGCTTGCTCTGTCAATAATCTTGCCTTCTAGAAGCAGGCAGCCTTTCTGGAAATGATGTCACAAGCAAAGTGATTTTGTGGGAGAGTATTGGAAAGAAAGATACCCATCAGGAAGGGGTTAGGGGGAGGGAAGGGATTTGCTTGGTTGGACTTTCTTTTTTTTTTTTTAAGAAAAAGAAACTTGCTGCCCAGTATAGAGTCCACAAAAAGGCAATGTTTAGGCACTCCCCATTTACCAACTATGGGATGCATGAATGTGGATATGCATTGCAGGTAAAAGATGTAGCAACTTAAAAAAATGCCTCCCACATTCACCAATCTCCGGGTGTAAAGAATGTTCCAAAGGATTATCAGAGTCATGTTGCCTGAGAGAGACCGATTGAGAGGCATCTGTACTGATAGCTCATTAATCTACCACCCAACAACAACCGTGGAAGTGGCAGTGGGTAAAGGTGCAGAGAAGAGCTGCTATTGTGCAGAAGATGTTTCCAGACTTTTCAGATGAAGCTTTTCTAGCCTACAGTTAGTGAGGTCAAGCTGAGGAGACATAGACGGGGTGAAGAGTTCATAGCTCTGCTTTACTACTGGTGAAATGCTGGTGCGTGTTTGTTTTTGACAGGGCTCTAAATTGTCTTGCCCTACCATGGTTGTTAATATTTGCTGCTTCTTTTTTTTTTGCCTTCATTAAATTAACTTCAGCCTAGCAAATTACAACCAATCACAGCCCACCAATACAGTTTGAATAGCTCAAACTGAATATCTGCAGTGGGGTGTTCAATCAAATTACAGAGGTAAAGTGTATTCATGGAATATATTCAAATAACAAATCTGAGGGACGAGCCAACTTGCATGTAGTCTATAGGCAAAATAGATGTCTTTGATCAAATACATGGTTTTCTATTTTTTCCCAAACATTTTCTGTTTTTCTGCTAAACTGATTTATTTATTTTTATTGCCTCTCTGTCCACCTTGCAGTTCTCAGTCCATTTAGCTTTTTTTGCTCCATCAGTTGACACTTAGATTACTAGCTGTCTTGGGCAGAAATGGTCTTTGTTACTTGCCTATACAGTGTCTAGCACAGTGGGAACCCACTTTTTAACTGGGGTTCTCAAGCACTACCTGAAGGATAATCTTTTGATCAGAAAATGTTCAAGTCAGACCAACTTGTAGTAAGATTCACCTAGATTTTTTTTTTTTAATTTCCCTTTCCATATCAGACTATTGAACCAGGCCAGCTCAAATTGCATTCAAAATTTGTGAAGAACAATTCTGCCAGCACAGCTGAGGTTGACGGTTTGTGCTATGAAACAGCCTAGAATGCGTGGGCAAAACATGCAGAGGTGCACTAGCAACAGGGAAAAACAGAAACACCTCATTTTCCAAATGGCTTGAGAAGCTAATTAACATAAAGGCCCCTGCACAAGCCCTGAGCCGTACTTCATGGAGAACAGGGCCTGCTCATCTTAGAATCAAGAGTACTTCTGTTCCACAGATTCAGGGTTAATTGTACTCTAGTAGGCAACACCCTTTAGGAAGCAGGTACATAGAGCTATTTAAAAGAACATACAATGCAGGGATGGGCAAAGTTTGGCCCAAAGGCCAGACAGGGCCCACAGCAGACTCCATTTCCCAGCAGCCCCTGCCTGCATCGCTGCAGCCAGTTTCCATGGAGAGCCAGCAATTGTAATTAATTGGCCTTGCATCACAAGTTTTAATTTAAGGGCTTTAAGGAATATTTTCCTGTTATTTATTACCGTACATCTAGGAAATACTCTTTATTTTTTTTACAAATAATGGGTATTTGTTAAAAAAATAATATCCCAGGTGATAAGTTTCTGATACTGTAAGTGTTAAGTTTTTGCAAGGACTCGGTCATGATCATCTCTTTTTCAGAGAATAGTGGTAAGAGATCATGGCACCAGCCCAGACAATTTCTGTTGTGTAGTCAGATTCTTCCAGCTAATTAAAAAAATATATATTTATTTTGCCTTTATTTGTTTTGAACTTGATTTTTTGTTAAGTGGTTTGACTCCCTGACCACTAATCCCAGGACTAGGAAACGCTGTTGTGTAAATCTTCAGGGAGACGTTGAAGTAACTGGTAAAGTAATAAATCATGACTGCTAATCATCACCATGCACAGCTTTTCATTTTCAATACATAATGAAGAGTCTTCTCATTGTTTGGACAGGAAAAACAAAAAGTTAATATTTCTATGCTGTTACTACAACAGTGAAATCACTAAAGAAAAATATTTTCTTCCTTCATCTAGTTAATAAGGTCAGCCAGTATCTATGCAAAAAGATTGTTAGGCATGTCACCACAGCTCTGCAAATACAAAACCAATCACTACATCATAACAAAAGCAATTCTTCAACTTGGGATAATACTTTTCTAAAACAGCTGTGAACAACCAAGAGAAAACGTCATTCTGGGACATTCTGGGAAAACATCACTTAGGTTTTCTTATGAGGGACTCACTTTCAGCTTAAGCTACTATCAAGATATATTTTAAAAATAATACAGGTTAAGGAAAAAGAAAAAGAAAAAAAGAAACCAGGGCATGCTGTATTACAGTGGGTTTTAGGCTTAAGGTATCCCTTCTTAGACTTCAGGGACCCCTTAGAAAGTGCCAGTTTTTAGTTGTGTCTCATTTTTTGACTATGGAAAAAGAGCAATTTTTCTGTTGTAAAGAACTCAATAAGACCATAATTGGTCTGATTTTTTTTTAACACTATGGATTTTTATTGGAAATTATTGAGTTTATCTTGTAAATCATGATTGCACACCTAACGGTGCTAGCATTGCATGGCATCTTGCAGTACCCCTGAAAGGATCTCAAGGCACTAGCACTGTGCGAAACAGCACCATTTCATTTCGATTTCCATTTCAACGGGACAGTGTTTCGAAACCACTGTTTCGTTTTGTCCAAACTGTTTCGATGTTTTGTCCATAGGCTATAATGGGGTAGCATGAAACTGCCTATAACTTCGTCAGTTCTTGCCCGATTTGGATGAAACTTGCAGGGACGGTAGCCCATTTTGAGGCCATGATGTCTGCCAAGTTTCAAGGAAATAGGTGATGGGGTTTCTGGGAAACCACACCCCAGGCAGCTGACAAGCAAAACTTGTGACACGGGTGACAGAAAGCAGGCCAGTTAAAACAACGCTGCCTTTTATGCTGTTTTTCCATCCCTCCCCCAGAGCACTGGGATTAGAAGGGACCTCAGGGAAGGATCACAGTCACTGGCCAGCTACACAGTCAATATGAGATTAGTCCTTCCCCGCTCCCTCTCCTCACCTTGTTTCCCTCCAGGCAAGCCCAGCTTGAGCTTTGAAACTTGAAATGTTTTGAAACATTTTGAGGCTGTTTCAAAGCCCTTCATTTTGATTTCACTGTTTCGAGCTCAAAATGAGTTGAAACAGCATCGAAACGAAACAGCCGGCGAAATTTTGCACTGTCCTACAAGGCACCCCAGGGCGCCATAGCACCCTAGTTGAGAATCACTGCTCTATCATCTACTTTTGTTGAAACTTTTATTCACTACAGTACTAGAAGGTAGGGCAGGTGGCACCTTAGAGACTAACTCCTGCAGAAATACATAAGCTTTCATTGGCTCTCTCTACATGTTACATGTATTTACACAATTAACTTGTTAACTGTGCAATTTAGACTGTCTACACATGCAAATTAACTACCATACCTTAAAAAGTTCCCACTAGTTATAAAGTTAGAGGAGGAAAATGTATACTAACTTTATAGCTGGTTTCTATCCAGCTTTAATTTGAACATGTAGCAGGGTCTATGCCCCTGCAGCTGGGAGCCCTGCCTATGCCCCCGCAGCTGTGGATGGGAGTCCTACAGCTGATAGGACTCCCAGCCGTGGCACAGTCCCATGGGCTGCTGTGGCTGGGAGTCCAGTCAGCTGATGAGACTCCCAGCCACAGCAGCCCATGGGGTACTCCAAGCACCCACATGGCTAGGAAACTGCAGCTGATGTGATCTCCCAGCCATGGTGGGGTGTGGCACATCCCTGCAGCTGGTAGACTGAATCAGCTGTCGGGGTTCCTGGGATGCCCCTGTGGATGGAAGCCCCATCAGCTGAGGACACTCCCAGTCATAGGAGTTTCTACTTCTACATGCAGGGTGAGCCTGGCATCGTAACCCCAGGCGCCACCTGCACCAGCAATAAGGTGTGATGGGAACTAATTTGCAATCACACTTTCTGCCATTGTAC
The DNA here is from genome assembly GCF_030867095.1 of Alligator mississippiensis. NCBI lineage: Eukaryota > Metazoa > Chordata > Crocodylia > Alligatoridae > Alligator > Alligator mississippiensis. Next base: position 153,427,283 of record NC_081828.1, on the reverse strand, counting down.
GGATCATGCATCAGACCATGTTGTGCCTTTACCAGCACATCTAGAAGGGCCCACAGATAACATCTATTTCATCTGATGAAGAAGGCTGTTGCCTATGAAAGCTACAAATAAGGAACAATAAGTAATAGGTCTGGATCTTATCATTAGTGAACTTTTACAGAAGACTCCTTGCATACAGATCATTATCCATGACACCCTTCAATGCAATAGGTGAGGAATAGCCATCTCCCACTTCCTGCAATCACAGACAGGATGGAGCCTGGGAGGACCAGGCAAGGATGAAGCATACTGTATTTACCTGAATCCAAAATTATGCTGTATTTAAGACACCCCCCTGCCAAATAATTAGATTCACTACATGGATAATTTATAAATTAGCTATAATCTATTCATGTATAGAAGCTAATTATTGGATGGTCATCTTAAATTTGTCCCCTCCCCCAACACTGCAGTGGGACAAGAAGTAGCAAGGGGCAGGGAGTAGAGGAGGAGGTCGGGAAGTAGAGGAGGAGGTAGGGGAGTTTACTGGTCTGACCCCTGCACCCCTTGCTCCACCCACATCTTGTCCCTTGCCACCTGTCCCCTTCACTACTTGCTCCCCTTGGTGCCTGCATGCTCTGGTGCCTGCCCCCCAGCACCTGTCAGGGCCAGAGAGTCAGAGCTGCTGCAGCCACCTGCCCCCACTCCCACAACTCATACTCAATTCCAAGACAAGGGGCTTCACCCCTCCCTCCATGCTAAAAGACAAAAAAACCTCATCTTTGATTTGAGAGAATACAATACTTTCCTACTCCATTTTCTGTTCTGGAGCCTGCTGCTGGCAAGAAAATATATTTGGTAGCATGGCTTTAAAGAAGCCAAGTGACAGAGACCTAGGTACAGAGGGGTGGGGGTGAAAAATACCCTTCATAGCCAGAGCTGGAGTACAAAGGGTTGGCATGTGGTCAGGCCTGCTCTCTGAGTAACGAGGTTAGGGGAAAGATGCTCACATTCTTGAATGAGGCAAAGGGTAAATCCTGCCTACTTCCACCATCTCATTGGTGGAGAAGAAAATCTACAATGGATGCTATGCTGAGCCTTCTGCTCAGAAATCCCCCCCCCCCCCCCGTGGCCTCTGACATGGGAGGTGACATGTGGCTCAGTTATTTTTATTTTAAGAATTCTTCTAAATCCCATGGAACACAGTTTTTCTTTCTGATTTGCTACTTACATTTATAATGATAGGTGGTGCTACTGCCCCACCTAGTTGAGATTGCTTCATATTTTTTATTAAAATCTTCTGTTTCAAGTTGCTTGTAACTTGGTTTGAATGTTAACATTTCAGGACTGAAGTTTTCCATGCTTGAGCTCTACCCCAGGTTGCTATTTTTCAGCAATCCAAAATGGGCCATGTGTTTGTAAGAACAAAGCTAGCGTGGGGAAATGGTATTCTGACAATTAAAAAATAATACTGTTTGCACCCCCTGGTGAAGAACACTGATGAAGATGGGAGCACGAAGTGGAACTATGGCAGTAAGACAACACAGAGATGTTGGGTAGTCACCTGGTGTGGTCTGGGGCCGAATCTCCACAGGGTCTGGTGTGCATGTGTCATATCAGGAAGGTGTCTCAGGTGATGTGGCTGTCTGCAATTTCCAGTGGATCGTTCTCTCTTGTCTGCCACAATTTGATGGGATGCTTCACTTGTTGGGGGGTTGGAGTCTAATGACAGCCGCCTTCTGTGAGTCCTATCCTGGATCTTCAGGGGGCTCCTTCCCTTACCACATCAGTTAACAACAAAAGGCCCCACCGGTGAATGACTTGGGTTGCTTAATTGGCCGATAGATTAGGCTCACCCTGGTTCCACCCGTATGGGCTGTCAAAACTTGATGGAGCCAGCTACTTCTGGCCCAGCCAGTTAGGGTTTGACTGGATATATCCATCCCAGCGGTCTCTTGCCCACAGGTCCTTGATGGCTAGCAGCAGATTGGCCCTACTCTGGCCCTCTCTGGCTCAGTCCCAAAAACAAGAGGTGGAGATAGAAATGTAGAAAAAGTTATATTTAAAAATAAACCAACCCGCCCCCCCTCCCCACACATACAAACAAACCCAACCCACTAGTCCCCAATGAGCTCCTTCCTGGAGTGACATGCAGGTGGGCCTCTGGGCTCCCTTTTTGATGACTCTGGGGTATAAGCCTGCACTTAGTACAAAGCAATAGTCTTAGGGTCCCTCTCCTGCTGACACCAGCTGAATAGGGAGAAGGGAGGAGAAAACAGAAGAGTAACAGCCAAAAACCAACCAAACAAACCAAAAATACCTGAACAGGCAACATCTGTTGCTGGGCAGGTTTCTGCCCCACTGGACTCCCCACAACACCCTTCAACCCCTTCCAGCTGCAGTCATCCTTGGGATGGGCTTTGCTTGCCAGGCTATGGGATCTCCCCTCCCTTTTTCCTTCACAGGATCTTCCCTCAAGGGAGGCAAGCTGGAGACAGAAAAAAACAATTTTAAATTCAGAGAACAAAAATAAAGTCCAGCAGCTCAGTGGTCTACTGGCTGCTTACTCACTGGCTCAGGGCCTTCACAGCTAATTGACTTTAATCTTCATTATGATTGGGCCATGACCCTTCCTCACCCTCAAAGTCTGAGGTCCTCCACCTTCTTTTGCACTCACTTACAATGACCAACAATCCTCCAATTGTTGCTTGGTGCTGTGGGTGTTCTTCTCCACCTGCAGGAGAACTTCTGCTCCCAGACCTGGCAAAGCCCAGAAGTGCTTTCACTCCTGGTCTGCTGGTGTTCCCTCTCCACTGCCCCTCCCCAGGGCCTGATATTGTCAGCCGTGGGCTCTCTCTTCCAATCTGGAGGGAGCACCGGCTTTGCAAACATCACAACCCTGTTCCAGTTGGAGTTCAGACCTCCGCATCTCTCCAGGTGAGTCTTACTGTCCCAGTGGCCCCATCTTTCAGCCAGAGTTCCCCTTTTATTTCCCGACAAGAAGTCAAAAAAGCGTTTTGCATTGTTCACAAGAAAATTCATTCAGATTCAGCTGAACAGCAACCTATAGAAAATTGCCTCTTATTCCTACCCAGTAGAGTTTCTTAAATGCTTGGCTATTCCATTGGTAGCTCCTATTTTGCCACGTCAAATTTACACAACAGGAAGGTATTCATTTCCATGTAAGGGCCCTCCCACCTTTTATCCAAATAGCCTATCAGTTAGGGCATGTGCTCAGAGACAGAAGCTATCCACAGCAATCTACCCATTTCATCCAATGACTTAAATGCAAAAGGACAGAAGTACCACTGGGGCCAGGAACAGAACCCCACCCCTTCCAGGGCAGCATCCATCTCATTAGTCACACAGCAGGCTTACTCTCCTGCTTGATTTTGTCTTGCCCCTGGCCTGGTGGCTAGGAAACTTTGCTGAGAAGCAGATATAGGTTCAAACCTCTTCTGGGTGAAGGGGGCTTAGAGCCTAGACAAGTGATCTAACTACTATACTCTATGGTGGGACCCCCAACTGCAACTCACCCCTGTGATCCTGTTGTGAGCTTTCTGCAACTACCATTGCCAGGTCTCGCACCGAATTTGTGAGTGCTTACACATGTTTAAAAACAAAACAAACAACCCCCCCCCACAAAAAAAAAATCCTAACATCAAATGCTGCTTTCCTTTAAACTCAGTGTGCTCCTGTGCCGAGCTCAGTGGCTGCCCAGAAGATGCAGCATGTTAGTTGGACCCAGCTCACCCGATGCCCGTATAGATCAGGTGCTTTAGTGGGGCTTTTCTGGTGCTTTTATCTAATAGCTGCAATTCCATTAAAATCAATGGGCAATAAAGTCAAGCACATGAATAAGTGCTTGCAGGATTGAGGCCTCAAGTTCCACACAACTTTTCATTCTACTAACAAGGACTTAGTACTATAGTACTGCTCTCTCTCCTTCATATTTTAGATATCCAATACTGGGCAGATCACACTAAATGTAAACTTTTGGTTCAGCACCAGCCTACCACTATACAATCCAAGTCCACTTCTAGTGTCTTTGAGATGCAACCCAAGCCCATCTCAAAGACACTACTGTAAATACAAATAAATAATGATGCAACATGTTGACCCATGGATTGTACCTCACTTACAAACTATGGAGCTTTGACAGGAAATTCTGTGAGAAAGATGGATTTAAATGGGGCCTTTCATAAAAGATTCACTTCCGCATACACTGGGATAGTGGTGATGTGTAGAGAGTGCATGCACCTCCTGAGTGCTGGTACACCCCCCGACAGGCCACACGCCCAGCTTAGGCAATGGGCAGAGGGGGCAGGCAGGAGCGGCAGTGCCCCCCTCTGCAAGCACCAGCCGGGGAGTGGGAGTGCCAGATGAAGTGATGCAGCCACTCCTAGGAGTGCCACAGTCATTTCCCGGTTGGTGCTATCAGCTGCAGAGGGACCCCCCTCCAGTCACTGACTGGTCGCTGGAGGGGCACGCCCCCCGCCCGACTAAAGTGGCACCAGTCACCCATGCGCTGGGAAGTTTTATTTCGTACTGCTCTTTACATCACTGACAGAGACCCAAGAATCTTGCCTATTGCACTTCAGAAACTGGCTGTGCCAGTAAAGCATTTTATTGGTTTTACTTTGAGTCCTGTTGTCATTTCCTTGGTTTATGTTGTTATAAAGTTAGTGAAGGACATTAATTTGTGAAGGACAATTAACTCTCAAGCAAAAATGCTGCAGCAACCTCTGCTGTTAGCCTTCTAGAAGTAGGAACAGAATCATAAATTGAACATTAGAAGAGGGAGTGGATTCCAGTCCTGATGAAGGAGAGAAGGCAAGAGAGGCAGCATTGGGAGGGACTAAATTCTGAACTCCTAAGTGTCAAATTGTTATCCCTTCCTCTGGCGTATTTACACAGGAAATTGCAAATCAAAGAGCACAAAAACAAACAAAAGCTTCTTATTTATGATTGCCCAAAGAAGCAAGGTGATAAAAAGGCCACATGTGACACATAACTAGGGCCAGGTAGGAGAATTAAAATGATTTCTCACTTATGAAAATTATAAATGATTTAAAGTACAAAGGGTATCAGCTATTCCTGTGGGTCTGGTATTTGTTTACTGCTTAATTTACAGCAAAGCATTTGGAGATAGAAAGAGTGGTTCATAAAATGAATGTTTTTGAGAGGATTCAAGTTATGATTTTAATGCTGCAGTATATTCAGTCTACAGTCCCTGATCCACGTGGAGTACTGTATAACAGCTCACACACTTTAACAGCCTATGCTTTAACTCTACCTATTTAGTAACTGTGGCAGTATAATTCTCCTTGCCTTGACTACAGTTTTAGGAGGTATTAATGCAAGCTAGATTAAGAAACACCACACCTATAAACCCTAGACCAATGCAAGCCATAAAGGTCATTTAAGTGTTGTACATGCCTAAACACAGATGCAACACTCCAAAATAAACAAGCTTAAATTTTATAAACCTATTTGAGTTAATGAGGATTAAAACCTGTGGTGCATACAGACACCCCAGAAGGCTAAATTCAAAGGTTTTTGCTGCCACCGAGACCTTGTGTAGGCCTAAGGATCCACGCAGTAGGATTTTACTGTTGTAACAGGATCATACATTGATTGTGATGCAGAAGACAAAGACATTCATATTAAAGACCATTTTTAAAAACAAAATCTCCCTGGATGACAAACCTTTCAACTAAGTACATTATACATTTCAAGCACACCTGGTTTAGGAATAGATCATACCCTAAGAATTGTTAAAGCTCCCCACATGAAAGAGAGCTTTTTACATTACATATTAATATCATCATACATTGTGGCCTTTGAGTAGAATTAAACATGCCAGGGAATAAAAAGTAAATGTATTGCAGCTGTTTAAAAACCAGTGAGAGTTTAAAACTAGGTCAGGTATTGTTTTCTTTGGGAGTTTGGAGCTCTGAGAGGTAGACTTTGTGGGGAAGAGCACCTTCCTGGGAACTGCCAGTATTGGGAAGTGTCTGCCCTTTTCCTACACGCCTTTCTCTTTTAAATCTTCTTTCAGGAAGCTGTGGTGCTGGGCCTCAATGGCCATGCTGGACTGAATGCACCTGGTTTTGGATGTGCAACAGTCTTAGACTTCTCTAGTACCTGGATGGGAGACCACCTTGCAATCCCAGGTGCAGTAGAAACAAGCCAAAGAAACAGAATACTAGAACATAGAGACAGATACTAGAACATGGAAAAAACCTCATTTTACCCGAGTTATCACTGAACTCACAGATGGGAATAAAATGAAGAAGACTAGAATCCTCCTATGTGTATAGATCTGCTGAAGTTGAGAAAAAAACAAAATATAAAATGAGATGACACTCAGACCTCATAAGGAGCATCTTATATGAGGATTTTAAAGTGCTTTACAAAGGAAGGTATCAGCATTACCATTTTATACAGGGAAAAACTAAGGCACAGAGAATGAAAGTATTTGTCCAAGGGCACACTGCAAGTTTGTGAGAGGACTGGAACAGAACCAAGGTCCTTTGACCTCCCTTTCTAATGCCCTGTATAGTGATGGGAGCAGCAAGGAAAATGAAATAACCCTATTGGCCATGTAAAGAATAAGATGACAGATCTAGTGGTTTGCATGCTGCTTGTTGTAGCAGGGCGCCTTCTCCAGTGGTTGCTGTAAACCACCGGAGAACAAAAAAGTGTATTTACCCTGCTCACTCTCTGGGGACAGTCACCCCTTTGATCACCTACTACACCTTGATGTATTTTATGGTTATTAAAAGGGAGGCTGACCCAGGGCTTCCCAGACCTGATCTCCTTCTAATGACCACAAGGTGTCTGTGGTCCTTGCCTTAAGAGCTAATTGCGTGGCTCCGTTCCACCCCTACACCACACCCCAAGCCTCGCAGTTGTTATTGTTCTCTGATGTTCTCTCTCTCCACTCTCTTACCCCTTTTGTGGGTCCTCAGACTCTTTGGTCGCATTCTCAGCCTCCCTCTAGACCCCTGGATCCTTTGGTCCCACTCTTGGCCTCTCTCTGGGCCTCTAGACCCTGCTGGTCCTGTTCTTTCCTAGCTTTGCAGGTGGCCCTGGTCACTTTGCTCCCAGGATTTCTTCAGGTACCAGGCCCGTCATTCTTTCACCGCCCTTCTCTAGGCTGTGGCTCCCTAACCTGATTGGTCCCCAGCAGTTGTCCTCTTGAGACCTTTGACCCCTCCTGGGCCCTGGCCCTGCTCTGGGCCAGTTGAGATCTCTGGGCTCTCTAGCCCTGGTGGTCTCCAGCACTGGTGCTCCCTTGGCTGCTCCGGGCGAGTGGAGACCTCCAGGTCCCTTGACCCTGCATGCCCCTCCTGGGCTACAAATTGCTGACTCTGCCTCATGACACTTTTGGGTTACAAGTCCCTGGCCTTCTATGCTCTCACAATCCTTTGACTGGGCCCTACTCTTCAGCCCCCACCTTCACCTCAGAAGGCTCTCTCTCAGTCATTTTCATTCTGGGCTGCAGTTTCTCTGATCCCCTTCCTCTCTGCATCCCAGGCCCTGGGCCACCTCAGGCCAGTTGAGATCTCTAGGCCCATCTCCAGCTCTGGCTGTAGTCTTCTCTCACCTTTGTGCCCTGGCTATGTCCTGGGCCAGTGAGACTCCATGGGTCATTCACTCATCTGCCAGCCCTCTCTTGCCCAAGGGTCTACTCTCTCCAAATGCCTTCCCTTGCCAAAGGGTAACCCACAAGGCAGTGAAAAGTGGGGTTTTTGGGGGCCCCATACTCACCTTTCCCTGGGGTTTGTCTCCCATGGTACTTTATAGGGACAGCCCCACCACAAGCAGCCCCACTGCTGTGACTGCAAAACCTAGCAGCTTTCTGTTTTGCCCAGGTCCAACTCATGAGTTATCGTGCCTTGGCCATCTTTGCCCCTCCTGGGTATGGACTCCTTGGCAGTTCTCTTGTGCTGATGTCATACCTCCTTTCTGGGCTCCCAGGCCTGATGGTCTCATTTCCAGCCCCTGGTTTCTCTGGGCTCATACTTGCCCCTCCAAGCTATGGGCCTCTTGACTCTCTCTGCCCCCATGGGGCTACAAACTTCTGGACCCCCTGTCCCAGTTCACACTCTACAATTGACAATCTGGCCTGCCCTGTTACAGCAAACCTCAGCTGCAGCCTCTCCCGGTCCTTTAACCTCTCCTGGGCACTGGCCCCACTTCAGGTCAGTTGAGATCTTGGGCTCCCCTTGGCCTGACTTGCCACCCTTGGCTGTCTTTGGTGGTGGTCCCTCCTGCCCCTGCAGCCCTTCATGGGTCTGGGTCTGGTCTTAAACCCACAGTCACTTGCCTGCATGTACAATCTCTCTCTACCCAAGTACTACTTTCCTGTTCCCCAGGCCAGTAGAGTTGCTTTCCCCAGCATCTCAAGAACCTGTCTATTGTCCTGCTGTCTGGAGTTCCTCCCTTTGTGATTCTCAAGGCCAGACTGCCAGAGGATGCGCTCTCCATGCTGGCAGTCAGGAGCTGGAGCCAGCTTGCTGAAGAGATGTTCCCTTAGCAGCCTCCCTGGCCTACCGCTGGCTTAATTCAGGGGCCTGGGATTATATTCTGTCTAAACCCAGCTCCGTCCCAGCTCATATGGTCCCTGTTTGCCTCCTGCCCCACCTCTAGCCTGCCTCAGCTGTAGCCTGTCTGCCCGATGATGTTCTCTCTCAGCAACCTCCAAGATTTCACATCCTGTTCAGTCAGGGTCTGGGCTGATCTCTTGGCTAAGACCACCCCTGTCTCTGTCAGGTGGAGCCCTCTTCTTTAGCTCCCTCACCCCTTTCAGGCTGCTTTTGCAAGTTTCTGGTCCCCTAAAAGGGGCAGGCATGCTAAGCACAGTACCACACTTCTGTTCTGCATTAGGTTAACTTTAATTCCGTTGAATGTCTTCTGTGTCATACTGACCAGACAGAGGAGAAAAAAAATGAATGTTTACATTAAGAGATTCTACATTGTCCTTTTAAAACTGTCAAATTTGGAATTCAACAACCGTGACAAGAATAAGAGTCAAGAACCCCATTTAGAGATCCCTCTGCTCCCTTCCCTCTCTCTCATCTTGAAAACAGCACCGGGGGCAGAACTGGGCTGATCAAGCCCAGCCCTACTCCCAGGCAGGTACAAACAGAAGTTAATGATGTAGCACCTTGGTTCAAACCCTCATTAAATGAGGGTTAATTTGCTGCTTTTAAGAGTCATTTTTAAAGAGCTCTGCAGCTAGGCACTTCTGTCAGGGCACAGCTTTAGAGTGCTTTCAAAGGGCCAATCATGTGACAAACAGAACTTTTGTCTGTGCCCTGTGACACAATATGGAGCATTAGCACGACCATAAGTTGGACCTGGTTTAAATCATAATCCCATCTTACTAATATTGTGGCCCAATTGTGGTGGGGGCCACCATTTTCACACCCCATACCCCCTGATTGGCTGAGGGGGCAGGTTTAGGGCCAGGTTTAATTGCAGCAGCAGAGGCCTTGGGAACAAGGCCTCGGGAACAAGGCCTCTGAGTACTAGTGAAAAGCTATACCCCCTGCACCTCACTGGGAAGGGAAGCTCAGCACTGATCTTGGCCCTGGCACTGGGTAGAGGAGGGGTTATTTGCTCCTCTGGGTGGGAAAACTGGGGCCCAGGGGATTGGAGGCACCTGGGGGTGCCTTGGCAGACAGCCTTGGCACCAGGTAGGGGAGGAGCTGTTTGCTCCTCTGCATGTGTGTTGTCCTCTGCCCCCAACCTTTGGTGCCCCAGTTTTCCTGCCCAGAGCAGCAAACAGGGCCTACCTGGAACCAGGGCCATCTGCCAAAGCAGTCCCCAGGTGCCCTCAATGCCCCAGTTTTCCCTCCCAGAGAAGCAAGCAACCCCTCCCTTACCCATCCTCAAACTCTCTCCTCCCCCTGTCCCTTCTGCACCCCCTTCGTCTCTCCCCTTGGCTGCTAGGCTTTTGCTGCTGACTGGGGAATGCTTTCCCCAGCCTGCAGCAGTCATCTTGTTGCTGCAAAATGCCATGATATGGCCACTTGCTTGGGAACTCCCCAGCAAGCAGCCATATTGTGGCATTTGGTTGCAAATTGCATTTTTCATGAAAATCACTTAATTTTGTGATTTTCATGAAAAATGCAAAATCACAATTTAAACCAGGCACTAATCATAAAACAACTTTACATTCAAAAGGCTCTTTTTTTTTCTTGACTTAAAAAGCCAAAGAGGTAGAGGAGAAAGAGGAAAACTTAGAACTTTTTCATAGGAAAACTTAGAACTTCATGATCACATAATGTGGCATCATGACTTTGAAGGAAAAAGTTGCCTTAAACCTCCTCTCAAAGCTTTAGACCCTTGTCTTATTGTAACATGTTCCAGCAGTAACATACTAAGTACTAATCCCTGCTTGCAGCAAAATAGTATGAAGGGCATGCAGTTCTTAATGACAAAGAGCAGGGGGAAGGGGGAAGCTAGCAACAAAATTAAAACTTTCCATGTCTGAAAAAGTAATAAGGCAAGAGAGACATCATTTGTCCTATTTATATAATCCACAGTATTCTCTCTTTTGCTTGGATTTTGGCAGTTCAGCTAAAATGCTAAAAGTTGGTTTTTACTTCAGATTGAATTACTAGAAAGCCTTTTCACAGCAAGGGAATGTATGACTGTGAAATGAGGGGAAAAAATTGAGATTTTTTTTTCCATCTAACTCCAAATGTGGAAAAACTATTGATAAGGAAGATCCCCAAAACCAATAACAGTGTATTATAGCCCCTCCCCTGAGGATCTCAAACCACTTTTTATAAATAAATTTAGACTTATATCATCCCCCTGAAGATTATGTTGCAACATTTGAAACTGCACTTTTCCTAAATATTTTTTCTGTTACAAAACTAACTGTGTCTTGTGAAACAATTTGAGAACAAGGTCTATGTTAATTACAATGTTCAAGACATGGCTCTTCTCAGGGTCATTTGGGGCTATGAGATGATCAGTCTGCAACCGCACTAATGGCACCATATATAGAATACAGGTAGTAAAAACTTATTCCCTGCCAGTGGTTTAGCACTATTGATGACTCAAACAACCATGAATGCTGCTATTAAAGAGAGGATGGTCTTTTTGTCCATATAGAACAGGAAAGGAGTAACAGTCTTAAGCTGAAACGAGGAAAATTTAGGATGGATATTTGAAAGATTTTTTTTTAAAGTATGAGGGTGGGTAAGCACTAAAGAGCTACCTCATGAGGTTTTGGAATCTTTCTCCTGGGAAGCACCTAGAACAGGCTAGATCCATGGTATTCAATCTTTTTCCCCAAAGGGCTGGATGGGCAGTGGCCAGTCCATCTGCAGGCTGGATCCAGCTGGTGGTCTCAATCCAGTGCCTAGGGCAGTAACAGTAGGGCCCCCTCTGATGCACAGAAGGTGGTGAGTATTGGGGGACATCCCAGGCCCTACTCAGCCCTTCCAGGAGTTGGGGAAGAGGGGCTGGAAGTGGCCCCAATCTGGTCCTGCAAGAAGGAAGGGGGCTTGACCCAGCCCTAGAGGGAGGGAATACTTGGAATTAGTAAATTCCACTTGCTAGCACAATTTAAAAGCAGAATCCTGCATTTTTATGCAGGATCTTAATGTTCATGACCCTGCTAAGAGAATAGTCATGATTTTGGGACCATGAGTTTATGAAAACCAAGCCTTCAACACTAAATAGACATAGCAGCAATGGATATACTGGATTACCAGGTCACCTGTTTGAGGCAATTAGGACACTAATTGAAGTGACATTTCTCATGTGACTGGCCCCTTGAAAGTGCTCTACAGCTGTGCCCTGACAGAAGTGCTTAGCTGCAGAGTATTTTTAAAAAGTGACCAATTGCATGACATGAACAAGGGTTCAGATGAAGTTGCTCTAAAGCAGAGTGCTTTCATTAACTTCTGTCTGATTGGGGCTGGCCTGATGCAGCCCGCTCCTGCCCCCATTGTTGAAACCGGGTGTTCCAATCCACCCATCCCCACTCCAGTACAGGATGGCCAAACCCATGGTCCAGAGCTCTCTCCCCCTCCTTCCCACCTCCCATCCTGCAAACAGCTGGCTGGAGGGGGTAGGGAAACAGGTCGCAGGGCTAGAGGCAAGAGAGGCTTCAGACACACAGCTTCTCCTGGATCAGCTTCAAAATGGAGCTCAATCCATGCCCCCCAACCCAATAGTAAATTTCTTTTGGGTCAGGGGGTTCACTAACTCATGGCACTTTCAGCAAAGTGCCATGAGTTACAGTGGGGAGCTGCATGTCTGTCAGTGGCCCTATTTATATGTGTTTAAGCATAACTTGGTTTAAATGTAAAAAAAAAAAAGTTTTTCTAAATATTAGTACCCAACTAGTACAAAATATATTTCTAAGTGTAAAAGGTCAAGTTCTCCAGTCCTCACTAACAAGCTAATGAGGTTTTTGCTCAGTTAAGAATTACAGTATTAAGCAAAAAGCTATTGTATTAAAATTTAATACATATAATTTTCTAAACTAAATGTCAAGACAGCTTTAAAAGATACTGTCTAGGTAATCCAATCTGCAGGTATTCACAATGCTGACTCCATGCACTGATCAGTTTGATAGCTGTGTATGCAGCAACCTTTCCAGATGAAAAAGCTGCCAAAAGAGGTTGAATCAGAATGCTTTATCAGAGGTACAGGTTTTTTCCTGCTTCAACAATAGCAAGATACTTTGAAGTGTTAAGCGTTGAAACATTTTGTAGATTGTATTGTGGGTATCCATTTATGGTCCCTTTTCCTAGAAATAAAGTTGTAGTCAGAACCAGTTGTACCACTTAATAAAACATATTTGCTCAAACAGAAATATTAACATATTCAGAAATATCTAGGCCCTATTCTTTGTTTCACTCTGGTGTGAACGAGGAGTAAATAAACTGAAGTCAATGGAAATGAAGCAGTTTAAAATTGGTGCAGCTGAGGTTCTTGTTGTACGGTATACTTTGTTACACGTGTCAGCAACAAAAATCTATCAAAGACAAAAATACCCAATTACCTGTGGGTGCACACTTCTCACAAGACAACCACTTTCTCTCCAATCTCTCAGTCCTAATCCTTGAAGGGAATTTACAAAACACTTTGTAGACAAGCTTATGAACTTCACTTCAATCTACTGGATACAAAAAATCATGGACTAAACATAGACATTGGATTTATGGTACATTATAACCTGCTTAACATCTGATAACTCTACATTTTACCAGCTACATTCTATCATCACCGGGTCTACATTCCCCCTTCCCTCCCCTCCCCATCCCCAGATCCCAACTACCTGTCTCACACCTATTGTCTCCCATCACCTCTGATCCTCACTGCTATGCATTTGCATTTTCACAGACTTGCATTTTGCATATTGGTTTCCATTCCATCCGGGAGAATACAAAACAACAGCAGACTCTCCCTATGCCTGAAGAAGGGTGCTTGTTGCGGAAAGCTTGCAAAAAACAATTTTCCCAACTATTTAGTTGATTTAATAAAAGATATCAAATTTACCCAAAGAACTTTGTCAGCCTTAAATGTTTGAATTTTCCAAACATTTGTTTCTTCATCCAATTGTTTTGTGCAGCATGGATCTCTTTCCATAAAATGTCTTCAGCACTTAAACATTTAAAAAAGGTGAGACACATGTCTGACAACAAACAATTTGTTACAACAGTATTGTATTTTTAGTACTTTTTCCCAGCTTACATACTTTTACAATTTTGTTTATGTTTTTTTTAAACTGTTGGGTAGAACTGGGACATAGTTTAGGACACATTCTTAAGAAAGTGTCTGGATGTCTGCAGTGGACTATAACAAAATTATGAAATACTGTAGGCACTAAACTGCAGTACTTTCTAAACTCCTTATGATAACTAAAAATAGAGTATGTCAAACTATACATTTGCTGATGCTCTGGCCCTAATGACCAGGGTTTCTCATCTATGTTAGAGCAAATGTCTTTTTCTAATCATTTTTGCTTCTTGTTTGAGAATATAAAAGGTAGGCTATTAAATTATTTCCATGCAGCCACTGTACATTCAAACAACAACATTTTCAGTCTAGCTCATTCTCTAAATATGCCATAACAGTGCAGGGGCTCTTCTGAGCATGTGACTGGATAGATGACCCTCAATGGTCATGGAAAGGAAAAGTTATTCTTGATGATTTTCTGGTTTTCATTGAAGTTCAAACTCTATGGATCAAGGGGAAAAGCATTTCCCCTGTCCACTGGGTTATCTAACATGAGCCAAAGTATTGCTGGGTCTATCCAATGGAAAAATAGAAAAGCACTACACTGCAGAAACTAATCTGACTTCTTATTACTTTCAAGTAACTTTTTAAAGAAACCAGTAATACATAGTAATAGACATGGACCCACATCATAAAACTTCACAGGCACAGAGAGCCAAATGCTGAAGTATATACTCAGTGTTTACTCTGTCCTCACTCAGACTGAGCTCCTACAGTCACCTTCAAGAAAAAATACCAGAAAAGGATATCCCCTTTGGTGTAAGGTTCAAATGATCAGAAGTATACAGGTCTGGAAGCAAGTTTTTCCACACAAACAGCAGAAGCTAGAGGCCTTTGGGATACTCCCATACCATTTCTTTAACCCTTAGCTCCTGGCAGAATTATTCTTTCATGAGCCTAATCATGAAAGGCATGATGCCCCTTCAACTTCTGCCTGAGTCAGAGAAAAATGATGGTTTTGAGCAAAGGTGTAACCGGGTAGTTTTGTGCCCTAGGTCGTAATGGTGCATGGGACAGTAGTCATAGCCAGGTTCCCTGCAGGCTGCCAGTAGATACCTGCACCCCCCCCCACAAGTTAGCACCCAGGGTTCATGCCCCAGTTGCCTCCCATTAGTTACACTACTGGTTCTCAGCACTTTGTAATAACAGGCCTGGTCTGACGACTTCTTTAATCTCTGGCAGGTTCTTAGCAACTAAAACTCCCTATTTGGTGCATTTGCATACTTTTGCTATTCAACAGCACCTTACTAGAATATGCAGCTATTGTGTAATGAAGATTACAAATACATTTGAGAGCTGCATATAAGTAAAACTAATGCTAACATCTCAGGCTTTATAATCAAAAGAAACCAATTACCTGTCACTAAGAAACTGTGACTTTTTAGATGTAAATCATTCAAAGAACAAAAGAAGGACTTATTGCTACAGATATTTCCAGCTTAGTCATTACCATGGAATTTGACAAACTGTACTGGATAGATCAGAGGCAATCCAGTTACTTCTCCAAAACTGAGAGCAATGGCAGATGGAGCAGAACTCAAAGAGAACTGGAGACTGCCCTTTCCCCTCTCTCCCTTCCCCCGCAAGCTGAATTCATTCTCTCTATTTTTATACAAATAATACTGTTTTCTTTTTAGGAGACTTGTTTTTCATTAAATGCCTTTTTAGCTTCAAAGACACAAGGAAAATGCCTTTTTTCTTTTTTTGGTGTCTTATTGTAGATTGAGTCATTGTGGCTCTGTAAAAGAGACTTTCACGTGAGCAACAAAACAAAGATGAAGCCAGCACTGAAATCTTTCCATATATCATGGAAAATATGATGAGGGGCCTCATATCTGAGAGTATTTTGCCATGTATACTCCAACCTTTTACACGGAATATAAACGTCCTATGAAAAAGAGCTTTAAAAAGATCAAGTAATATGGAAGTAAAAAAAAACGACATCCCATTGAAAACAAGAGTACATCCTTATTTCAAAAGAAGCTCCACAAAGACCAGCGAGTAAAGGGCAAAATTATACCATTTATAAAGCTGAGACAGGTTGAGTGGCTGACAGTAAAACTAAAAAAGGCACTGAAATGTAGCAAATTAACTCTATCCTCCTCCAAATCAATGCAAGTTGTTAGCCCGATATCTGATACTTCACTTGGATATGAAAGGGAAGGATGTAAGATGAAGTATAAGAGGAAGTAGAGGCCTTGAGAGCTAGAGCAAATATTTCATAACAAATAACTTACACTATTTAGCTTGTTTCACTATTCACAGAGTATCCATGACTGGACTGAGATTTCTATGAATTTATTCACAAGTCAAGTATCCAGGTTGTAGCCATATTAGTGTAGAGGGATAAGGAATCAGAACTCGTGGTAGAGATGATATCTTTTATTAGATCAGCTAGATTTTTGCAAAAAAAAAAAAAAATCTTAAATTGCAAGCTTTTGGGCACAAGCACCCTTCTTCAGACAGAGGAGGAAAGGTTATAAAGTATTATTAACATTCCTACATGGCACCCTATCCCCAGAAGGACTTTCTGCTGAGTTAAATGCCCTATCCCACAAACACTAATTAAATAGGCATAATGCTGGCAATGGCCACCATATTATCCTGACAGATAGGC
The DNA here is from genome assembly GCF_030867095.1 of Alligator mississippiensis. Classification (NCBI taxonomy): domain Eukaryota; kingdom Metazoa; phylum Chordata; order Crocodylia; family Alligatoridae; genus Alligator; species Alligator mississippiensis. The sequence continues at coordinate 153,410,911 of NC_081828.1, read as the reverse complement.
ATGAATATAATGATCCAAATAGCCATGTGTACTAAATGCAAGTGAAAGGGCCAGGGGTATCCAAAAAACTACTGTGTATTAGTGGATATGGCAACACACCACATGGGCAAAACCATCTCTGAAATGAAGTGAAGTACTGCAGCACTGGACTTTTGTTAACTTACTGAGATAAGCCACATTAAATGACCAAGATACTGCTTAACAATTTTAAGGGAGGAAGAACCACTATCAGCACAACATTTTTAATCTCAGAAATCTTTTCTTTGGTTATCATCTCTCCCTATGCAGAGATTCAGAGCTTTTGCACTTTACCGCAGACTTAGAGGCCTCTGCACTAAGGTGATTTACCTACTGCGAGAAGGAGAGAAGCCCATGTTTGTGAACAACTGAAAACACCATACAGCATTCATCATGCCTCTCACAGATTCAGGCTTGCAGACTTTCCTCTTTGCATGTACCTGGCTGCTCAGCTCAGTGCGGTAATGAGTTTTCTCCCTAGATCAGCCCCATTCCCACAAACCATAAGAACAGTCTTGGCACCAAGGTTGTTTAACATGTACCTATGCAATCCAGATGCTTGTGTTTTATGGCCTTTGATAAAACGAGACATGAGGCCCATTAACCTCAGGGAGTTGTGCTAGTGTATAATCAGGACAGAACTGGTCTAGTTTTCTGTAGATAATTCAGATGCTTGTGGCAGCTTTCTGTTGGCTTTTGGGGGAACCCCCCACCCCACACAAAACCCCCCACCTTTCCAGAAGTACTTGCAGAATATCTATTGTGGCATTTATCCCCAAGATATCCTTCATTGCTTGTTGAAATAAAAGGTTTTTTCCTTTTTGGGGGGTGGGGGGAGGGGGCGTGGAGGAGCAGAGGGGTGCAAGGAAGGAAAATCAATAGAAGCAGTTAACATCAGCCATATCTATCTACATAACTAATTTTTTTTTTGCTACATTATTGAAAACCTGGTGGATTAGAAAGCCTGCTGCATGAATTACATTTTTGTAGTTCTTTGCCAGAGGCTCATTTTAACTAATCATCATTCAATCTCATCCTTATTGGCTGTGCTAATTTTCAAGGGATAAGATCACCTACCATCTCACAGGGTCCTTTTTTATTTTGTTTTGTTTTTAAACAAGATTATATGGTTACATAATGCAGAAATACTTCCAACTCATTACTATTACTAAAAACAAAATAAAACCTCAAGTTTAACATACCCAGAGTTGGTGCTTTGGGGAGAGTATGGCGAGGTGAATATAATACAATAAAACCCCTTTGGGTTTAGCAGTACAACTCCAAAGCCATGAGAAATTTCCTACTGTAAATTGATACCTGCTTCCCTCCAACACCTTTCCCTTTACATAATGGAAACAGGCGAGACTGCCAGTGGGTTCAGGATCACAACAGTAAGCAGAGCTTGCCAAATAAACCACAGCAGAAAAGGAGCCCCTGAAGGCTTCTAGGGATAACAAACGGTGCAGTTGCTAAAGAATGTTGTTTTAACCCACTAAATGGTTTTAAGTTATTGCCTTGATGTGTACTGGGGCTTAAAGATGCAATAAAAATAACAAAACCATTATCTTAAAGAAAAGATATATATTATTCTGCATGGGATGTCTTGAAATTTCCTTCCTTAGCATAGAACAGTTCGTCTTCTTCCAGATCTTTTGTCCCTCAGGTGGATCTTACTTGTGATGTGCATGCACCTTATGTTAACAACTTGTGTTTGTGAGATACATGTGTATCAGAAGTAGGACCCACATAGACAAAGACTCAAAGAGGAAGGCCTAGTGCTAACATTTTTACACTGATCTCTGTGCTTACAGAGTGACCTTAAGCGAAAACATAACTCTATTTTCATATTAAACATTGTCACTTATACTGTTCTCCCTCCTATCACTCACACATGAAGCTGCTTGATATGTTAGTGCAAAACTGTTAGCATCATTCATTCCTCTTATAAGCAAGAAAGCTGTGGCATGTGCACAGATCTTATTTGGAGACTAAAGGAGATTTAGAAATAATATACTGGGTGAGTGGATGAAGAGCTGGAAAGAGGGGAGCAGTGCTAGACAGGAGTGTTCTATTTAAAAATCTTTTTCAAGAGAAAAATAGTTTCCACAAAAATAATTTAAAATATTTTTTCCCAAATCATAACACTTCACACTGCTGAACTAATCAAAGTGCTTAGTTTTGGTTCATTTTTCTGATAATCTCTATCCAGCTGAACTGCCATTGTATATCATGGGAGCTGTAGAATGGGTGTCTAATGCCTCCATTCTTTTCTATGCATCAAATGCACGCCTTGGCTATATTTCTCCATGGTGCACCAGGGTTTCTTTTTTGGTTAAGCCAATACAATGAATCAAAGGAAATTGGATTACAGTGCATATTGGGAAATGGGAAATATAGCTTGCTTGGTGAGCCTGGCCCATAGAGGAAAATGTGAGCATAAGAAAATCCAATTCTGCTGAGGCAACTGGGAAGGCATAGACTAATATTGAACTGAACTGAAATAAAATGTTTAATCAACAAACTAAAGTAAAATATTTTGACCAGAAATGCAGAAATAAAGTGTTCTGAATCCATTTTTAAAATACTTCATGGAAGTAAAGAAAAAGTTTTTATCCCATTTTGGTACAAAAGCAAAATTTTGACCTATCAATTTCCCATGAGAAAAGCATTCCAGTTTTCTCCTAGTTATAAAGCACAGTTTACCTCTTTGAGAGAGAGAGGGAGAGAGAGAGAGAGGGAGAGAGAATGCTTTGCTATCAGACTTTGGGTATAGGCAGGGAAGTACCACTAACAAATTGTCATTCTCCATGGAAGTCAGTCACCTCAACTTATATTATGCATATCATAGCAACAGCAAATCATTTTAGATCCTCCTATGCCTATAAAAATACGCTCCTTTCTTTCTAAACATGCATAGCACACAGTAACATTTTGTTTAAAGCTGTGGTACTTGCAGCATCTAAAGCAGTGATTAGCTCAAAAAGTAAGGAAAGAAGGAAAAAAATAGAAATTCCTAACCTAGAACTTTTGGAACACTACAGCTGTACAGTTGAACACTACAGCTGAACACTACAGCCGTACAGTAGTTGCAACTTAACCAACCTCATCGATAGAAAGTTGAATCCTCACCCCCATGAAAAAAGTGCTTTTTAACTTCTCTGAAGTTAAAAGCAAACCAGTTTTTGCAGACACAAAAACCTAACATTTCAGAAAAACCAACTAGCTCTCATATCTCTACTACCCAGAGGGCAGTCATGGAGAGAGCCAAGCAGTATCTCCCTAACCCCATTTGTGAAAACCTGTGTAAAAGGCTGAGTTTTGCAATAATTCCTAATGGAGGTAAGGTTTGGGGTCAGTTGGAATAATAAAGGAAATGAGTCCTATTGAAAAAGTCTCTCCATAAAAAAAATCCTGCTCCCACAAGTTACATACTGGGAACTCACAACCACTAGTTCCTTATAAGCTTAACTGTTATGCCTGTCTATGGAAAGATTTGGTGTTTAAGACTGTTGCATCCTGTTACGGTAGCTTGTAACATTTAACTTTAGTTGCACCTGCTTGAGTGGTGAATTATATTATTATTTGAACTTTTCTTCAGCATTTTGTATCTGCACTGTCAGCTATAGCCTTAGGTTCACTTTCATATTATGTTTTTCTTTTTTTATGGAGCTTTTGTTCTAGCATTATCTACATAGGCATGTGGGCCTTGTTACTAGCTCAAATTAACTGAGCTTGGCACTAACTGACTAAATCAGATGCATAAAGTGATTGGAAATATGTTAATGAAAGGTGATAAGAGGGGACCAATTGGACAGTGCCCAACTGTAGAGCCTTGGGGATATCCAGTCATGATGGACAGACCAAATTAGGAGGCCAGGGCATGTCCAAATTAAGACACCAGTAAAATACCAAGTTCAAATGTGTGCATGTGATGGGCTTGTTGGAACAAAGGAATATGCTGACAGAGTAAGAACATAAGCAATATGATGATCACAGGGAAACCAATCAATGGTACCCAGAAATAAAGGGTCATCAGAGGACTGAAGTTAAAGAAAAAGTATAAAGGGGGGCAACAAGGAAGTTGTGTGTGTGTGTGTGTGTGTGTGTGTGTGTGTGTGTGTGTGTGTGTGAGAGAGAGAAAGAGAGAGAGAGAGAAAGAAAGACCATTTATCTAGCAACATCTGAATTGGGGCCAGAAAAAAAAAATCAAAAGACTGCTCACAGGTGATCACGTTCTGTTTTTAGTAATTGACTAGCCAACTGCACATCAAGAATGATGGGGTGGGGAAAGGGGAGAAGTGGGCAGACATGGAGCCGCATGCCCCCCCCATCCAGGCCCACTCCCCCCTTCCCTCCTGCTGCTTGGGGTCCTGGCCCACTCCCTCCCCCCCACTGCCATGGTGAGGGGAGGGGAGCAGCAAGCCTGCCACAATGGTGAGGAGGGAGCAGCAGGCTTGGGGCTGATGCGAGGAAGTGGGGGGAAGCCCACTTCTCTCCTTCCCCTACTGCTGCTTTGTCGGGCCGAGCCCACTCTTCCCCTGCAACCACTGTTGTGGGCCCACTCCTCCCACCCTGCATTGGGCCCACTCCTCCCCCCCCTTCGCTGCCATGTTGGCTGGCGTCAGCCTTTCAGGCAGTGGTGACGGAAGGAGGGAGGGGTGGGCCAATGCCAGCACTGGTGGCCTGTCCCCCCGTGGCGTCCTGACACCATTCCCCCCATGCTGCGCCTGCCACCTCCAAGGAGCAAGGAGCTCCAGTGACCTCGCCCCTCACTCCCTCTGCTCCATTGCTGCCACCTACAGGGAGCAGGGCAGGGGGGCACTGGCCTTGCCCCCCACTTTCACTGGTCTCACCCCCTCCGCTCCGTCCACTCCACTGCCACCACCCCCCATTCTGTTCCATGTCCCTGCCATCATGGCGGTGCTCCACCGCGCCACCATCTCCTGTTGAAGCTTAGACCAGTAGACTAAATGCTTCTCTCTCATATATATATTATCAATATAACATTTAATAGATTAATAAAGTTAGATTTTAGTTAAGTTAAATGCGTGTGTTGCGTATTCTGTGTTCGCTCGGTTGATTATGCTTTAGTAATCCTTTAGTGCCATAAGTGTGTAACAATCCCCATCTATTTAGACCTTTAAAGAACTATGTCATTGAGTTAGACCCAACGTTTAACTGGTGGCAAAGTAGAATGCAGAGTACTGATGTGCTTTCTTATCAATATGGAAGAAAAGAGGAATATATCTGAAAAGAATCGGTTAGTCTCCAGTTAGATGCTGATAACAAAGGAAAAACATTTCTAGACACTATCTACATGGAAAATCCAAAGCAGAGATGAGTCTAGCAAGACTCCAAGGTTGCTTTCTAAAAAGAGTGTGCTGAGTTGAACCAGCTCTTCCTCATTCATGTCCTGCCTTTGCTCAGATGCTAGAATAAACATATTCTAAATCTGAGAAACTGAGACTTAGTTGCCTTTCATCTGCAATACATCCTCAGTTATTCAACCTGCTTTCAGCAGCATCTATTGGGAAGCTGTTCAGATAAGTGAAACTTCAATATATGAGAAATTACACATGGGTAATGCATGATGCATAATGTAAAGCCGGAACAAACTGAACAATACATATATTACGTACAGTAAAACTTAACAGAAAACAGTTATTTAGTATCCATAGCTACAAGTTATCCAAACAGGAACTTTATTTTACTACTTGAGTAGTAAAATCCAGCTTGTTATTTGCGCTACCCTATAATGGCCTCTTCTGCATAACTGAACAAGAGAAAAGGAGGAGGTTCACCTTCTGTTCACTGCTCAGATTAGCATTTGGTAAGATGGTACTAGGCATGGGTAGTCACACAGTAAGCAATATATTTGTAATGAAGAAAGCTAAAAAAAAATTATACAAAGAATAATTAAATACAAGTGCTTAGAGGTTTTTTTTAGGGGAAAACAAGAAAAACTTCAAAAAGGGTTGTTCAAATAGTCCATTACCCATAATCATCGCCATTTAATACAAATAGAGTGAGCAGCTTCCTAGCTCCTTCTTTGCTCTTGCTGAAAACTTAACAGAACCCACAGGAAAAATAAAACCAATATTTTTGAAAGTGCCACTGGCCTTTGAGCACATCCATTTATTGGTTGACCAACTTAGGATGTGATTATCAAAAGTAGTTTTGGATCCCAGTCAGGAGATACTCAGAGGCTGTGTAATCTAGATCTGATTTCTGAATGAAGTATAAAAGTCACTAAAAGTTAATCTGTGAAAAGATTTTGCCTGAAATGGAAACAAGCTTCAGGATCCCCTAGCACATGGGACAAAGGACCAAATGCTTAACTTAAATGTAAAATCAAGAAATTTATTGAACACAAAACTATTAACTTAATACAGACAATGGTTGTATGACTCATTACAGTTTACAAGCTCCCTCTGCCAACTTCTCTGTACTCCATAAGTAATAGTGACCATTCATAAAAGGGGAATGTTTTACATCTTATGTTTTACATCATTAGGTTAATCAATTACACAGTCTTTCACCTGGTCTTCAGTTACTTCTGATAAGTTTTTTATTCCACAGGTTTATTGTCCTTTTCCCCTTTTGTAATTATTTTCATTTACATAATAGGATTAAACAAAAGTAATTGTTTTACCCAAGGCAAGGATGTTGAATATTCTCTCTTTTACTAAGCTAACTGTATATTTTGGAGAGATGCTAGACACCGTTTTGGACACAGAGGGTATATCCAGATAAGCACACATGAGCGTTTTGCTGGGGACAAATAGCAGTCACGCATAGTTATGCCGTTGCTACTTGTCCCAAGGGAATGCCCATGCACATGTGCTCTGGCATGCACCAAGTTGCCCTGGGTGGGATAGGGGAGGCTCGGGCCAGTACTTGGTCTGGCCCCAACAGCCTGAGACTCCAGCAGCAGGGAGCCCGACCAGCAGCCATACTGTGGCTCCAGTTTCAAGCAGCGCACGCTGCCACCACATGTGCCACCCCACATTTTTCCAGCATGGGTTTTTTGATACTGGGATCTCCCAGTGTCAAACCCTGCCCCCCCACCAGGCTGCATGTGCAGCATGTGTGGTGTGCAGTGCCGCAGACAGGTCTGCACCACTGCATACTGCACATGCGTGCCTGTCTGGACACATCCAAAGGGTGAGTCCAGATGAGCATGCATGTGGGCGTTGCAGTGCCTCAAAAGCTTTTGAGGTATCACAGAAGGTCCACAGTGCATGTGAACAGGTTGTCTGTGCTGCATATTTGCCGTGTAGAGGCAAAATTAGATACTGTACTGGCAACTCCCAGAATAAAAAAACCCAAAATGGATCAAACTATAGGAGGGGCAGTGCATGTGGCTGCAGTGTGTACCACCTGAAACCAGAGCCTGGCCAGCCAAAACCATGCTCTGGCTGCCAGCCAGGTTCTGTGCACCCGGATTGCTGCCACTGGAGTTCCAGGAGGCCCCCAGGACTCCAGGTAAGACTGCTGGGAACAACCCAGGTGCTATGTGCCACAGCTATTTGTCCCTAGGGAAACACATGTGCGTGCTTGTCTGGACATGCCTAAAGAGCTCTTTTTCTAGTATTTAGATTATATCTGCTTCTGTTTAAGGCCTAAAGTTGGGCTGTCATCTCTCCCCTCTATGTAGTTGGTTAATAAAAACGTATTACCAAAAAAACTTTCTTCTCTTAAAAGTCAGGGCCACAATCTGTCCCAGAGATCCTCATACAAACATTCAGTTTCTCCTGGGAGAGTTGCTGTTCTCCCAGGTGAAACCACAACTGTACAGGTGTTCAGTCTGTTTCTTCTAGGTTCAAAATGGCTGCACCAGGAGAAAAAGAATATAGGAACAAACAGGGCTAAAAATCACTCCCAGAAGAGTTTCTCCTGGGAGATCAAATGTCTGTACAATCTGTGGCTTCTCTCAGAAGAGAACATGGTCCACCAGCATTCCACCTCCCTTCTAGGAAGACAGGGTATTACGCATTGGACTCTATGGGCGCCTATACATGAGCACAGAGGCTGTACCAGCATGCTGGAATTCCAGCGCATTGGAGCAGACATGATTAATCAAGTCTGCTGGAGTGTGGCAGTTGGTGCACCCCAGCAGCCTCCCGCATCTCCTGTATCAGCATCCCCGTGCTTAAAAATGGTGGCAGAGGTGCTTTAGCTAAAGTTCATCAAACAAGCTTTAGTTTAAGCATCCCCCACTGCCATTTTTAAGTGTGGGGATACTGATACATGAGACACAGTGGTGCTTTAATTAGAGTGGCTCTCAGAGCTGTTTTAATTAAAGTGCTTCCCCCCGCCGCCCCCCAGAGCACATATAAAAGTGCCCCATTGTTCGTTCAGGTAGCAGACGCCACCTCTTCACAATCCCCACATTGTGCTGTAGGGGAAAATTCAATTGCTAAGCTAGAAAGGGAAAGAATCTTCAAATTTTGAGAGAGAAATTTGGGCTTATAAATAGCTCTGGTCTGATTTATATTTAAACATGGGTTCTTAATTTATATTATTGCTCTTTGACACTGGCTCATGTTTATTTGCTGTTAAACAGGTATAACATGAGTGTGATCCACAGCTCCAATTGAAATTCCTATTGGCTAGGAGCCCTGTGCAGGAAACACTCAGCATCTTGCAGCACCAGAGATTTAGACAGTATTGTTTCACTTCAGCTTCCTATGTGGGGCCTGCTTTACTGAAAAGGTATGCAGACTGCATTGGGAATAACCTCTGAAGTGACCACCTGTGCATCATTCTAGGGCTACAGGAAGACTGTCTGAAAAACTAAACCACTCAAAATAAGAGCAATTGGAAGCAGTTAAAAAAAAAAAAAAGAATATTTTATCTTGCATTAAAGAAAATTTGTCAAACTGTACTGTGTGGCAGCCTGACATAAAAGGGTCATTTTAAAACAAATTATAAAGGATTTAAGAGAAGTAAATACATGCAGTGCAAAGAATGGAGTCATTCAACAATTCCTGAACCTGAGAAAAGATGCATTTAAAATTAATCAAGATCAGATGGGAATAAGCTTCTAAATTTTGTTCCCCTTTGATTTGCTTTTATACCAAGAAGGAACAAAAAACTTTTACCTGGAAAACAACATTTTCAAACTTATTAAAAGTCCATAGGCATTTTCTTTATTTGTCTTCTAGGTTAGAAAACCAATTTCATTTCATAACTCCAACCCACCTATGCCGAAAAATAGAAGCAGGGGAAAAAAAGGGGGCTTCATGCTCTAGAAACACTTTTTTCTGTGATGAACTTGGAGTGACTGAAGTCTCTGACAGGAATTAAGTGTGTAATAGTTTCCATTGCTTATGATTCCCTTCTGAACTTCCATTTTGTGGGAATATGCTTGGATCATTGCATATGATACTGACCTGTCTCTGGAAAAGGCTCACTGTGTATTTTGGCTTGGCTCCTTTCCATTTCTATTCCTTTAAGTCTGTTCCCCATTTCAACATTTCTTATTGCCACATTCTCAAATGTGTTATACAAGCTTAGAAGAACAATTTATAGGAATATTAGTAATTTGGCCGTGACCAAAATGAGCACTCTTTTTTTAAACAAATCATCCTTTCCTGGGAGTCATAGTTTGCAGTTATTTGCTCGTTTGTTTACAGCATTTCACTGCATGTGATATTCAAACAGGCAAATGATTCAATGCAGTATAAATCCACAAAAATCATTCAACCCTCTGCAGCAGCTTTCAAATCTGGCTGCAAACATCATCTGAAGACTTTTCCAAAAGTGCCTGAAAGCGTGTTAGATATGAATGAGTAATCATTTCACAGACAGCCAGAACCTGACAAATGTGTATACATAGTGAGTCTACTTTGATTTTTTGCGCATTTCATAGCTTGAGGCAGCCCCATCCCAAAACAAAACCTGATAATGCTGGAGATGTTTTTCTATAACTGCAAAAGTCAGAATAGAAATAAGACTGCATAATTCAGGTCTCAAGAAAAGAGAGTTAGCCCTAATCATACTTCTTTCACATGCAATATCACTGAATGTAGTAAGTCTTACAGTGATGATCTGATTTTACAGCCCTTACTCACAGGATTAGGTTCTCCCACTGAGTCCAATGGAGAGTCCTGCATAGGTAGCAGACTTGCAGAATTAAGCCCCTCCAATTGCTGTGCTTTGTTGTGCACATGTGTCAAGCTAAAGAGTAGTTAGAAAAAGAAATGTCTTATTTCATGAAAGTTCAGAACCCAAACTACAGCCAACTCCCTGTTTTTTCAATAATACCACATGACAACAGCAGCACATGACAACATTCTGACATAATATAATAAAGCATATCCTTAAATATTGAGCTGGTGACTATACAATAACCTAAAGGCATGGCCAGGTAAAGATGACTAAAGGCAACACAACCTCTCCTGGGTGTGGGGCCTCAGATTACAGGAGGCCCAGTTAAAGCAATAAGTCAAAACAGATAGAGGCTCAAGGGTCACATCCAATGGCTTCCAAACAGCTGCCTACTGTTAATACTTATATGTCAGAGATCAAGGCATAAAAGCCCATTCAGCAGAAATCAAAGGGCAGGCAGAACACAGATGGTGTTCACTGATGGCAAGAGAGAGAGACTTAATAAACAAGTCACCACACTCAGTTACTAGTTTTAGTTTCCAACCTGATTTCAAGTGTTACCCTAAGCAGACAATACAACAGTCACTTCACCTCATGGTAAGAGAGGTACCAAATCTTTTAGTGAGACAGTCACCTGAATGAGTCACAACTCCCTTGGTAAGGTCAAGCACTGTATGTGGCACTAACATCTACAGGCTATGGACTTGGGCACAAAATGGTAGAGACACACACTCATCTGAAGTGACATACCTGTCATATTCACTTTGTCCAGTTACTTCTCCATGTCCTATCCAGATCATATCTGGTTTTTGGACTTCAACTTCCTTCACTGATCTCCTCTTCTTACTCTCATCTTCATAGAATATTGGCCAAGGCATTCAGCAACACTGATTGACTCAAATGAGATAAGAGATACACGAATGTGCATCAAATTACATAGTAATAACGGTTAGGTAGCTGGTACGCTACAACTGTTTCTTATTACCTGAAAGCTGACTGGTTCATTATTACCTTCTCTTTCCCAAGTTTGTTTTTTATATTAAATCAGTTGTCTTTTGTCGTACGCTAGAACTGTAGGATGTTAAGGGTGAGGAACATCTGCAGTGGAAAGGGGAAGGAGGAGGTGGATTGTCAATGGCATTGGCAGTCCCTTGATATGAGGATGACAATCTTCCAGTAAACAGGGAAGTCACTGATGAGTCTGTAAATGAGTGAGGAGATGAATCTGAAATCCCCATGTTCAACTGCAGATATGGCAAACAGTTCTAGGAGGGAGTAGAACCTGGTGGTGTTGGGTCACAGATCTTTCCCTTTGTCTCTCTCATCTATCTGCCATCATAGAGAGGTGAGTTTGCTCAAAATGATCAGATCCTTGTTCTACATCATGACACCATTGGGGATGACTCAGTGCTCGAGTCTCCCAGGTATTGATGTTACTACCATACTTCTTCAGATTGGCCTTCATGGGGTCCTTGAATCTCTTCTTTTGTCCACTATTAGAGTGGAGACCATCAGTGAACTGGAAGTGTAAGGCCTGTTTTGGAAGTTAGTTTTCAGGCAGCCTAATGACATGACATGTCCTGTCCCATGGAGCAAGTGCTGTATAAACATGGCTTCCATGCTAGTAGTGTTTGCTTGAGCCAGAACTCTAGTGTTCATTCTTCTGTCCTTCCAACCACTATGAAGGTTTGTCCAAAGACATTGCCAATGGTAATGTTCAAAATCTTTCAGGTGTTTCTGATATATCACCCAAGTTTCATACCCATACAACAAGGTAAGGTTGACAATAGCCTTATATATGAGAAGTTGTGTGGGTACTGATGTCATGATCAAAGACACGATTTTGGAGATGTTCAAAATGTAACACTGGCAGGTTTTATCCAGTGTTAAATGACATGGTTGTTGCAGTATAAAGCGGGATTCAAACCTAGTGCAGTTAAGGACTGACATGACACCTCATTTGATTAATGCTAGAAAGGCTTTAATAACTATACCACAAATGAGCTATAAAACTAAATTACATAAAAAAAACTCCTTCCCAATGTTCAGTAAATGAGCCATCACAAAAGTCCTAGTATATGCTAGCTGCAAGAGAGTCTCTCACCAGTGCAGCTGTCACAGTCACTGATTTTCTATGTTTACTTTTTGGGAAAGGTGGCTATCCCAGTAGGTGAAATGTTCAACATTCCCTAAGGACTGTTCTGTAGTTGTAACACATGAAGGGGAAGATGATTGATTTGAAGTGGGTTGATAAAGTATCCTAGTTTTTGTGAAGTTAACAGTGTGTACAAGCATTTCATATGCTTCACATAAGCAACCAAGAGTGACCTGGAGCTCTTCAACTGAGTGGGCACACATGGACAGAATTGTCAGTATACTGAAGATCAGTAATGGAGGTGCTGGTTAACTTGGATTTGGACTGTAACCAGTTGATGTTAAAGAGATTCCCATCCCTGGAGTACTGGATGCTGCCTCCAGATGGAAGTCTATCAGCAATAAGATGCAGAATAACTGCAATAGTTTTGGTGCAATCACATATCTTTGCTTTTGTTCTGGTTCTAATAATGAGGGGGTTCATTTCCAGGCCATTGTTTAGGATGGTCGCTGTCATTTCATTGTAAAGAGATCTGATAATTATAACAAATTTTGGTGGGCATCCAAATCTCATCAGGACCTTCCATTGGGCCTCTCTGTTGATTGAATCAAAAACTGTAGGTCAATGAAGGCCAGGTAAAGATCTTGGTTGCTTGTGGCACCACTTCTGGCAACAAAAAACACATTTATTTTACCTCTGAGTACATGTATGAAGGTAGGCACAAGGGCTTGGCACAATGGGGTTTTGAACCTTTGCTGAGCTAGATATTAGCAAAACTCTTTTAGGAAACCCTTGCAGAAAAGGCAATTGGCTAAGACTAGCTAGTAAGACCTGCCCAAGGGCTGAGAAAAATGAAGAGTTATCCTCTCTCTTTTGCTGTGCTTCGTAGGTCAGTCAGCAACACCCCAGGATCAATAAGCAGCTCAGGTTCTCTGAGGGTTCTCTCTCTAAGTCCTTCTCAACATTTATAACCAAATGGCAGATTACAAATTAGATGGTAGTTGGCCAATCCATCAGTGTTAAGTAGGGTTGCCAACCCTCCAGGATTGCTCTTAAATCTCCAGGGTTTAGATGTAAATATCCAGGAGACCGCTGACAGTCACCCAGGAGGTAAATGATAAGGTATTCATTAAAATAAATATTTAATTTATAAACTGGATTCAACAGTAGTCCAGTGGGTTTTTAAAATGTACTAGCAGTGTGCATTTGCCTTCCTGACAAAGTCTACCCACTGTAATCTCAGTAACTGATATACACAAGCACACAGGCACATTTGCATTGTGTATTGCCGGCATTTTGGCATTCCAGAAACCTCCTGGAATAGATTCAGAGTTGGTAACCCTAGTGTTAAGTGGAAGCTTCCTGCACAGTAACTTCCTTGCCAACCTGCTGTATCTGAGAGAGAAACAGACAGTCTCCACCAACAATAAACCCTAGGTTCTTTCCTGATGGACTTCATCCATCAAGACAGACATTTGATCCAAAACACAGGCTGAACTACAATACATTCCCACCACTTCTAAGTACCTCCGTGAATACATCAATGGAGTTACCAGGAATGAATTTGGCTGCATGTGCCTAAGTTTCCTCATCTGTAAAATTGAGTTGTTAATACCAATATGGGACTGGATGAAGATTCATTTCCAGCTTTGAGGATAAAAAGTTAAGTGCATTATTGCTCCAGAATATGATCTTAGATTTGTTTTCCTGCTGCAGCATGTCATCATCAGCATATAAACTGATGTAGGCAAGCATATAATAAGAACAACTGGAAACTCTATATAGTACATAGATAAAAGAAAAAGATGTTGCATCCTCAATGAACTAATGTTTAACTACTACATGTTTTTTGTGGCAAAGTGTGACTAGTATCTTTCTAGTGATTAAAGGTTTAAACTCCATGCCTACTTATCATTGGCACCAACCTCACTTCTTGCCTCAAGTTTAACTTCCACTGTTGTCTCCTAAATCACACAAATGTTAAGAAGAGACTCTTCTCTGGAGGCATCAGAGGTATCACAATGACTGTACTGACTGCCAGAATCCTTTGGCATGAATTCTTCTGTGAACCAGAACCTAATGATTTTACAAGGTCTGTAACAGTTGCAGCAGTGAGATAGATGTCTGTAAGCCTTTCTGATTGGGGGGAGGGCAGCAGGCAAGAGACAACGATGCTGTTGGCTTTTCTCTGCTTCTCTAATTCATATTCTTTTTGGCATCACATATGGCATAGGGCCAAGTTCTGCCCATGTGTGTCTGTGTGTGCATGCACGTGCATGCGTGACTCCCATTTTATTGAATGGGCCTTTACAAGAGTGGCCAAGAGGCCCACAGTAAGTGATTACATTTGTTTCCTGAGCTTTATTGTTCTTTACCTCCTCTTTCATCCAGCTGCTCTCCCAGACCCAGAAATGGTAGAATGGTAGAAGCCATTTTTTTCCTCTTAATATTTTTTTCTTAAAAGAAAGTTGTTAACCAGAATTTAGTAAAATTCATAAGATGTGGACAAATTTCAAGTGCATACATTCAGAACTGAATTCAACAATCAAATGAAATTGACATTTTTGCTATTGATTTCTGCTGGAACAGGAGAAGAGTCAAGCTTTTAGATGGAAGTTAGCAGCATTTTTTGCCATTTCAGCGTTGGAGTCAGCTGTTCTGAGGGCCAGGCCCTCAGCATCCTCAATTAGGCAACCAAAAAGAAGAAACTTCGGAAAAATTTAGCTGAAATAGCTTCCTCAGAGGTCATTCAAAGACTCTTTGAAAAAATGGAGAAGAAATTAGGTGTCCTGACCCCCAGCTTCTTGCTACGAATGCTATGAAATTTACAGGTACCTATTTTCTTATGTTGACTGTTTGTTTAGTGTTTCTTTTATTTGTCTTTATGCTTGAAACTCCCATCATCTTTTAATTAAAAAGAGAAATTATTCTCAGAAACTAACAGAACTAAGTTTTCTTGATGGTGGGGTGTCTCAGCAAGTCTAGGAGTGCTTTCTTGGTTTGCTCCAAGATAAGTTTAATGAAATTAGTCTTATCACTGTGAATCTATTAAGTATGTTTCTTCTAGTGAGCCTCCATGGCATAACCATACCAATTAAGTAGAAAATAACATTTATATGATCTATTCAGTATTTCCCATCTTTGGGAATATCTTACTACCACTAACATTTTACAACCTCCCTAACTCTCCCATGACGTATGCCAATAGGGATCTCTCTTGTAGCTTCTCAGGCAGACAACTATTCTTCCACTTTGATTGTCATGACACTTACTGGGTCCATTTTAGAAAGTGAAAAAATGATTGAATTACTCAATCATGACATCTAGGAGTGAGAGCATTAATTGGTTCTGGCCCGATTCCAAAATTTCCACTTGTGCCTAATATTTTTTACTTGAAATTTGAGCTCATGCATTGAGTTACTGTCCCTTCTCTCTGCACCATTTCAAATGCATTTGTACTGTTTGTTTTTTCAGAACATTGGATATCTCTATGAAGTGACTAAAAAAAGCTAACAAGGCTATATTTTTTTAAGTAACCAATCCCAAGAGGGTTCTCTCCTCTTCCAGTGAAGTGAATTAACTGGGAGGGTAGTGACCTAAGCATAACTGTACCTAATAGTTTGTTGTCCCATAGCAGTAGAAGCAACTATTTGTTTCAAGGAGTTAATGGCCAAGTACATTAATCTTTTACTTCTGAGAGCCTCAGAGTTAGTATTAGGAAATACTCTCAGTAGTATTTTATTGGACCTTTGCTAACCGAATGTATTCCACAGATTTTTCAGTAAGGGTTGAAGTGTTTTGACTAAGACCATACTGAATTTATTCATACTTTCTCCTCCAACCTGTTACCAGTAACTTTCTTGAATACCAAAAACCTTAAGGAGAAAGATCCAAAAAATAAAATTACTGTCATCTGATCAAAAATCAAATTATGACATTTAAGTCTAGGGCAGGTTACCTGTGTCCAGGGTTCAGGAACAGAATTCCTGACCTCAAGTTTTGCAAGCCATGAGAGTCGCGTTATAGGAAACGGAACCAAAAATGCTAAAAACAAGAGAGTTCATTACATTTCCCCCCCAGCCCACCAGAAGCATCCAGTTGGTGACTTGTCCAGGCAATTCCTGTGTGTTCAAATAGTAGTCAGCTGATAGCATCCTACATTGCATTGTAGTCAGATCTTTCAGGGTTTATATTTGTTTCTTCATAGGAAATCACTGGAGGAACTCTGTAAACAAACATCTTGAATCCTGTTTCACCAAGTTGAAAAACATGGAAGTTGTTCAATTCTATACATTTTAGTGTGGGTTAATAATTACCAGACTGTTTTTCAGCAAGTCAAAAGCTGGAGAGCTACAGCCTGTATCCTAAAAGAACCCAAGCTGCAATGATTAAATGAGTCAGAAAATACAGTGGGGGAGAACCTGTTTGCCGCTGCTCTTGTTCAGAATTGGTAGCAGACCTGGGTTTCTGAGGTTTGTTTTGCAATACCAGCCAACTAATCAGTGAATCTCTCTGCTGTGCCAAGGGTGCTTCAAATGAGGACTGTATATATGAGAACTTATTT
Organism: Alligator mississippiensis; assembly: GCF_030867095.1. Lineage (NCBI taxonomy): Eukaryota > Metazoa > Chordata > Crocodylia > Alligatoridae > Alligator > Alligator mississippiensis. The sequence goes on along the minus strand of NC_081828.1, from coordinate 153,394,121 downwards.
CTGTAAACAAGGAGAGGAACACATTCTTTACAGAAGCCTGTTGTCCAAGCTGAATTTGCTACTGCTAGTGGGAAAACAAAAAACCTAGATAAAAGATGGTTTAAGGACTGTTAAAGCATGTGAAGAGCCAGATTGTTTTTAAAGAAATTAATTTCTTAGAAAAAGTGATAATAAAATTACAAACAATATTTTGTACTCATACTTCTGCTTACCTAGGGAACTCACACCATTTCACAACTACTATGCGACTTTTTTTTAAATGCATACAAGGCATTGAGAGATGCTATTGATTCACCCTTAGGAGCACAAGGGAATTCAGTTCCCATCCATTGTCTTCCTAGCAGAGAAGGAGGAAAGTGGTGTATTCAAGTAGAAGATAGCACCTTGATGTTCTAGCTGGAACCATAGTCCTGTAAGTAAAATCACTTTGGGAAGTGACAATGCAAGCAAGACCCACATCTCTCAAGTACTGTGGCACTGGCTCCTCCTTGATCAGTCACAGCTATCCCTCACCATAACTATAAGGCAAAAGCCACCCCTGAAGACAGGTTAGAGACTCTTAGAGGTCCACTGAAAACTAGCTGGTCTCACAGTGCTGGTTCTTTGTTTTTCACTGCTCGTTGTATTAACTATAGCTAAATATTTTATGAATAGTTTTCTTCAGTGTTAAGAAACATTTAGTTGACAGATGAAAGCTCTGGGAATAGGGGCATCTGACAAAATAAGTTTTTGCCTACGAAGGTTCATGCCTCTGAACCAGTTAGTCTCTAGGGTTGTGCTCAGATGAGCACGGCTGTGCACTATGTGATGTTGCAGCCGCGTTTGTGGCACCATATACTGCACATTCAGCTGTTCTGTGCACTGCAAGGTAGCAGCATTGGGTGGGGGAGGAAGGAAAGGGATCTGACTCTGGGAGATCCCGGGGCCAAAAAATCCTGTGCAAAAAAAAACCAGAGTGGCGCACACAGAGGCAACACCCACTGCCCAAAACTGGAGCCTGGCCAGCCAGAGCCACACTCCAGCTGCTGGCAAGGCTCCGAGTGGCAGGATTGCACAAGGTGTGCTGCTACCTCTTGTCCCTGGGGAAGCAAAATGTCCACACTCATGTGGATGTGGCCTAAGGTGGACTTGAAGTTAACATAACTAACCACTTCAGTGGGAGAGGAGGGGGTCTGTGCAATTATGAACAATTTTGTTAACTGTTCAGAGACAAACCTCTCAACTAAGAGGTGGTCTACAGGCTAAAAGTAGTTAAGAGCCCCGAGAACAAGGCATATCTGCTTACACCAGTTATGCCCACACAAAACTAAGACAGTCATGGAGACCAGTCTGAAGCACAAGGAGTGAGCAAGGGAGTCTGGAAGCACAGAGCTCCAAGAATCTGAAACAAGGATGAAGCCAAGCAGGACCCAGGCAAACAGGAAACCAGGAACAAACAAGCAGGACCAAGAACAAACAGGGAGATTTCATAGACATTATGGCTGGAAGGGACCTCGTAAGATCATCAGGTCCAGCCCCCTGTCTTAGGGGCAGGAAGTCAGGTAGGGTCAAAGGATCCCAGCAAAATAAACATCCAAATGTTTCTTGAAAGTGTCCAGAGACCTACAGACTGGGAGTGTAGGAATCAAAAGGAAAGAACCAAGAAACTTCAGAACCAGGTGTCTGCCAGCAACATCAAAACCAGAGAAACATCCATCCTACTGAATAGCTTTGCTGAGAACTGAAAGGTCTGCTCCTAACAAACAGGCAGCCACATCCATCCAACTGGAGGTAGGTAGGTCACTGTAGCTGGGCCCACTCAAGTAACCAGGGTTAGTTAGGGGTAAATTTGGCTAGCCTGCTGCCCTGCCTCCTGAGAATACCTTCCAAAAAAGTTAATTTTTACTCTGTAATTTACACCAGTTCCCCAAACAAAATAAGCTACATCACAAAAGGAATTTTGTTGGGTATACCTGTGCCTACACAAGGACATTTCTGTTCTCCTTTTAAATAAAAAAGGAGAATACCATAAATTCATAATATTGTGCATTGCAAAGTTTTTTTAGAGGAAGCATGGTTGTATAAGAGGGAATCCATGGTTAGATGCAATGTAAACATCTATGGGGATATTGTGTATCCAACTTCAGGTACAGAATGCTTCCATTCTTCTTTACAGAAGAGATTTATATGCAGCCGCTCTTCTGGTAAGATACTTGAATTATGTAGTAATATTTAGACAGTCAATTTTTTGGCTAAAACTAGCATGTCATTGCAGATTATTCCTATCCTTAGCCAGTATCATATCACAAAAATGCATTAGGACATTTTCCTGGACTACAGTGTCTTTATACTTAGGCACGATTACAGAATAAACAAATGGAAAGGCATTCACGAGGCTGACCTGCAATTTAGAATCGTCTCTTTCTTCATTTCTTGAATTTGTTTTCAGTTTACAAAAATACAGTTCCCTAAATAAATCAATGTGTCATTACTTTCAATTTTGACTATTTTTCTTCAGGTAACTTAATTTATAGTGCAGCATCTACAAACTGTTCACATTACTTTGTGGCAGCAATGTATGGATAATCCTCATCCATGTTAGATTTGTAGCAAATGTTAGATTTTCAATTGCCAACTCTTAGCAAAAAATGAGATAAAGTTTAAGTCATATTGACCATTCAGTTGGCCTCCAGAGTTGAGGTCTACAATGAAAGAGAACTGTACATAATTGCTGTATCAGAATTGTGGCTGTATGATCACATGCATGGCTACAGGCCCTGCTGCTAGTACCAGAATTTTGCATAGTTTAAATACATCATACTGCTTTATGTCTTCAAACTTCTCTTATTGCTGGAAGTTATGCTCCATCTCTTCCTTGAATTTCACTGCTGTATGCAAGTCTCAGACAGCCTCAGAGGATAAGGCTTAGAGATCTTCAAAAGGTATAAGACAACAAGGAACTTCAAAAGGTCCTACAAAGGGAAAACTATAACAGCCTTAAGTTGGAGAAGTACACAGAGTTCTCCACTCCTTTGTGTGTCCTGTGGGTTGGTGTCTCATCACATTATCAGGGACTCATGAAGCCTTGAAAGAGGCTCCAAAGCAAGTTACAGGAAGCCAGGCATGGAAAAGACTATTCCAGGGTGTACAGACTGCATTTTCCTAAAGGTTGGTCTAAGGCCAAAAGTTGGTGTAGCACTGCCCCTTCTCTGTACTACTGAGACAAACTGGCCACCCCCTAATTTGGACAGCGACAGACGGTACACTAGTGTGCAGGGTATCCAACTCATTTGGCTCCATTGACCAGATCTGGACTTCAAGGCTTCTCACAGATGGACAACCTATGTCTACTGGTAGGGTGGTGGCTTGTTGGTACAGTGTGAATTACTTTCTCAGCAGCATATGATGTTTTGAAAAGCAGGTGGAGAAGAATGGAGGAGGAAATCTGAGCAATGTGCTTGAATAATGCATGAGGATAGGGCTGTTCAACTGGCAGCCTGTGGGGTTTGTCACCCTGACTGCTAGAACCACTGTGTTGACATAACACTGGAACCCAGGGGGTGAATGCTGTTGCCACTACCCACTTTTCCCCCTGCCACAAATGTTAGTCACCAGCAGGGACCAAAGACCCTGAATTCAGCAACAAGCAAAGGGGTAGGGGCCAAGTAACAGGAGCATTCACCCCCTGGGTTGCAGCAGTGGTTCTGGCAGCCATGCTACCAAGCCCTGCAAGCAGTGATTTAACCCCTTTGCAGGCCGCCAGTTGGACAGACCTACCATAGTGCATTATTCAGGCACATTACACAGATTTCCACCACCACTGTTCTCCATCTGATTTCAGACCATCATATGCTGCTAGGAAAGAAATTCTTCACATGGTGGTCCTCCTTGCCTTGGAAGCATCCTATTGGGTTAAAACAAACAAAAACTAACTAAAGCACTAATTAAAGGAATCAAATCAAATATAAGTGTGAGAAGTGACAGGGTCATCACTATGGTATGAAAACTTAGAGAACAAGACTGTGCTAGGTAAATAAAAATCCTATTTTTGGCAGAAGAGTGGGGAGGGCTGAAATTGGTATATGGTTTGCTGAAACTTTTAGGGAAAACTGCAAATGCTTTATAGTTAAGCTTCAATATTTCAGAGCTCCAAATAAAACCCTCTGTAACAGATGGCAAATACTGAGTCATAAACATTATTATTTAGCAACAAGCTTATGTTCTTTCAACCATTTCCCAAGCGATTCTTTCCACATAGTACTGTGAACGCAATGCATACTCTAATGTCCAACAGCATAGTTTCTATATTGAAGCAGAGCTCCAAATACATTTACAAACAAATAGATTTGCCTAAATATGAAATTTACAAATATCATTGAGTCAGAAAACCAAATCAGAGGATCAGGGTACCACTCTTTTCTGCCTGTTTCCTTGTGATTTATGCTTATGGCTCACTGTCTGTGAATAGATCATTGTTAAGAAAAGTTTAAGGAAAGGTTAGGTGTTAAGTGGCTTGTTAATTATATTTGGCAAATTTTCATCTTCAGACCACTTTATCTACATTAACGGATTAAGTTGCACAACAGCTCTGTGATATAGTTATTGTTGTGGAGGTGGAGACAGACAGATTGCTAACATGCCCAACACCCACTAACATCAGTTCCTAGGATTTCAGTGGGAGGTAAGCACCTATGTACCATAGTGCATCTCATCTCAGTGTCTTACCCTAGACAGAGGCAGTCATTAGCACAGAGGGGAGTTCCCAGATCCAGTATTGACCTCAGACAATTAGGTCATCTCTGTGACATGTATTTGACATAAACAAGCCCAAGTGGTAGCCAAAGTAATGGATCTGGGGCCCTTTTTCCTTTTTCTGAGGAAATCTGCAACTCCTGCTAGTTCAATGGGAATTACTCACACCCTCTCAAAGAGAAGAATTGGTACCCTAACGGGAAGAGGGAAGAAACTGTAACAGACAGAAGAACAGTCGCACAATTGTGACGAGCAAGGTCTGTTTAAAAAAAAAAAAAAAAAGAGCTGAGAGATTGCTCTGGTGCATATGGAAATAGCCTGCAGAACCACAATAGGTCTTTTTTTAGTCAGAGAAGAAAAACAATTCAATGTATTCAGCTTATCAAGTGGATGTAAACTGATAAGAGGCCTTTTTTCAGCAATATGCTAGTATCCACATTGCGAAGTGCAAGGTCTGAAATTATATTTTATTAGCCACCCTATGGCTATTTAGTCATGCCTGCTTTCAATAATGCTGTTTCAAATTTTTGAAGTTCACACTTGCATCTGCCATCTCTGTGAAATAGAAAGGCTGGAACATGTCACTGACAATAAATCCATTGTGCTCTCTGTTGGAGATTAATTCTGTTCTCTCTTGCTTCTGCTAATCTGACATAAAAGCTCTCAGCCTGAGAGTTGTGAACAGATGTCAAGGTTATGATCGTTCTACCTGTTTCGCTGCATTAAGTGAAAAGATCTCACATGTATGGTAGGGGTTGGTTCTGGTAGGAAAAAAAAAAGTCAGCTCACAGAAAACACTGGTTCACTAAAAATCCACGTTAAAAACAAAACAAAAAAACCCATTGAAGGATGGCTCATTGTGAGTGCATCTACACATGCATATTAATACAAAGCAATAAACTCTAGAGCTTATGTTGCTCCGGAATTTATTGCTCTGGACATGCAGTTTGCACCAGGACCGCAGCACATTAAGCCAGGTTGGAGCAGCCATGGCTAGAAGGGGATCAGAGTGGGGCAGACTACCAGCCAAGGCTGCTCTCCCCAGTTTAATATGCTGAAGAGGAGTTGGCTGGGGCATGAAGGTGCTTCAGGTAGCAGGCAGCCCCTACACAGAGGCACCCTTTTGCTGCAGGCAGTCAGGGCAGCGTCTACATGTGCTCTGCTGCAGATAAAAAGAACTCTGCAGTAGGATAGTACTTGTATTTACTGTAGCCTAACAGAGGTGCAAATTAGTTTACTCCAGCCTAATAGGGGTGCATGTGTAGTCATGCAATGTTTACTCTGCAGCTAATTAGTCTACTGTGAAGTAAACATCTTGTGTAGACATGTCCAGTGAATGGACAAATAAGAGCGCTCAGAATCTGGCACACAATTCTTTTCTTATTTTACCTTTGTCAAAGTTTTTCTCCATTACTTTCATGTATAGGAATTTTCCCTTCCAACTGCTGAAGTCTGACAAAGTTTACAATTAGGAAACACCAGCCCTAAAGAAATTGTCCTGGCACAACTTTAGGGTAATGTGGACCACCAAGAGATATGGGGGGAAATCCTGGCCAGACTGCAATAAGAGGACCAGATGTTTACCCAGAAGTAAAGGTTATGTCTAGACTAGGAAAAAAGCAGATCAAAGAAAAAAAGTTTTAGATAACATGATTTAAATACATTTAAGACTTGTGTCAGAGAAGTTTTATTTTCACACACATTAGTTGGTGGAGGTGAACTGTAGGACAAGTGGGACAGTTTGTGTACTTAAGCAGGTTTAACTGCTTTGCTGAATCAAGGCATTATAATCTAACCTTTTGTCACAATATTAGAGATAGAAATGAAACTCTGGACACTTCATCCAGCGTTTTGCAGTCTCTCTTTGGTTCTTTGATGGTGTGACTGAAACTCTGGGTGCCAAAAAGATCTGAAAACTTAGAAATGTCAACACTTTTCTGACACTGCTTGGCAGACCAGTAGACAGCAGCTGACTTAAGGCACTCCCTAATGATTTTAGCATTGCTCAGGTCTTCTCCTTTGAATGCTGATGAGCTTTTGCGCACAAAATCTCAACATTCATACATCTCTCTGGTGCATCACCCTCCTAGCAAACTTTGCCTAGAAAAAGCATCAATGAGAGTACTGCAGAAGTGCTTGTCTTTTAATAAACTTTCCTCTTGCTCTCCAAATTCTCTCCAGTAGAAAACAAAATGTTGACTCATTGCTTAAAAGAGAACCCCAAGTCCTTATTTTGAGAGGAGTTGGCATTTTCTTTTCACAAGAGAGACTGCATAATATTTACTTTGTTTTATGAGTAACACATTTCATACTACTCAGAAGTGGATAACCAGCCCAGCCAACCTCTTCATCACTTCATTTTTACCACCATACTCAGTGATTCACTCTGTCTTGGATATTGTAACAAGCACCAACTCTGTCAAATTCTGCCTCACTTTGGGCAGGATGTGGGAAAGAGAGGAGAGAGACAGAGACAAAGAGAATATATGCATATGCACATTTATAAGTCCTTTCCCTCCATTCTCTCCAGTCAGCAATTATTCTCTCCTTTCTGATATCTAGATTACCCAGTAATACTGTTCATAAACAGCATCCAGATGTTAACAAATGTTAGATTTATTGTTTTTCATGTATACAGCCTTTTCCACTTCAACATTTTTAGCCATTTATTTAATTCACCCTTCAGTCTCTGTTGCTTGCTCATATTTCCATCTCCCTATGCTATATTTTCTCTTCCCCCCCCCCATCCAGAATGCACTAGAAACACATCAAGGGAAGAATTACTTTAATCTGAACCAAAACAGTCACTTGTTTCAAATCCCAAGAAACAGAGCCCACATTTAGATTTATGCCCATTGGAACTCCCACTAGATTTTCATGGACAAGAATTTAATACAGAGCATCCCTGACTGTTCCAGTTACAGTTCAGAAGTGAACTTTAATTTTAAGAGTTCACAAAAACGAAAGGGCTGCTTTGCTTTTATATTTTCAAATTCCATTTTTTCCATTAAAAATAGGTCACCAGCAAACTATGGCGCATCAATAAAATATAGGCAAGAAAAAGCTGACAAAAAATGGAGGCATGATATCCAGCACGTTGCTCAATGGGGCTGGGGCACAAGTTACCCAAATGATTACGATCATTAATAATAATTAATTTTAGAAAACTGTGACAGGCTTGTGGCCACAGGGGCAGCTGTGACACTTCCTGGTGGCCAGGCAGCTTCTGCCCATCTCTAACTCTATTGTTGCCCTCCCTAGATTGAAAAGAACAAGGCATGGGAGGTGAGCAAAGTTGAGTAAGGGTGGCTGCCCACAGGCCTCAAAGCAAGCCTTAATCCCAACAATTCCCACACCAGGTCTTTCCTGGACCCAGCCCTAAGGCCCAATAGGTCCCTCTTGACCTAACTATGCCTTTGTAGGGCACCTGTAGCCACCAGAGAAAACTGCATGGCTCTGTTCCTCCCCTACACTACACCAAGTGTTGTAGGTGTTACCACTACGATGTTCAGTTTACACACTTGGCCCCCCTCATACCCCCACAGTCTCATGTTTGGCCCTCCCTGGACTCCTGGGACCCGGTCCGTCTCGCAGTCCCTCTCAGACTCATTGATCCTTGTCAGGCTCTTACCTTGTCTCTGGGCCCGTGGACCCTCTGGTCCAACTGTCAGTCAATCCCTAGCTCCTGAACCTCCAGGCCCCATACTCAGGTACTCTCCCTGTCTTTGGACCTTCTTGGATTCCTCTCCCAGCCCTGATTGTGTCCCTGCAAACTCCGATCACACTCCCAGCCCTTTCTGGGCTTGGGGCTCGTGGATACCCAGATCTCTACTCTCTAGGCCCTTGCACCCTCTGCTGGGCCCCCACTCTCAGCCCCTGTTGGGTTCCTGGCCCTCTAAGTGAGCCTTGCCTGTCCTTGCAGGGCTCCAGGCTAAGCTGATAGTACAACTTAATAATGAGCACCTGGCCTCTGGCAGTCACTCAAGCCTTCTTGAGGCTTAACATAAACCAGGGCCACCTAACCTGTATAACCAGGCTCTTCTCTGCCCCACGTACCTTCCCTTGTTCCCCGCATTGCAGTTTCTCATTCAGTTCTACTGTCAGTTTAGGAGCCCTGCTGCTCTGCTGTTAGGGCCTCCTTACTTCATAGCTACCAGGGCAAGACTACCTGACTGGTGCAGGCTTTAGGCTTATATAGTTTAAGCCTGAGCCCTCTTCCCATCAGGCAAGTCTCTCATTAGCCTCCTTTGCCACCTGCATAAAGGAGTAGGCACATCCCAAGTGCTCTGCTACAGCAACATTGGTGAAAACATATAAAATAACTGAGGAAAGCAATAACATCCTAAAGTGGTGTTGTATCTAATATAGATCCATCTTAAAAATTATATTTCTTCTTCTCCTGAGATCCTGGGTAGCAGAGAGAATAACACTACTTCTAGCAATAATAAATAGATCCCTCTAACTTTTACATGAAATGGAAAACGTAAAGTCAGTTTCTATGATAAATCACCAAGAAAAACAACAAAGAGGACTGGGCCCTCAAATTTCTACCATCTCTGCAGTGGACTCCCTGTCCTATGGAGTAAATGCCATTTTATAATACTGAGGGAGAAAACAAGCTATCATTTGGCAGGACTAGCAGGATATGAAAGTTTCAAGCTGTTAGTTCTGATTGTAGAACCATGTGATATAAAGCAATTCAGGACTGGGAAGACAGATGTCAAGAATAAATAATTATTATTAATGGTAACCTTTACAGGTCCAACTAAATTAGGCACCCAATTATGTTAGTATAGTGCTAAATACAAAGTTGCTCACAAACTCGACAGACAAGACAGAGGCAAGGAAAGCTGACAGGAGTATTCACCAGTCAAAAAGCAGGGCCGTGACAATGCTGGACACAGAACTCAGAGCTATTGAGCTCCAAGCCAGTGGCCTGTTCACTAGATGATGGTATGTCCAACTCTCTTACTATAAGATTCATTTTTAACAAACTTTAAAAAAATGAAAAACTATCACCTGTTCACTTTATATCCTCAGCTTTGCCATTGATCCATCTAAGAAGGCAGCTAAGCATCCCAGAAAAGCAATACTTTTCTAAAAATATTAACCAACTAGCTAGCCAGAAAGGTATTAGCATGAATATGAAAAGTTATGGTTCTTGACCCAGAACTCAGGTACGCATATGGAATAGGCATTTCATTATATAGACCTAACAACTGACAATTATAAACAAACTCAATTTTGCTGGCATTATAAGTGAGTAAGGGAACTAACTCCTTTCTCCTCACTCCCTCCTCTTTTTTAAGAGTCTAACTGTATATTCAGCTGAATACCTGTGGAAGAGACTAACACTCCACAGGCAGGCCATTTCCTCCAGTTCCTACTATGGTCTTCTCCATGTAGCTGGAGTGAGCAGGGGAGGAACGCTGCTGCTAGTCTCCTTTCCATGTGTATAGGCAAAAATAAGATAGTCCAGAGAATGGGTTGGAAATAAAGAAGAAAAATACAAAGATGGGAATAAGCAGACAAGTGGCAACAAACTCCACACTTCCAGGTGATGGGTGTAGCCACTATTTGCTTTCCTGGCCCCACACTTGTATCTCTGTTTATTTCTCACCCCCCAAAAATGGACCTTTCTACAATTTGCTAGCAGCCCCAGGCATCAGGGACCATGAGATTCAGACCTTGTTTCATGGCACCTGCAGAGAGAGGGCCAGGCTGCTGCACTGCCAGGTGGCTACCTATGCATTTTCTCCGGTTCAGTCTGGGCTCTCCCAAGAGATCTCTAATCTTCAAGGACCAATGGGTGCCTAAAGCATCTAATGGGAGGGCCATAAAACTCTCCCACTTCTGGCAAAACCTTGTCCCTGCAACAATCTTCTTGCTATGTCTGCTGTGGACCTCTGCCTGTCTTGGTCCTCCTGGCTTAGATCCTTTTCCATCTTGCCAAGGATTCAACAGCAAAGTCAAGGTTTTCTGTCTCTTGCTCTGAACTCCTACTTTACTCCTTTCACCTCTGCCTTGGACCCCCCACTCTGCCTCCAACTTTGTTCCTACCTCATTCCAGACCTCCTCCAGCCTTTGACCCTCCTGCCTTGCCTGGCATAGACCACAGTATGTCACTCCTGCTTACCCTATTGCGTGTATTGGATTCCATGAATCCTAACCTCTAGCCTGGACTTGACCATGAACCTGTCTTGAACCCTCGCATGATACACAAGACCCTTGGCTTTAGAAGCTGAGGTTAAACAATGCCAATCTCAGACACCCCCTTCCCCCATGTCTGGGTCATACCCATAACACCGAAACTCTGATCCATAAGGGTCATTTGCAGCTCGATTCTATTCTCTCATGACATTTGTGTCAAGAAGAAACATCTAAAAATTAGAAACACCAGAGATGAGGCAGCCAGCCACACAGAGTAAAGAAAGGTGATCAAAGCAGCTTCTGGAATCCATTAAAGAGCTGTAGATTGTGCTACAACCAAGAGGAAATGTTGCTGTCTAAATATTAGGAAAACGAGGAAGGTTAGGACCCAAATTATTGCGTGCCCTAATTATATGGAGACTTACAAGTTCAAGCCCCTCCCCTCCCTATTCTGTTCTGGTGGCTTCTATAATTGCCAGGGGTATTCACTAGATATTGGCTACCCTATCCAGTTCTGTGTACTATACAGCTCTGTGTAACTATGTGAGAGAAACAGCAAGATGACTTAAGAATTGCTTTCATACACCATAGTTGAGACTATTTAAACAAAGCCTGTTTTATAGAGCATAACCCCTGTAACTGTTTATGGAGGGATGTTCTTTCAGTCCTTATTCTCCATTAGGATGGATCTATTCTGTTACATCAGCAAGGAATTAATTTAAAAAAAAGTTAAGAGGAAAACTTGAAGTCCAAGGCAAATTCAACTAAGAAAGATAAGAAACAATTATACCAGTGGGTCAGTAGAATATGGTAGATTGCTACACTGAATGCATGCATCAGGTCCTGGTATCATGTTGCTTGGGACAGCATGATCTGGGAACATTCCAGTTCCCATTCTCATTCACGAGGAAGCTCCTGAGACTGCATCTCTGAAACCTTCCCAGTAATCATCTGGATGGGCTGCAAAGAAGCTGGGTCCATATCTGGTTCAAGTTTTAGATTTGGTTTCAGCTTTAGGGCTGGGCCAAATCAACACTAGAAATAAATACAAAAATATCATGAGTATCCCTCAAAAGATTTTGGTCCAAAGAGCTAAAAGACCCATCAAATTAGTTGATCTCAAAAGATGCCCATCAGCTGGAACAAAATCAGTGGAAAGAGGTGAGCATTTAGCATCTATCACTATTGAAAATTTGCAGTGCAGACTGAAGTCTGCATCCAGACAATACCCAGGGGTCCAGCAGCGATCCTGCTGCCTAAAACTGGAACCTGGGCAGTCAGAGCCATGTTCCGGCTCAAGTAGCAGGATCATTGCTGCTGCAGTCCCAGGAAGCCACCAGGATCCCAGGTAAGGCTCCTGGGGCAAGCCCAGTTCTGGCCCCAGCCTCCCCTACCCCACCCAGGGTAACTTGCCGCATGCCAGAAGGCATGTGGCACAGGCATTCCCTGGAGACAACTAGTGGTGATACAAGGTGTGCCACTGCTAATTGTCCCCAGGGAACCAAATGTCCATGCTCATGTGGATGTGGCCAAGGAGTCCCTAGAAACCTGTTAGTTTCTCATTAGAATATTATGTTAGCAGAAGACATTTGCCAAGAAATTTCTGTGACAGTCAAAAAAAATAAAAATTGCTAAATCAGTTCCTTCATTGAGGAACTCTCTCCTCATGTCCACTTAATATAAGAAAGCACAGATACTGTTGATGAATACAACTAGGGAGAATCCATCATGGTCACCCAAACCCTACACTAGTGTAGACTGACATATCTCCATTGCCCCAGGTTCTACACTATGATTTACATTTCCTCCTCTGCTGATATCCAGTTTTCACTGATGACTGAGCACCAGTATAGAGTTTTCAATGGGGATCACCCATACATAATACCTCATTAACTGGCACCAAGGGATTAAATATAGGAGATAGAAAATTCATATTTTCTAGAGAGATATTGGATTTCCTGCATCTGAAACCCCCTTTACAACACCATGATTGGAATCAAGTTACAGGATTTAATAAAACTTGAATTGTCTCTCTCTGTCTTGACCACAGCTGACTTCCTGCTCTTGGGCAGGGGGCTGGACCTGATGATCTTGCGAGGTCCCTTCCAGCCCTAATGTCTATGAACCTATTGATGTAAATTTAAAAAAAGAGCAATATTGTACCTCATCAAGAAATCAGTAATTAGTTAGTTAGTTTTGCCCTGCACATGAAACTGTCATCTAGTTCCCTCCCTACTTAGCACTGTTGGTGATTTGATACAAATAATCATGAGGCCAAGCAGTTTCTTTTAAAGACTACAAAGGATAATTTTATTCTACAAAGGATTGTATAAAATATTTATGAGGTTTAGCTAATGCATTCACACAGCAGGTGGAGTTTACCTGCCAACTCTTACCTCACTTGGACTGGATTTATTTATTTTGGCTTTGCTGTTATAAAGTTTTCCTATCCCCTTCCCAACCAAAAAAAAAAAAAAAAGAGAGAGAACCTCAGTGAAGCTTATAAAAATCTCTCATTCATCATTCAGAATTCTTGATTTAGGCTCAATCAGTTAACTTTATAGGTATTTTTAATGATTTTAGGATGAGCTATTCCTAAACATTAGGACCATGCACCAACAACAAGGGAAAAGCATGTTTTCCACACTGGTTCATGCAAGTCCATTTAAGATATATCCATAGTTAAGCAACCTGATGTCCTGTCTTTGTAAACCATGCCCTCTATTCTACTAGAAAACAAGCTATGTCACAGGGTGTGGGGCAGAACTCCATGAGATAATGACATCTATAAATGAGTTCCATCTGCGATTCTCTGATATCCCAGTAGGGAAATGACTGTGTGAAACTTATTCCATTACATGTATGTGTTGCTTTTGCAGTTTTAAAGAGAATGATAAAGAGCCTTCACTTATGGAACACAGTATTACTCATGGCAAGGGATCAGTTTGTTTATTTGATCTGCACTGAAAGGAATAACTTGTAAGACTCAATAACTAACCACTTCCCATGAAAGTGGACTCATGAGTCTGATAACCTTTTATCATCACTTGCAGCTAAACTAACATCATTTTCAACTTTTGTGAACCCATTTCAATAGGTGTTTTAAAATAAAAATGTACCTTAATGTATCTTAAGTATGACCTTTATTCATTTTTAAACTTTGTTTACTTCCAAAGTAGCATTGCAAATTAATGAAGAAGTGACAAGTGCTGTGGTCATTTTCTCAGAATTGTAATTTGTATGCTGATAATACAGGTGTTTGTCCAAATTGCAGCTCTCTGTACCTTCTAAGCAGTTTGTCTGGAACTAGGCTGCAAGCAGCTTTTGCCTGTGTCTTTCCTCTATCCTTCCATCACTGGGAGCCAGCAGCCTGGTTTTTGCTAGCACTGAATACAGCACAGAGTATGTGCACTAGGCAAACTAGATGAAGGCATGAAGAACACACAAACCTTGCAAATGCCCTCTTCAGATACATTTACATGATCACACATGAAAGTCATTAATGAAGAGTCTATCTAGGTTGCTATGTATGACAGTTATCCTAGATAATACACCTCCTAGAACATAATACTGCAGTGAAGACCAGATTCAAAATCATCCCAGAGATATCCTATAAAGCAAAACACTGGTTTAGACAGCTTCACTCTGGCACACAAATTTAAACAGCAACAAAATAAGGCCTTGATATCTGGCTGTTGTGCTTCAAAAGATTTTGCAATTTTTACCTCTAAAACTAAGGATAACTGGTAAATAATGCTGAAGATTCATCAAATCAGGAGAAAAATTCAAACAAGTATTTTTACTTGTTGTTTTAAAAAGCATTATGTAAGTCTTATTTATGCTGTCTTTGTCTTGATAGCCTGAGATAATGAAATAAGACAAAGTATACCTTTAAAAAAACCAAGATGTCTCTTATTGTTGCAGAATACATGAAAGTCACCGCAACACAGAAGATGCATTCCACTTCTGAAAACAAAAGGCAAACAAGTGGGTAGGGCAGGGGCGGGCAATTATTTCGGGTGGAGGGCCACTTACCCGGTTTTGGCAGGCTGTCAAGGGCCGCATGGATAACCCTGCCTCTTGACAGGTGCCCTGCTCCCTGGTCACCGTCTTGGGACCAATGTCCCAATGTCTTGGAACCAATGTCCCAGGGCCAGCACCGATGGGGCCCAAAGCAGGGCACAGGCTGGCAGGGGTCTGTGGAGTCAGGCTGGGCTGCACCAGCAGGAAGAGGGGGGAGCTGGCCTAGCTCCATAGAGCCCCTGCTGGCTGGGACCCTGTGCTCCTGCCACCCTGCTCTGGGCCCCACCAGCACTGGCCATGGGACATCGGTGCAGACCCCATGCTCCTGCACCTGCTCACTCCCAGTGACCCCAGCCCTGTGGTACAGGGGGAGAAAAGCAGCCCCTCGCCCGCCCTGTGCCCGGCGCCCTGCACTGCAGCTGCTTGCAGCCCGCATGGGGCTGCCTGTGCCTGCTCAGGACAGCCTCGGGCTGCGAGCAGCTGCAGCAGGGAGCACCAGCCATGGGGCGGGGCAGGGGTTGCTTTCCTCTGCACCAGGAAGGAGCCCAGGAAAAAGCTGAGTGTGGGGGGTGGGAGGAAGTGGCCCCTCGCCTGCCCAATGGCTGGCGCTCCCCACTGCAGTTGCTTGCAGTCTCTGCAGCGCTGTCCAGAGCACAGGCAGCCTCAGCTGGGCTGCAAGTGGCTGCAGTGCAGGGCACCAGGCATGGGGCAGGCAAGGGACCACTCTCCTCTCCCCCTCCCCCCCCCATCCCGCGTGCTCAGTTTTTCCCTGGGCTCCTTTGCTGCCCGGGGTCATCCCCTGCCCTCCCCTCCCTTCCTTCTTACCCGAGTTTCTGGCACAGGGCAGCCACATGGTCTCAGGGCTGGCTGGGGCTTCTGGCTGGGGGGGAGGGGCCGGGTGGGCCTTGCTGTTTTGGGAGCCTGCTGGACTTCCCCTGGGTCCTACTGCCCTTGGTTCCTGTCACGATTAAGGGCAGATAAATATTAATTTTCCAAGGGCAGATAAATATTAATTTTCTAGATTTTTTAGGGGCCCCGTGGGTGGGATAGAATGGCCTTGCAGCCCAGATCCAGCCCATGGGCCATATTTTGCCCACCCCTGGGGTAAGGTATATTAATAAACAAGTAATAAATAAGGAGTCTGGGGATCAAGAGACAAAACCCTCTCACTGCTCATTGTAGCTATATGTTTAAAAGTTTAAACCTAACAATAGTCTTTACAAAGCTTTAGTTTCTTTGGGCATCCAGCAATTGTTTTTTGGGAACAGCAGCCTGTGGTGAGTGGGAGAGGGAGTAACTGTGAGTCACACTGTTTAATTGGTTGCAGATACTTTCAGTTCTGTTATCCTGTTTTCTGGAAATGACCCCACCGTTCATTTTGTCTTTCTGCTTGCCAACGTTGAGATAGCATTGTTTATATCCACATGCTGGCTGCTATTCTTCGGAAGATTCCTTGCATCTTTGGCAATATCAATATTAAAATAGCTTGATTTATAATCACTCTATTCCTTTGGAAAGGTACCAGAAATCTGACGCACTGTACTTCAGCAGGGCATGGGTGGTTCTACTGTCTGTCAAGCTCTGCCCATCTCTGGGCTCTGGTTGCTCTGGCCCCCCAGTTCTGCACATCTCTGGGCTATGGGCAATCACATGCCCCTAGGGCACTAATGGGACCTCCAAAAAACACACTGCACCATCCCACCCAAACCACCAGTAAAGCTACAAATAGAGTAGTAAGCCCTCTGGCAGGCAACACAAAACCTTATTTGGATCCAAGCCTAAATAATGGTGGCCTGGCTGACCAGGTCTCTCTCTACCTCAGATAGGTTCCTCTGTTCCCAACTGGCAGAGCTGCTTACCCCCAGCTTACATGGTTATCACAGGAGTCCTGTAGCCAGGAGTTCCTCTCCCTGTGGTTCTCAGGGCTAGACTGCCTAACTGGCTCAGGCCCTGGGTCTCTTTCTGGTCACAAGCCTGGCCCCCTTCTGGTCAGTTGATTCTCTAATCAGGCCCCCCTTGCCACCTGCAGCCTGCTTCTCAGGCAGCCTGTCCTCTTAAACTGACAGGCAAACTGTACATGGCAGCATTGCCTCCTCCACTCAGATCAGAGGAACATGCCTCCTATTCTTCATACACTTATGGCATGGTTAGAGAGAGCTTTAGTTAAAGCTCCCCCATTGCCATTTTGAAACATGAGGATGCTGAATACACAAGATGCTGCAGCATGCTGGAGTGTTCTTATTAGAGCACTCCAGCAGACTTAATTAATCGAGTATGCTCCAACTCATTCTAACCAGACCGCATGGGAGCATGTATAAAAGTGCCCAGAGAGACAGTCACCTACCTGCAATGTAGGCAGAAAGCCAATGACCTCAGTGTTTTACATGAGGATGGTCTGCCCAGTAACTCTACATATTTGCAATACATTTTAAAAGCTTTGAAGTAACCAGCAACCTAGTTTTCATGTGGTTTCCAGTTGTTTGGATTCCTGCCTCCCTAGAACATCTAGTCATCTCTGGTAACTTTTTAATCTTAAATATTTTTCATTTTCCTCTTATCTAACCTGAAAAATATATGATATTTGGACTATTTTATCTTACCTGCGCACTTTAGTCTGCCAGCAATGGAAATAGGAGTTAAACAAATTTCAGTGAAAGGTAATGAACAAATATAATGGTCTATATCAATGATTTTCAACCTAGAGTGCCACAGCACCATCGGATGCCTTGAGATCCTTTCAAGGGTGAGGTGGGATACTGTGCAATGTTAGCACTGTTAGATGCGCAAACATGAGTCACAAGATAAACCCAGAGATTACAAGGAGAAACTCCTAGCGCTTAAAACATCCTGATTTGCTGTGTCCTTTCTGAGCATTTTGCAACAGAAAAATTGCTCTGTTACTTTTCTGTAGTCAAAAACGGAGTGAAAACCAAAAACTGGCATTTTCCAAGTGATGCCTCAAGTCCAACAAGGGGTACCTTGAGTAAATAAATGGTTGAGAACCCCTGGTTTGTATAGTACATGATCTGGTAGTAATTTTAATATAAATTGCAGGAACCTAAACGAAACAAAAAGCCTTGTTCTAATTGTGTCCTGAATAACAAGCACTGGTGTTGCAAATCCACTATACTCAACATTAGCCATGTATCACATATTGTTAGAACAGCATTGCAAATGTAGACATAGAATGACCTGATACATTACTGGTTAAATCAAAATTCAATTTTCTATAGGACTTGTCACCAACACTTCAAAAAATGCATTTCACATATTTAATTAAAAACCTCACCTTTAAAGCACATTTAAAAAATGGTACAGCGGCATGATAGAAATTGCTTTACATGATCATTTACATTATCAGCAAGATGCTACTACTGAAGATGTTGGTGCAATACAGAAAAAATATATTCCTTAAGGAAAACACAGATGTGTAAGTGACAGGTATATGAGATCACTAGAAGTACTGGAGAAGTCAGAGTGATTCAGTTTACCTGTAATCATGCTTGTCTATTATTTTTGTGTATATATTATTTCTGTAGTATTGTTTTAAAAGGAATAAATCAAAAGTAATAATGAAAAAGAAACAAGGTCATAATATACAATACTCCTTATCAATTGCTTTCCATCTGAGAAATTAAATAACTATGTACCAGCACAAATGAATTTCATTTCACCCTTTGTATGGAAATATTATCTCCATTTACAGAGGGGAAAATGGAAGCACTGGAAAGATAAAAGGCTTTCCTGATGTTACTTTTTGGCCTAGGCTCAGTGTGGAGTATGATGAAAAACAAAAGTAGTTTTATGACACCTTTCTTGCTCCCCTATTTTGGAACCTGCTTGGACACTAAATTACATCTGGCCATCAATAAGCCAGCATCAGCAGACCCTTACAGATATTATGGCTGTGCCCAGTTTTCTAAGCCACTCCTCTTATGTTTGGGAGGAGTGAATGGAAAGGGAAGGGTATATAGTGCTACCAAAGCAGTTGGATCATGGGAGATATATGGGGCTAGTGACTAGTAGTGAGGCAGCCAGGCATAGAACCAAACCTCCTGGTCTATATCTCTAACCGTTACAGCCCTTTTCCTCCTTGAAGCACACTCTCAATAGTAACTAGCCACACGTCTCACTGCCCAAGAATGAGACTGCCTGATAAGTATGTTACATACTAACAAAGGAATTCATATTTTTCCATCATTCTGTAGTCTCTTATTTTAGAAGAAGGGCTTTCTTTTTTTCAGTGAACCTTGTTCCTCATTGTTCCCTCTTGTTCTTTGATCCTTCTTTCATATAGTGGCTCTCACTCTGCTTTTTCTCACCTCACAGACAGCTGGCTATTTGGGCTTGTTTTTCCAATTAGTTCAGGGCCAGCATATTTAAGTGAAAGTGCAAGAACTAAGTTATACAAAGTTCAATCTTGATCACAGCAGAAACATTTAATGAGGAAAGGGGCAGGATCCCAATTACCGAGAGACCATGTTACTGCCCTGACTTCCACTTACAAGGGAGACATACACAGATATCATCAAGGAATTTCTGTCTTCAAATGTTCACAAATAAACAAGTGCTAGGGGAGACAGGGTTATTTGATCACACGGTGAATGAAGTAATAGTTTCTCCTTCCCATCTGCTTGACATTTAATATATCAGTGAGATGGCAGCGTGCCTTGGCTTCAGTACAGCCGGAGACTGCAAGGATAATAATTCATAGCTTTGACTTGTGGGTGCCACATTTATGTCTTGTCAAACAGTAGTGTGGGAATGTTTGCAGTCCTTTGACCTTTGTGTGGAGGGAACAAATGACTGTGAAAGCTAATCACAGGCCTTTCAAAGTTATACAAATAAAGAAACCCATATTATAATAATGCCATGTATTGCGCAAGTGTCTTTAAGTGGACACCAGTTAGCTATGTATTCTACTGCCAATAACCTTGTTCTGACCTGACTGTATGTTTATGACTACATACCTTGTTTTTAGATAAGACAACAGATATATTCCACCATATCTCATGTGAACTAAGACAACTCAGTGAAGTTCTGGATTCATTCTTCATTTAGGATTTCTTTACAAAAAAATCAAAGAGTAAAGAAGATGAAAGGAGTAGTAGAAGGGGTCAACTTGTGGAGTGAGATGAAGTTATGATAGCAAATCATGCTAGAATCCAAATAGGAGACAAATTTTCTTCCCAAGAGCATGAACAATTGGTGACTCCTGAGACTGGGGGGGCACCATGGTGGCGAGCTACAAGTGGCGAGTGGCAAATGGAGACTGCCCACAGACACAGGTGGTGGTGTCAGTGGTGGGGGGCGGGGGCAGGTGGTGAGCGGCGACTGCCCATAGAAGCCAGTGGCGGCCAATCTCGGGGGGGGGGGGGGGGGCGCATACCCCCCCCCCCAACCGCTCAAGAGGATCAAATATGCACTCAGGTACCCATTTCCAAAATGAAAGCCCCTATCATGTGAATGCACTTCTCACACCAGTATAAGAAGGGTCTTTTGAATCAATTGTTCAAAAGTTTCCCCACGGTAGCAATACTGGACTATTGCTTGATGTCAGGTAATTCATGAAATGTTAGCTCAGTGCAATGACTGACTGCATACTAAAAAAACAAACCTGTCAGGTATGCTCTTTAATTATCATAGAGACACAAACCAAATGAGATAGAGAGGCTGGATGTGACATCTTTGTAGAGAGCAATGGAAACTTAGATAAAGCTGATTGCAAGTTTCACGAAGCACAATGTCTCAAGGTGATCCTACAGCTGACCATTCTGAATGAGCTATGGACATGAAACCTAGAAGTTCACAAACTCTTTCAAGAGGTAAAGGGTTAACACGGTGAATACAAGAGTGCTAGACTGTATTCAATAATCCAGATTGATTTAGTGAACAATAAGACATTATGAAACCTATGGAAGGTGCATTCTCACAAGATCCTCATTACCCTTAGGAAGATGACAATGGCAAGTAATAACCAACTGATTTCAACTGCTGAATAGTGGAGCTGTTGTAGGTCATGTGTGGCCATCACCTACCTCTTGTTCTGAACTTTCACTTTCAGTGGGGAACTGAGGCCTTACTGCTCTGCAGCAAGATTAATGTGAATCTCCACATAACCCCGAGGAGATGCCGTCAATAGAGATTTATGACTAAGGGAAGCCTCTCTTCTAGAGACCCAAAACACACCGGAGGAGCACTCTTGCTCTACCCTTTCTTTTGATGCTTCTGTATGCTTTCCACGCCCGATGCAAGGGTAACATCAGTTTCTATCTGAAAATGACATCAAATGACATAGAAATCGTCTTGGTGTGGTTCAGGGGATGGAAAAGCCTTCTACACTCACTCTTCTCATCCTTGCTCACTTGCAAAAACATCAGCCTCTTCTTTAGACAAATTCTACAATTATCCTCCCCTGTGCCTGTGGCTGGTAAGAACTGCCTTTTTGTTGACACACTTGTGATTTCTGAAGACAGAAAAATGATATTTGACCTTGCTGTCCCAAAAGGAGTGAGCCTTAAACTTGCTTTTGAATGTCATGGATAGAGAACTTTCACCAGAGACACCAATGAACCAGCAAATCAAGTGACAAAACCAATAAATAAATAAGACAGTCCAGTCCAGATTTCTGTCAATGCAAGACTGGCCTCCACAGTACATTTCTTAGCCCCCACATGGTAAAACTTTCACCATCTGCCTTGGGAGACTACTGCACAGTCTAATAAAGCTTGCTGCCAGGAAGATTTTACTCAACTCCAGATTACATTTCCCATTTCTGTATTTTTATAATTTCTACTAAGCCATGCAGATAAATAAATTATATGTGCACATTATCTCTGCCACATGCAGTTAGCTTTAACACAGTCAAAATTCTTCGATTGCTTTCCATGTGAATATGAAAAGAATGTTAATATGACAGCAAGCATAATTAAATAGGGACAAGTTACTATATAGTTAGTGTTTAAGGGGAGCTACAGCCACAGTGTGTAGTTTCATTTACATACACAAAAATGCCTTTTTTAAATAACCAAAGACATTATGAAAAATACAATCTCACATCATTTCAGCTGTTCAAATAATTAAGAACTTGATGGAAGCAAAACAGGCTGTTCAACAATTGCACAATAAAGCATGTCTGTTTGTGAGGTAATTTAGTCTGAAAAGGTTTTACAATGCATTTGCAAAATGGAACAAACCAGGAATGAAAATAGTCATTAAAAAGACAGTGGATGATAAATCAGTATCTCCAGATATGCCTTGAGTGCCTCTCCGCTGTCATGAACACAGTTATTTAATGCCTATTAAAATAGAAATGAATGCTCTGAATTTCAATAGGAAGTATGGCCATTCCAAATTAAAGGACTAAAGCAGTAGATCAACTGTACTAAATTGGGCCAGCCAGATTCCCGAGACATGAGGCCTGAAGACCGCAGTTTCCCAGTTTACCTGGCTGGATCTTTTGCAGTCCACAGCATACATATATCAAAATGTTTTCTACTCAAACTGTGACTGTACCCTGTAAAGCAATTCTGTAGCACTATTAGGATCCTTTCACTTTTGCCACTTCTACATCAAATGAACAATCTACCAGTAAAATATATATTTTTCTAACTCCATGCCAGGAAGCTCTATTTGAGATGTAGAAGTGGAGCAGGGTTCTTATTTTCCCCATTGGATTACAGGTGCTGCATGTCAAAATTAAACTCCCCATGACAGATGGGTAAACCCATAGAATTAATAATATTCCCTCAGTGATATTTATGCAGACTTCAATAGGCTTGACTAAACAGGGCTAGCCAGAGTTATCCTGCTTCCTTGGAACAACCTTTCCCATACTACATCAGTTCTAGAAATGCCACTCCTCCAATTTTGCTGCCGTAGACAATGACTTATTTTGTCCATAGGGTGGACTAGCCCTATGAACAGAGTTAAGTTTCTGGAATAAACAGTTCAGTAGATGATGAACCTAAGAAGAATCCATGTCACACTCTCTGAGCTATAGTGATGCTGGCAAGAAAATACCAAACAAAATAAATTTTAACTATAATTGGTGGATAGGACTTTCCCTATGTGTGACTACACGTAGGGCACTTATAGACATTACACTTAGACCAATCTAAGTGAAAATCAGTTGATCGAAATCCATAACTGTACAGAAGTTTGGTGCACATAGACTGGTCTAAAATGGTGAAAGTGGTCTAAGACAGACCTGGTGCAAGTTACATGTGTTTCAGATTGATTTAGGTTAGACCCATGTATCGAACTTCTGTACTGTTTCCCTACTATCGATTCAAGTAATATCACTGTATTCTGCCACTCCAGTCTGCTTTGCACTCCCTCCTACGCTCCCTCACAGGGGGTGCAGACCCCACTTCTGGGCTGTTTTAGCACTGAGCAAGCACAGCTCCTCTCCCCAGCCCCACCTCTTGCCTCCAGCTATCCATCATCTGCAAGCAGGCAGTTGGGGTAAGAAGGGATCTCTATCCCCCTGCATAATCCCCAGAATCTGGGCATCCAAGTTTAGGAGCCTTGCACCTCCAACACCCTAACACCCTGATGCACAAATGGAGGGGTATGGGGGGATAGCGAATCACCCTACTCTGACTGCTCAAAGCACCACAGGTTGCTAATTGCTTAAGAGGTTTCTGTCTTTCGGCACTGGACAGAAAAGTCACCGTCCCCTCCCCTGTCCCAGTTACTCCCCCTTCCTTCTTTGGACCACAGCTGAGGTGCCAAGCCCTCACTCCCAGCCTTAGGCAGTTAGCAACCTATCTGCCATTCTGTAAGAACATAAGTCTGTCTCATTCACACCTCCCTGTCCTCAGGACCGTGCTAAATTACAAGGAGAAGCTGAGTCTCTTCCCAGCTGCCCAGAGAATTAGCTCTGAAACAGCTGCTGCCTCCCCACCTTGCACTCATGGAAAGGCACTAAAAGAGTTTATTGAGCTATACAAGTGAAATGTAAAAAAAATGTATAAGAGCTTTGCACCCCACCTTGGTTGGCAACAACATAGAGCTGGGTGGCAGAACGGACACCAAGGTCAGGGACAGGAGATAATATGCAGCTATCTATGAGAACCACTGGAGTTGCAGCATAGCAGGAATGAGAAACATTCCCCCTTACCAAACAACCCTTCTCCCTCTCTCTCTCCCTTCGTCCTTCCCAGTCTAAGAAGGGCACAGATACGATGACAGAAGTTCCATGTGGGAACCATTATCTCACCTGATCCAGTCCCACTGCCAGATAATGCATCTGGAGAGGGGGCAGTGCTTTGGAATCACGTCTACACCACTGACCACTGGTTCTGAGCCCAGTGCCTCCCCTACCTCCTCACATACATCTGATCCAACCCCAGGGAAAGTCCATGAGTGACTTTACTCAGCAAAAGGCTCCCTACAGTAGGGACTTTTCCCAGTAAACAAGGAGGTTAAAAAAAAGAGGAGGCTTTTGCAGTGGGGAGAACTGGTTGGCTGGGCCCTGTGATCTGACAAAAGCAAAAAGTGAACAGAGCTTAACCAAGGTTGTTTTGTATGAACAAATATAATAAGATCAGGCAAAACCTCAGCTCTTCAATAGGTTGTTATGAACCTTAGTGCCCTCAAGGTGGAAATTTATCCAGGTTTACCAGAAAACTTCCTTTCTTTGAGTAATAAAGTCCACAAATCTACTAAAATGGGTACTTAAAACTGCAAGCAGTTTGAAGGCAGAATGAAACCAATCTGTCCCTGGCAGCAGCAGAATGAAGTTCTCTCCAGCTGAGATAGCTTCTACCGGCAGGATATTCAAATCCACTTTCCAAAATTACAGATTGTGTTAAATATACATTGTGGGGAAAACATAATTTTTCTCCTATTGCAGAACATAGTGAATTTCACTTGATGCAAATCTATGTCTCTGGATAGCAGTTTACAGCTGCACTCTGGGCGGTCCATGTGTCCTAGAATGGGCCAGACTTGTGGACTTTATTTTCAGAGGCAGATAAGCATGGATACATTTCTCTTAATCAGCTTTGAACAGGGATGTTCACAGATCAGAACTGGGATTACCCTTTAAGTCAGCGGTGGGCAATTATTTGGGCTAGAGGCCAATTTAGGGAGTGTGGGTGAGTTGTTGAGCAACAGGGTGAAGTGGGGTACTGACCTGGGCTGTAACAGCTCAACAAAACTCCCTAAGTGGATCTGCCCTGCACTTGGCTGGGCAGATACGATGGGGCTGTTGGCAGGTGGGGAGTAGCATCTGGTGGTGGGACAAATGGGTGGGACTGGGGCTGGTGCTAGGCTTGGGATTGTGGGGCTGTGACAGCATGAGACCACAGCCCAGGCTGAAGCTGCAATCTGCTCTCTGCATGCCCCTGGGATGGGTGCCAGTTCCACGTGCAGGGACATGTGCAGATAGGATCATGGCTCTGTCCCAGGCCCAGGCCCTGTTTTGTCACCCCTCAGTGATCGCAGGGTCTTCATAGAGACCAGCCCAGGACCTACGTGGGCAGGGCACACGTGGCTGGGCTGATGGGATGGGACCATGGGTGGCTGGGAACCGGCATCTGGGAGTGGGGCAGGTGGGCAGGGCTGGGTCCAGGGCTGGGGCTGGGATCAAGATTATGGGGCAATGACAGCGCAGGGCTGGGGCCTGGGGCAAAGCTGTAATCTGCTCCCTGCAAGTCCCTACCCATGGAACTGGCACCTGTTGCAGGGATGTGTGCAGCAGATCATGGCTCTGCCCTGACCCCTGGCCCCATGTTGTCACTGCCCCAGACCCTGGCCTCCGCCAGGATGCCACTTCATGTCCGCCCATGGCCACATCCCATCTGACCAACCAAGTGTGCTCTGCCCACATGGGTCCCAAGCCAGTCTCCATGGAGACCCCACCTGTCTGCTCCATCCAGTGCCCCTAGCAGTGGGCCTGGGGCAGACAGGCCAGAATGCCCAAGCGGTGGGGTTGGGTCTAGTGGTACTGGAGACTAGCAGCTGGAAGGAGCCACTGCTGTGGGGGCTGCCAGGAAGGGAGTCTGGCTGCCATACTGCCCCAGTCCCACTGTGTGCCCAGGGATAGTGGAACCAGCTGCACACACCACAGCCTGGGCTACCCCCCGCCCCCATACCTGGGCCAGGCAGAACTAAGGGACCCACCATAGGCTGTATAAAATCCCTTAGTGGGCTGGATCCCACCCACAGGCTGTTTTTCCCACCCCTACTTTAAGTACTGACAGTCAAAATGAGGTAGATCATCGGGTTCATCTTTTTCTAGGCACAAAGATGTGGGTTAGATTCTATCAAAAGAAAGGAAATTATACTGACTAAGACCAAATGACCAATATACAGCATTTAGTGACTTACTAGCCATCTACTAGATCTCAAAACTGAGATTATCAGTCTTCCTAAACATCAACGTCTAATTCCCAAATGCTGGTGGGACATTTCATTAACTTATTTAAGTGGAATGCAAATCCAGCTATGACGGCTACTTGCTAGGGTTAAAAGTATGGTAGTTCATCTTAGTAGAGGAAGCTGTCAACTGAAAATAAAATAAAATAAATTATCCAAAAAGAGATTATACCCACTCAGAGGCATATGACATAATGCCATACTCTGCACAAGCTGAATTTAGGCAATACTGTAAGGAACAGAATGAGATTTCAAGGTCACCTTCCACAACATTTTGTGAGGCGGGAATAAGGTTGATGTCCTAAAGAGGGATAGAGAACAGAACTCTGTTTTACTTTACATGGCCAAATGGCAGTTTTCCAACCACATAAGTGGCATTTTTGCCATTTGCATACAGTTTGCAATTCTCCTATCCATGCAGTCTAGACATGTAAGCATCCACACAGCTCAGTAGGCGATGACCTGGCTGGGCAGGTACACAGCGATCTCTAAGTGTAAGAATGAATGAACACTGATCTGACATCAGTTGAAAGAAGACACAAAAGCCTGTGGTAGAACACTTCAACCTCCCTGGACACTCTGAGCACAGACAGAAGTGACAATTTTCACATGATCTGGCCCCTGAAAGTGCTCTACATCCATGATCAAACACAAGTGCATAGCTGCAGCACATTTTAAAAGGGCCTGATCCTGTGAAAATCTGAACCCTCACTGCGGGAGTGTTCAGATGAAGATGCATCAAAATGGACTGTCCTCAGTAACTTCTGTCTGCGTTGCCTCCCAGCCCTGGCACTGTTTTCAGAATGGGAGGGGAAGGGAAAAGAGGGTGTTCAATCTGGGGGTTTTTCAACTGGCACTGGAGGGTGGAGCAGGTGGTTTAAAGACACCCCAAGGTGGGATGCAAAGTGCCATGAGTTGCAACAAGAAGCTGCTCTTCTGTCTGTGCCTTCTATTGCTGGCCTCAGGATTGCTGTTTGCAGGTAGAAAAATTTTAGAAACTAGTTTGAACAGGAAATTACGGAACAAGAAATCATTCACAAACTGGACTGTGTTAAGTATGGTTTAAACATGGAATACAGATTCTTAACCTATTACTTAGATTAACTTTTGTGACCCCTTTGTTTTTATGGGTTCTTTGTTTGTATGCTTTTCATAGCACTGTCTCTTCACACTCCTGCTTTATACTCTGTTCTATGCTGTCTTTTCACAGAGTCTGATGAAGTTTGTGAAAGCTTGTACTAATATATATATATATATATATATATATATAATATATATATAAAATTGTATTCAGATTATTCCAAAAAGGTGCATATCATACCACTATAGGCATGTATATCTGAATGTAAATCCCAAGAAAATGAGGACCCCCCATGTTTTAGCCCAAGGGCCAAGTGGTTAGGGCATTTGCCTAGCAAACAGAAGATCCAGATTTTAGTTCCCCTCACCAAGCAGGTGTCTGAATCTAACTCTACACCACAGGCTAGCCATTATCTGAGTCTCCTCTCCAGTACCCTTTTTGAAGATGAGCCGTTGCACCTTACATTTAATAGTCAATGAATAAAATGGATGGAGAACAGCAAGGAAGTCTCTGCCCCATTGGGAGCAAGGGTCCAAGCTAAAAATTATGGCCATTCCAGAGTGGTAGCTATCTCACTAAATCACACATGTTCTAGCTGAGGCTATTCTACCTGGCCCCATGTATCTCTAGCTCTTGGCTGCCCAGGAGGCCAGCTTCAAAGGAGAGATGGAGAGGGGACTGGATAATGCCTGACATTTAGCCTGGCCAAGTACTGAACTGTGAAGTCATAAATGCAGATGCAAGCTCATTCTGGATGACAGGAGCCTAGAACATTGGTCTCTCACTCCTGGGTAAGTGCTTTAGCTACATAGGGAGCAGGTTACTCCTCTTCCAGCCCAGCCCAGGAAAGATGAGGGAGACCCTAGGATCTTGGGGCACTGGCAGTGTAAGGCTTGGGGTGGTGACAGGGCTGGGGCAGAGCTATGATGCACTCAGTGCATGTCTCTGCCCACAGAACTGGGACTCTGGCCCAGCCCACAATGTCACTGCCCAAGACCCCAGATTTCCATAGATACTGGCCGAGATCCATGCAGGCAGGGCACTCTGATTGCATCCACCCAGCGGAGTGCACTGCCCACATGGTTCCTGACTGATCTTCATGGGCCCCTGGGATCTTGGGCCAGTTCTGTGGGCAGGGATGTGCACTGAGTGCACCACAGCTCTACCTTTGCCCTGGCCCCATGCTTTTACCACCCCAGGATCCTGGGGTCTCTCTAGGCCCACCCATGTGTTCCTCTCCCAAACAATGCTTCCTGCCAGCCTGCGGCCCCATCCCAGCTGGCCGGATGAGTTCCCTGCCCACATGGGTCCTATCCCTGACAGTGGCTGCTGGGTGGATGGGCCAGAGTGCCTGGGCAGCAGGGCTGAGTGTGGTGGCAGCAGCAGCCAAAAGGAGCTGCCACCACTGCTGCTGGACTGCCAGGAAATGGAGTCTGGCTGCCACTCCAGCTTAGCCCTGCTGTATGCCCAGGC
Organism: Alligator mississippiensis; assembly: GCF_030867095.1. Taxonomy (NCBI): domain Eukaryota; kingdom Metazoa; phylum Chordata; order Crocodylia; family Alligatoridae; genus Alligator; species Alligator mississippiensis. The sequence continues at coordinate 153,365,278 of NC_081828.1, read as the reverse complement.
ATGTACCATGGCCTGGGCTGCCCGTGCCTGGTCTGAGCAGAACCAAGGGACCTGCCATGGGCTAGGCAAAATCACTCCATGGGCTGAATTTGGCAGGTAGGTTGTATTTTGCCGACCTCTGCCCTAGGGCCACTCAATCATCCCTGTCGGCTGACCCAGGCCTCTTAGGCAGGCAGGCTTCTATCTCTAACCCTTTGCAGCTGGGCATCAGTCCTGAGCCATGCACCTCGCTGTATACACTCAGCTACTGGGGCTAAAACACTGAAGGACCATTCTTTTTCTCCTTCACCAGCACAGCACCTGTTAGTCGTGGCTTTTGCCAACTAAAAGTTCACAATTTATGCACAGTCAGTGTCAGCATGTATATAGCCATACTGTGCATACTCAGTAGCCATGTGGATGCCTACGTATCCACAGTGCACAGCTAATAGAATCAAAAACTGTGTGTAAGTGCCAAAAAAATCACTTGTGTCCTGACATGTCCTCCTGGAAAACCACCATTTGGGTACATACAGTGAAATCTGATCTGTACATTACTGATAGAATTCAGGTATACCTTCCCTTTACACGCATGCATGAACTTTACATGATAGGGACTTTAAATGGGCTGCATCAGAGTTGGCCTCTGCAGCTCTGTCTTTCTGGCAGGATTTTTCTACTCATTGGGGAGGAGGTGGGTAGCCCCAACTTAACTGGGCAGGAAGGAAATGATTCTCTGTCCACACAGCCAGTTCTTTAACAAGTTGCTTGACAAGGTGGGGTGGCAAGAAATAGAGACCCTACTTTTTTCCTTGAACTTTTTGCTGCCTGTCTCTCTTCCTGCAAAAGCATGTAATGCTGCCAGAGGCTCATCTGGGAGAGTGGAGCTGAAGCGACAGCTCCCAAAAGCTATGGGTTATGGATCAAATTTACACAGATGTGTTACTGAGACCAGTTAGTGTAAACATCTGACCCAAAGTTTGGAATTATCCTCAAAAAGCCCTTCAATGTCCTCATGTTTGTGCTGCTAGGCACTGAGTCAGTGTGGGGTAAACTCTTAAGAGATTCACAGAAGCCATTTGGAACCAGTTGTTATGTGCTGAACTCTGAGCTTCTGCACATTGTTGATCATTCAGAACGCTGCCTACTGAAGGAAGCAGATGGACTCCTCAGCTCGGAGTGATCACTGAGCACCTTGCAGAACCAGGAATAACATAAACAAAGGGAATAGCTTGAGTGGGAGAATGGATCAGTTACAAAACACTAGAAAGGTGGTGTTGGAATAACAGAGACTTGGTGGGATATCTTGCATGACTGGAGAACTGTCATGGATGGATACTGTTCGGGAAAGACAGGCAGGGGAGAGGAGGAGGAGGAGTTACTCTTTATGTAAGAGCCATATGATGGCTCAGACCTCCAGTATGAAACTGGAGATAGGCCTGTCGAAAGTCTCTGGGTTAGGGTCAGAGGGGAGAGCAATAAGGGTGATGTCATGGTGGATGTCTGTTATAGACCACCAGGCCAGGAGTATGTGGTGGATGAAACTTTCTTCAAACAGGTAGCAGAAGTTTCCTGCTCACAGGCCCTGGTTCTCATGGTGTGCTTCAATCACCCTGACAGATTCTGGGAGAGCAATACAGGAGTGCACAGGCAATCCAGGAAGTTTTTGGAGAGTGCTGGGGACAACTTCCTGGTGCAAGTGTTGGAGAAGCCAACGAGGAGCTGTGCTGTTCCTGACCTGCTGCTCACAAACAGGGAAGAATTGGTGGAGAATATAGTAGTGGATGGCAACTTGGGTAGCAGCAACCACAAGATAATTGAGTTCAGGATCCTAAGGGAAGGAAGAAAGGAGAGCAGCAAAGTATGGACCTTTGACTTCAGAAAAGCGACTTTGACTCACTTAGGGAGCTCATGGGCAGGAACCCCTGTGAGGCCAGTCTGATGGAGAGAGAAGTCCAGGAGAGTTGTGTGTACTTTAAAGAAACCTTACTGAGGGTGCAGGAACAAATCACCCCAATGCCCAGGAAGGCTAGCAATAGGACAGAAGACCAGCTTGACTTAGCAGGGAACTCTTTAGTAAGCTAAAACACAAAAAGAAAGCTTATAAGAAGTGAAAACTGGGACAAGCAACTAGTGAGGGGTATAAGAGTATTGCTCGGGCATGCAGGGATGAAGTCAGGAAGGCTGAAGCACAATTGGAGTTGCAGCTAGCAAGGGATGTAAACAATAACAAGAAGGGTTTCTACAAGCATGTCAGCAACAAGAGGAGGATCAGGGAAAGTGTGGGTCCTTTACTAAATGGGGGAAGCAACCTAGTGACAGAGGATGCAGTAAAGGCTGAAGTACTCAATGCCTTTTTCACCTCAGTCTTCACAGGCAAGACCAGGTCCAGACTACTGCACTTTGCAGCACCTTTTTGGGAGGAGGGGAAGAAGCCAATAATGAAGAAAGAATAGACTAGGGAGTATATAACTCCATGGGGTTGGATGCAATGCACCCAAGGGTGCTGAGGAAGTTGTCCCAATGGGAGTGCTGTGCCACTGGCCATTATCTTAGAAAATCTGTGGCAATTGGGAGAGGTACTGGATGATTGGAAAAGGGCAAATATAGTGTCCATCTTTCAGAAACGGAAGAAAGAGTATCTGGGGAACTACAGACCAGTCAGCCTCACCTCAGTCCCTGCAAAAATCATGGAGCAGGTCCTCAAGGAATCCATTTCTAAGCACTTGAAGGCAGGGCCACCCCTGGGGGCACAAATCAGGGTGACTTCCCCAGGCCCTGTGCTTTGGGGGCCCCTGCAGAGCTGGGCAGAGCAGCGTGGCAACTCTGCACTGCCAGTGGTTTCATGTCCAGCCGCCACCCCCTCTCCCCCCAACCGCCAAATCTGCTGACAAATCCGGCTTGCCTGTCCAGCCACTCCCCACCCTCCCCACTGCTCACTGCTGAATCTGCCACTGGCTTCCTCATGGCCAGGGGCAGGGCCCCGCACAAGCTGATTTGGCCCAGGCCCTGCACAGGTCATCTCTGCTTGGAGGAGAAGAAGCTGATTAGGAACAGTCAGCATGAATTCACCAAGGGCACGTCACACCTGAGCAACCTGATTGTCTTCTATGATGAGATGACTGGCTCTGTGGATACTGGGAAGCCAGTGGATGTGATGTACCTTGACTGTAGCAAGGCTTTTGATATGGTCTCCCACAACATCCTCACAAGCAAACTAAGGAAGTATGGGTTGGATGAATGGACTATAAGGTGGATTGAAAACTGGCTGGATGGTCAGGCTCAAAATATAGTAATCAATGGCTCAATATCTAGTGGAGTGCCCCAGGGGTCAGTCCTGGGGCTAGTTTTATTCAATATCTTCATCAGCAACCTAGAAGATGGGATGGAGTGCACCCTCAAAAAGTTTGCAGATCACACCAAGTTGGGGGGAGTAGTAGATATGCTGGAGGGTAGGGCTAGGATTCAGAGAGACCTTGACAAAGTGGAGGATTGGACCAAAAGAAATCTCATGAGGTTCAATAAGGATAAATGCAAATCTCCCCAATTAATATGGAACAATCCCATGCACCACTAAAAGATGGGGACCAACTGGATAAGCAGCAGCTCTGCAGAAATGGACCAGGGGGTCACAGTGGACAATAAGCTGAATATGATCCAAAAGTGTGCCCTTGTTGCAAAGAAGGCTAACTGCATACTGGGTTGCATCCGTAGGAGTGTTGCCAGCAGATTGAGGGAAGTGATTCTTCCCCTCTATTCTGTACTGGTGAGGCCACATCTCAAATACTGTGTTTAACTTTGGGCTCCCCACTACAGAAGGGATGTGGACAAATTGGAGAGAGTCCAGCAGAGGGCTACAAAAATGGTTAAGGGACTGGGGCACATGATTTATGAGGAAAGGCTGAGGGAACTGGGATTATTAGTCTAGAGAAGAGAAGACTGAGGTGGGATTTAATAGCAGCCTTCAACTATCTGAAGGGTAGTTCCATAGGGGATGGAGCTAGACTGATCTCAGTGGTGGCAGGTGACAGAACAAGGAGCAATGGTCTCAAGTTGCAGCAAGGGAAGGTTAGGGTACATAATCAGCAAAACCCTCTCACTAGGAGGGTAGTAAAACACTGGAACAGGTTACCCAGAGAAGTTGTGGAATCTCTATCTTTGGAGGATTTTAAGAGCTGGCTAGACAAAGCCTTTGCTGGGAAGATCTAGTTGAGTACGGTCCTGCTTTGAGCAGGGGGTTGGACTAAATGAGCTCCTAAGATCCCTTCCAACCCTAGTTTCCTATGATTTTATGATTCTAAAGGAAATGTAACAATGCCAATTGCCAAATAAAGGGTGCCAGCAAAAATCAAGACAGTCAGAAGGTAGTAGGCCTGGTTTCAATGACTAAATCGGAAGCATTCCATGTTCTTAGCAGGTTTGAATAAACTTAGTCAGAGGAGGCTAATCATGCCATGCAGTTTTATAATTGTTTCATATCACACTCTGTATGAAAAGTACATGACAGAATGATAGCAATTAGACCAAGATATGACCTAATTTCCTACTAGGTGTCAGTTACTGTTATCTTTTGAAATTTCAGCCTCAAGTCATCCAAAAACAAGTTTAATTTTCCATTTGCTATTGGTCATTCAGTCTAAGGCAGTGGTTCTCAACCAGGGTACTGCGGGGTACCATGCAATGTTAGAACTGTTAAGTGTGCAAACATGATTCACAAGATGAAACGAGAGATTTCAGATAGATACCCAGAGTGTTAAAAACATTATGACCTGTTATGGTCTTTTTGAATTCTTTGCAACAGAAGAACTGAGCTTATTGTTTCATAGTGAAAAAGAAATGAGTGAAAACTAAGCTGGCATTTTCTAAAGAGTGCCTTGAACCTAAAAAGGTTGAGAACCACAGGTCGAGGAAATGTACTGGGGCAACGTACCTTGATGTTCCATAAAAAGGAATAGCAATCTAATGCTGTGATATATTTAGAAAAAATAACAGTGTGGTTTGCTTGGCCCACTCAGCAGATTTGCCAGCAGTGATACAAATAATGTTACTGTAAGTGGTTGGGTAAGTTAGGCTTGCCAACCTCCTCCTTTTCCTGACAGAGGTCTGATCCAACTTCCAGTGGAAGTAAAGGAAAGCTTTCCCATTGTAGTGTGAATTTGGAATAGACCCTTAGTCAGGACAGAACTCAGAACAAACAAGATGACCAACTTTTCATAGATCCTCCCCGCCACCCCTACTTTTTTTTTAAAGAGCATTTCTACAGAAGAGCTCCCTGAAAACAGAGAAACAGACTTCTAAAAAAATCTCTTCCATTCCATACCGCCTTCATTTGAGACGATTCACATTTTACTTTGCCTGTACATGCTGACACAAGCTTTTCAATGAAGGCACTTCAAAACTTTCCCAGATTAATACAACATGTACCCAAAAGACTTGAATGCTGACCTAGCTAGTCTTCTGTTAGTGTGTATGAAGAGATGACAATTTAAAAAAAAATTTAAACCCCATTATAAAACTAACACTATACAATTCCACAATAATCAATATGTCAAACAGGGTTTACATGAATGGCTCTGTGCTTCCAAGACATAAAATAGGTTTGTAGATTGGATTCACCTTATAAGTGGCTGCCTATAAAAAGGAAAGTTTTGCTGTGCTTTCAGAAGTAATAACAGTAGCTCCTGGAAAGAAATGTGTTAGATTGGATGCTTTTAAAAATAATAAAATTGCCACAAAAGTGTGATAAATCAAACAAGAAGCATTGTAATGCGACTGGACATGAGTGCTACCAAGATGACCAGTTTCAGTAATGTGGGTGGCCAGCCACCCTGTGTAAAATTAGCTAAGATGAACAAGTTGAACTTCAAAGTAAAGAAAGATATGACTGTCAGAACATGAACACTTACATGGGATGGAAGCTAAGTACTTGAAAATTGATGTTTTAGAAATCTGCAAAACCTGATGGGTGGAAATAGCCATGTAGAACTAAATGCTCATTACGACAGGGTATCTTCAGATGGAGAGAGACATGAAAAAGGAGATGGAATAATGGTAAAGATGGAATAATGTTAGTCATTACCATTTAGGGAACCCATCTTGAATCTGACCAAGTATCACTGGTGAAACCAAACAGCTCACCAACTGAATCTGTATTCTAATTATATATATCAACATGAAAGACAGCTAATAATATATACTGGAGAATTTTAATGAAGAACTGGAAAATGCTGTTATAAGACAAGTGAAGTCATGTTAATAGTAGAAGGCTAATGGGTGACTTTTTTGTTGGTGTATCATTAAGGTCAGAAAAGGTCCAGCAGATGACATGAACAGAATTGAGTTCTTAGTCCTAAACCATGAGAAGAGAGATGGGATGATCAATGCTACAAGCAGATATAAACTTGTTTGAAAAACATGGGTTTAAAGTCAGGAGAATTAAGAAAAAAACTAAACAGACTATATTTAACATCCAAAAGATTTGGTAAATCAGTTCTTGATATTAAAATATTCCCATTAAGAGATGACAATAGCAATCATAACTCTCTAGCTGTGAAACTGAGAATTAAGCTTAAACGAATACTGAATAAAGACGTAGATATGGATGCACTCAAACAGAAACAAGAGTGTGAGGAATATGTTTCAACACCAGATCAGCTTAATGCAACCCATGGCTGCAGGAAGAAAAACATCACAGAAGTAAGTTGGAAGCAGCTTAGGACTGCAATGTGTGCAATCACTGCATCTTTTCACCCACTATGTCATGTGAGACTTATATTTGCTTATGAATTAAACGTTAAGCAAGCATGAATTACTGAAGAAACTGTGACCTTAATGCAAGCAAGAAAAAAATTCAAAGATAGGAAAAGCAAGGAATACACATACAATTCACAAAAAATGAAAGGAGGCTAAAGAAAAATGGCAAGAAGAGTATAAAACCAGACACAGTAGAGAAATCCATCATACAAATGTGTCTCCATTGTTTTTAAAAAGAAAAAGTGTAAGTTGTGTAAGAACTAAACACACCACTATATGTTACATCTTGTATCAGATGGTGTTAGACTGTTCAAGTATAACTCTCATTTATTCCTTCATTTAACCACTGAAAGATCCTTGTCACCAGCCGTGTGGCATTGAGTTTGTTTATAGTATTGTCTTTTGTTGTCTTAATGTGTATCATCGTTCCATAGTTTTTACAGTAAGAGCTCTGTTATCTGGCATCCATGGGGAATGGGGGATGCGGGTTAAACAAACATGTCGTGTCCGGTGTACCAGGGCTTTCACTCCCTGGCATCAGTGTGCCGGGGGACAGGAAGGGGGACCCCTCACAGGCTGCTTTGCCCCGGGCCATGGTCCACAAGGAAGAAGTGGGACTCGGCTCGTGGTGACAAAACTGGAAGTGGGACTTCCGGTTTCGCTTTTGCCACATCCCTTGGAAGGAAGATTTGTATTGACAGATGTCAGATAGTGAAGCACTGTGGGTGGTAAACACGGCTTTTGCTGTAGTAGTATTGTTTAAGATGCTAAACATATCTGAAACTTTGCTCTTGTTGTCTATTTTATGTTGTTAATATCAGTTGATTAACATAGATATCCTGGCTGAGATCTTCTGGATCTTCTGGCAGAACGTGTTCTAGACACAGCAACATCCTGGATAGATGGATGGAGTACATGGAGGAGCTTTGAAATACAGACACCAAAAGAGAAGAACAAATCACAGTAATTACAGAGCACAAGTGTAAAGTCAAGAAGACCACGTGCAATGGATAATATTACAGTTGAAATGTTAAAAGTCCTATAATGAAAACTCCAAAATAAAGCTCCAAAATTCAAACTTCTTAATAGCATAAACACACAAGGCTCTCTTTCAAAGACTTCAAGAAATCTCTCCTCATTCCTATACTGTGTTACTAATGCCAAAGACTGTAAACAACATCAGACAGCAAGCTTAAACTATACTCTTAAAGTGTTGTTGAAAATCAAGGGTGCAAAAATATGTTGACATATTAGGACAACAATCAGCTGAAATCAGTTTGGTTTCTGTTCAAGAGTGGGCCCTAGGGAACCAGTCTTCACTCTGAGAATATTACACTAGTGTACATCAGAAATAAAAGCAGATTATCTTTGTTTTGATGATTTTGAAAGGCACTTGAGGGCTGTAATGTTGACTCACAAGCATTCCATTGATTAAAAAACAGTAATGAGACAGAAGGCAGCAACAGGAATAAATTGTGAAACATCAGATTATCGCAATATCAAAAGCACCATATCCCATGGATACACTTTATCTCTGCAACTGTGCAACATATATGCAGACGGTGTTTTAAAAAAATCCAGAAGATCTCATCCAGGATATCTACATTAATCAAGGTGATATTGACAACATAAGATTGGTGACAAGAGCAAAAGTTTAGATATGCTTAGCATCTTGAACAATACCAGTAAAAACTATGAAATGACAATACATATTAAGACAACAAAAGACAATGATGACCATAAACAAACTCAGCAGCACATGGCTGGTGACAAGGATATTTCAGTGGCTAAATGATGGAATAAATGAGCCTGAGTTATGTTATGAAGAGTCTGATACTCTTCATACGTTTGTGTGTGCAGTTTAAAAAGGGCCCAGCAACAGCAGAAGCCTCACTCCTGACCGGGCTCCGGTGCGAGACGCGTGGGTGGAAACCCGCTGCACCTCCGTGAGCCCAGGGACCCCAAGAGAGTGCCCCAGGACCCCCAATGAGCCCCAGCCTGCCCCAGGGAAGCAGGGGCCCATGGAGGGAGGGACCTAGTCAGCTGGGAGCAAGCTGAGTGGGCCAAGGAGGGTCATGCCCCCGCTGGCTCCTACTTGGCCCAGCCCCCTGAGGGAGCCATGTGACTGGGCTGCCGGCATGCATGCCAGATTAGGGGGGGGGGGGGGGTTCATACCTGTTCCTTCCCTCGGTGGAGGGGAGGGACCCCCTTAGCCCCCCCAAAACAGCGAGGCACTGGCCAGCCCTTCTGCGCATGTGTGCAGTTTAAAAAGGGCCCGGCAATGGCAAAAGCTGCACTCCTGACCCGGCTCTGGTGCGAGACACGCGGGTGGAAGCCCGCTGCACCCTGTGAGCCCAGGTGGGAGTCTACTACAGACCCCCTACCTAGGGTCAAGACCTTGACCAGGAGTTTGCCAGGGAATTGGCTGAGGCTGTGTACTCCCAGTGTATGGTTGTCATGGGAGACTTTAACTACGCAGACATCTCATGGGAGGAATGCTCAGCCAAATCCACGCAGTCGCAAAGCTTTCTCTCATGCGTGGATGACCTCTACCTGATGCAGGAAGTCTATGGGCCGCCGAGAAATAAAGCGCTGCTCAACCTGGTACTGGCAACCGGGGACAACCTAATCAGCAACCTTATGATCGAAGGGAAGCTGGATGACAGTGACCATAAGCTGATCACCTTCACCATCCGCCGTAAGGCTGGCAAGTCAGTCAGTAATACAGAAGTCCTTGACTTCAGGAAATCTGACTTTGACAAGCTCAGGAGGCCTGTCAGTGAGGCCCTAAAAGGCCACAACCCAAAGAGGAGGGGAGTTCAGGACAAGTGATTGCTCCTCAAGCGAGCAATCCTGGAAGCACAAGCAAAGTCTATCCCATCTCAGAGGAAAGGCAGCAAAAGGGCACAGCGGCCCCCTTGGCTCTGCAGGGAACTAGCCAACCTCCTGCATCTTAAAAGGAAGACCTACAAAGGATGGAGGACCGGAACCACCACCAAGGAGGAATACTCTGCTCTGGTCCAGACCTGTAGAGAGCAAACCAGGAAAGCCAAGACTGCGATGGAACTCCAGCTAGCTACAAATATCAAGGACAATAAAAAGCCCTTTTTTAGATATGTGGGGAGCCAGATGAAAAGCAAGGGCAACATTGGACCCCTGCTAAACCAGATGGGACAACTGACAACCAATGCCCAGGAAAAAGCAAACTTGCTAAATGGGTACTTTGTGTCAGTTTTTTACCAGTCCCATGGGATGCCCCTGCCCACTGTGGGACAGGGATGCCCAGATGAGGGAGATTCCTTACCCTCCATTGAAGCTCATCTCGTGAAGGAACACCTTGAGAGGCTGGATACCTTCAAGTCAGACAGCCCTGACAGTTTACACCCAAGGGTACTCAAGGAGCTGGCAAACATCATAGCTCAGCCCCTGGCATGGATCTTTGAGAACTCATGGTGCTCTGGTGAAGTGCCTGAATATTGGAAGAAGGCCTATCTTCAAGAAAGGGAGGAAAGTAGATCCGGCGAACTACAGGCCCATCAACTTGACCTCTATCCTGGGGAAGGTCTTGGAAAAGATTATCAAAGAGGCCATCTTTAACAGACTAGCTGAAAGCAATATCCTGAGGGATACCCAGCATGGATTTGTTGCGGGTAGGTCTTGCTTGACCAATCTCATTTCCTTTTATGACTAGGTGACCTATCACCTGGACAAGGGGGAAGAGATTGACATCATATATCTTGACTTTAAAAAAGCCTTCGATCTGGTATCCTATGATCACCTCTTGGCAAAACTGGCTAACTGCGGCCTTGACCTCACCACGATCTGCTGGCTGGGGAATTGGCTCCGTGGTAGGACCCAGAGGGTGGTGGTTGACAGAAGTCACTTGTCGTGGTGCGCTGTGACCAGTGGGGTCCCCCAAGGCTCTGTCTTTGGGCCTATACTTTTTAACATCTTCATCAATGATGTAGACATTGGTGTCAGAAGCGGACTGGCCAAGTTCGCTGATGACACCAAACTCTGGGATAAAGCATCCACACCTGAGGACAGGAGGTTGATCCAGGCAGATCTAGACAGGCACAGGAAATGGGCGGATGAGAACCTGATGATGTTTAACACCAAAAAATGCAAGGTTCTCCACCTTGGGAGGAAAAACCTGCAGTATGTGTATAGGTTCGGCAGTGCTACACTGACTAGCACTACGGACGAGGAACTTGGGGGTCAGGACTGACCACAAGATGAATATGAGCCTTCAATGTGATGCTGTGGCTAGTAAAGTGAGCAAAACGCTGGCTTGCATCCATAGATGCTTCTCAAGCAAATCCTGGGACGTTATTCTCCCATTTTACTCAGCCTTGGTGAGGCCGCAGCTGGAGTACTGTGTCCAGTTTTGGGCTCCTCAATTCAAAAAGGATGTGGAGAAGCTTCAGAGAGTGCAGAGGAGAGCCATGCGCATGATCAGAGATCAGGAAAACAGACCATATGATGAGAGGCTGAGAGCCATGGGACTCTTTAGCTTGGAAGAGCGCAGGCTCAGGGGCGATCTGGTGGCCACCTATAAGTTTATCAGGGGTGCTCATCAGGATCTGGGGGAACATCTGTTCACCAGAGCGCCCCAAGGGATGACAAGATCGAACGGTCACAAATTTTGCTGCAACCGATTCAGGCTGGGCATAAGGAAGAACTTCTTTACTGTCCGAGCTCCCAAGGTTTGGAATAGACTGCCTCCTGACTTGGTTCAAGCACTCACTTTGAACACCTTCAAGACACATTTGAATGTTTATCTTGCTGTGATCCTATGATCCCTGCTGACTTCCTGCCCCTGGGGCAGGGGCCTGGACTCGATGATCCTTTGGGGTCCCTTCTAGCCTGAATGTCTATGAAAATCTATGAAATCTATACCATCTGATAGAAGATGTGATATAGAAAACTTCCTTCCCATCAGAACAGCAGAACAGTGGAACAAGCTTCCCAGAGAAGTTGTGGCATCTCTTTCATTGGAAGTTTTCAAGAGGTTGGAAAGGCACCTGTCTGGGATAGTATAGAAATGACATTAAGGATGTACTCTTGCAGCCTCCAGGACTTAGGGTCTAAGAAGTTCTGATTCAGAGGTTGTAGCCCTACCTCCCATACTTAATAGCTACCAATGCCCTTTCCTCCAAGAACTTATCCAATCTCTTTTAGAATCTGGCTAAATCAGTGATGCCCAACCTTTTTGCCTGGGGGGGCCAGATTGGCAGTGTCCAGGCTATCCATGGGCAGGATCCAGCTGGTGCTCCCAACCCAGCACTGGCATGGTGGGCACCATCTGGCCTCATGGAGGGTGGGGTGTGGGGAGACAGCCTGGCCCCAGTACAGCCCCACAGGAGAAAAGGGCATGACCCTGCTCATGGAGTGGAAAGGGGGCATGGCCTGGCCCTGTGGCAGGCGGGAGAGGGGGAGAGGAGAAGGACGCATGGCCCAGCCCTAACTTAGCCCCATGAGGGGAAGGACATGTTGCCCAGCCCCAGTGGGAGGAAAGGGGGTGTGGCCCAGAGGGAGGGAAGGGAGTATAGCCCCAGTGGGAGAGAAGGGGGTATAAATTGGCTTATACTTATACTTGCAGGTATTGGGGTTTGGGAATTTGGCAGGGGGGAGAGTGACCGTATTAATGGCCACTGCTCCCCCAACGCCAAATTTCCTGACCCATGGGCAGCCCTGCAGGTCAGATGCAATGGTTCCATGGGCTGCATATGGCCTATGGGCCGGAGATTAAGCACTAAGGCTGCGTGAAGCTTCACCGGCTGCTTTGTTTTGATGCTGTTTCAACTTGTTTCGAGCTCGATGTTGCCACCAACATCATTGCTGTCAAAACAACTGCAAAATTTGCTCAATAGCACTGAAGGTAGGTGGCAAAGCTCAAGCATTTGATGGTGAAATACCAACTATATCTCTGCAAACTGCTATGTATTTTCAGTGACAGGCATTTAACACTGTTTTGTCCAACCAGGCTGATACCAGTTCACAAATGACACTGGCTAGCCAAAAAATGATGGGTCTTGGGCTGGCAAGAGAGGAACTATTGGGATTTGAGTTTGACTCCAGTTCCCAGAATTGCATTTATTTTATATTTACTTTTCATTCCATTCCATTTCATTGAGAATTGCATTTACTTTGCATTTACTTTTCATTCTATCCAGGAAGAGCACACACCAACTGCAGAAACTTCCTCAGTCTGACGAAGGGTTTTTAAACCCGAAAGCTTGCTTAAAATTTTTTTCTAACTATTTAAGTCGGTCTAATAAAAGACATCAGATTCACCCAAAGAATCTTGCCTGCCTATGTCCTTAGACCAACATGGCTACAACCTACCCCTGTTTACTTTGTAGTGCATCTCACAAGGATGGAGGCCTGAGGGAAAATCTCATAATGCTTAGGGTCCAGTCACAGGACATAAAAGCACAGAATAGTTGTCTACAATACTGACTATTTAATGTGGAGAAATTCTTCAACATGTGGAAGTAATGATATGCACTACAGTGACAGCCAGCTAGGTGTCTGTAAAGTTAAAATGTATCATCTAATATGCAACAAATGGTGCATCACAACTCAGTATGCACTAGATACCCCTTTTCAACAAGCACCTATGAAGCATATGCACTAGAGAAATTCTTCCTGCTAAGAGAAAGGAGTTTTCATCAGGTCTACACACTGCCCTGGCAGCATATAGAGGCAGCAGTGATAACCAGGAGAAAACAGGTATTTCTCAGAATTTAGTTGTCCAACTCTAATAACCTAAGGAAGGAAGACTAGGGCAGAAGGGTATAAAGGAATCTCAGTTATCCCTGCAGGTCTAACTATCCTGCCCATACCTGCCATGCCAACACAGCTACACTATATCTTTTCTAAAGTGGGGTATGCTTCAGCACAGCATCCCTACTGTGGTAGGTTACATTCCTTGCCTAAGGCAGAGAAGTCATTTAAAAAGGGCAAGCGCCCCCAAACTGCTTGGCATTTAAGTTCCAAAACATACTCATCCACTTCCTTTCACAGAAGGGAAAACCATAGAAAAATAATTCATTTAAATAACTACTAGGTGTCCTTTTCTCTAACAAGTAGACCATTCTTCCTTATCATTCATCTACCAACTTTGGAGCCTCAGATAGACTCTCTCACCTCTTGTCACTCCCCCTGCCAAGTAAGGTAACCTAAGTCTACCCAAATAAACTGTACTGCTGCTTACTTCTTGGCTTCTGACTCACTCTTGCTCCTTAATCAATAAATTCAACAATCATCCATCCACAATATATCTCCACTGCTCTAGACTAGGAAAGAAATTCCAGACAAAGCATGAATGATAAGGACCAAAAGTATAGTGCAGTTATATTTTTTCTGATGTTTATCTTTGCAAAGGCAGGCCTTAATTCTGCAGCTGCTGTATACACAGACGTCTCATTGCCCTGCATCAGCAGTTGCCAAATCAGATATTTAATACCCATTTGTAATCAAGGTTTAATAGATTCACCTTCAGATCTGTTTATGAATGTTTTAAAAAATCAAACATTTAATATCTGGAGATACATGGTGAGGTCCTCAAACATGCTTACACTGCCTCTCTGCTCCCAAAGTCCAAAGCAGCTGGGAAGCCAATGGCACTGGTTACCTGATGATTCCCTCCAATGTAAAAGGAATCATGAGGTGGTATGAGAGAGGCAGATCAGTTCTGTACCCCTATTCTTTACAGCTCCTAGTGTAGGGAGCCTCTTGAAGTGTGCCCAAGGGATGGGGGAAGTGGGAGAGTACTACTGCATTGCCTGAGCAAACAATGCAGCCAGGCACAGCTTAAAGCAGTCCTTAGATTTTTCAGATGAGTCCTATTGCCAGGAACGGAGGGAAACGAGAGCTGTATTGCTGCAGAGGTGGAGCATGTGGGCCAAGTGAGTCATTCAGACCTTTTTAAAAAAATAAATTTCTGGTAAGTGCTCCCCAAGGCAACTGTAGTTTAAAATAAGAAGTGGAAATGGCTTGAGCCACAGCTTGACCTCTTATGGTCAGTGATCCAGCCCCAAATGTTGTGATTGGAAATTATGTCTGTAAAAGGACCAGGCATTAACAGGAAATCTAAACACACTTGACCTGGGGAAGTTTGGATCCAAGCGTCATGTCTTGAGGCTACGGTTAACAAATGGCATGCCATGTAGCTATTTTGCTTTACAAGGCTGTTGCTAGAAAAGTACTAGTAATAACTGGACTATGTTAACATCTGCATAGCACTTTATTTATAAGGTAAATGTCCTCAGATCAGAAAATCTACTGTTGTGAGGTTACTGCAGTAGAGCAAAAGGCCACAGTCCCCTTTCAGCTGGTTGGTTTATAAATGTCTAATGCAGCCCAGGGTAGAGATGATCAGCAATTCCTGAGCAATTCTTTAATGTCCTTTTCAGAGTCAAGTCCCACGGTTGAAGGTTCACCATTACTAACTATATCGAGGCCTTGATATACTGTTACTCATAGCTGAATGTTGCCTGAATGGCATGGACTTGCCCTTCTGTACATTTTCTGCTTGCCTTCAGTCAGTCATGTGTTTGCTCAGATGGAAGTTAGAGAACAGACCTGCATTCTAACCTGTACGTCGCAGAATGCGATCTCTCACTGTAAGGCAGCCTGTACAGCTCCTTAAAAATTAAAACTGACTTCCCACGTATTCCTTTGACCATCACAGTCACACCACTGAAAGACTACTAAAACTAAAAAAATTTTAAAAATAGAGGACTATTTCTAATGATACTAGTCCTAGAGGGCCAGATAACAAAAACATTGTTTTTAATGCTGAATAAACTCATGGCAAAGGTTGTGTGATGCTCTGAACATTTAGAGTAGGGTGAGAGCACATCATTTTATGTAAGACTCTTAGGTCTTTCCTACATGGAAATTTCTTTCACATCCAGTGCATCCCCATCAGGGAGAACTGTATAAATTGGTATAAACTGTAGTGCAGTCAGGATCAGAGTGTGTTGCCACCATTTCAGCAAAGCCTGACTGGATAGAAACAACTTTAAAGTCTGCTAATACAGAGGCACCCACTTCAAACTCATTTCTGTCAGTCACTAGACAACTGCCAGATCACAAGGCAATTTTAAGCAGGATTAGGTAATTTCCTCTAATGTGTTAGCAGCTGGAATTATTGTGAATTCTGCTTTTTAAAATATAGTTAAGTAGAAGGGCAAAAATATACCATACAACTGGTGAAGTGGACCATTTTTACACTAGAAAATTAATCCTCATCAGATTTTATTTGTGTATATATATCTATATAGATACAGATACACACGCACACACACACACATATATAAATATATATAATATAATATTATATTAACATATAATATATATATATATATATATATATATATATATATATATATATATAGACACACACACACAGACACACACGTGAATGGCACCCTCATTTTAAAATTATATATATATCACACACAATTTTAAAATCAGGGTGGCACTCGCGTTCAATAAAAGCTAAAGATATCTGTTCTCAAGCCACAGTGGAAGGCACCTCAATGCACTTGCTTAGTAGGGAATTAATTCTAGTTTCAGGACTGGTTAATATTGCAGTTCAAAAGTTTAAAGACTTTACAAATGAACCATCTGGCTCTCACTTTCCCAGTTATGAAGAAAAATTATTCTTCCGCTTCCTACCTCTCTTGTTGATTAAGCTTTTGAGGTTGGTGCTTTACTCAAGTAAATGCAAAACAATAGTAACTTCATTAACATTCATATTACAGTACTACCAAGATCAAGGTGCCATTGTGCCAGATACTGTACAGACATAGAAGACATAGCCCCTAGTCCAGACAGTTCAGAATCCAATGGAGATAAATGATAGTAGACAAAGAAAGATAAGGTGACCAGCAAGCCAGTGGGAGGACCAGGTACAGAACCTACGTTTCTTGAACTACAACCCAGTGCGGGTCTGGTCAGAACGTTTTTGACACTGTGGATTTCTATTTGAAAACTCTAGGTTTCTCTTGTGAATCGTGTAAGTGTTTGAACACCCAACAGTGCTGATATTATGTGGTACCTTTAAAAGAATGTTATGGCACAGCACCCTGTTTGAGAATCTCTAAAATACTCCTACTTCTTTATTTTTCATCATGTACATATACAGTACCCAAAGTGTGTTTGCTCTAGACCCATTTTCCCGTTCCACAAGTCACTGTACAGTTACCATGCAACTTGATAGAATTACTACGTGCTCATAGCATAATTATGACCAGATGCAGTAAGTGTATTTCCTGGTAGCTCTAGTTTTGTGGCACTTATTCTCAGGAGTGCCATGGATGGATGATCTTTGGATTGAAACCAAAGATCACAAGAGAGTTCAAAGAAGAAACACAGTTTGTCCAAACTAGTAAAATGTCACGCATTATACTGATTGCAAAGTTAAATTCTCAAAACTTGGTGTTCAAGGAATATAAGCAAACAGATTATTGTTGAGAGAAATACCAAGTGCACATGTATAATTGGATACTGTGCATGAATATTTTGGACATGTGTTTTTGGAACTTTAGCTTAGTCATGAAAACAATTTATTGATCTGCCCTTAATTCCAACATGTTCTGGCTACCTTAAAGTTGTGTAAAATGTTTGCAACAAATCTAAACAAACTCATTTCTAAAATGCTGCAGTCGTTTCACCAAAATTTCACAGAAATCCTATGAACTGTAACTGTTACTTTTATCATGGGATCTTACATACAAAATAGCACAAAACTTGCCTAGGAATAATTTCAATATTGCCAATATAGGTTACTCCAAATCTCAGTCTTTAGCTTTGCCTGCAATTTTATGATGAATGTATCTGCATGCACGTGATTGTGTTAAAAATGCAGATTACACACCTACATTAAAAAACTCAAGGAATTAAGACTCTTCAAATTCAAAATATACATTCTTCTGCCTCTCAAATTTTCCTTTCTCCTTTAGTGAATTTGCAATATTAGGGGTGTAGCACACAGAAGAGATTAGTCACATCTGTGAAATTACAGCTGTTACTGTTTGCCAGTCTTGAATGATCTCAGTGGAATTCTATTTGAAACCACACCAGAGATACAGAATAAGAAAAGCTAGATTGTGTCTAACCTTGCACAGATAAGGAGATGAAGAGGTACAATGATGCTCCTTCCACCAGTCTGCACTCCTGCACCACAGCTAGAGACACATCTGAGCATTGCATTCAGTGCAGTGACTAGGGTCAGAGGTAGGAATCACATATCAACAGCCACTTTTCTCAAGGATCCTGTCTCCACTCCACACTACCCAAAGAATTGAGTCAGCAGTACAACCTCCTTATGAGCACATCTACACATCACCCTATGATGATGTAGCGATGTACTACATATAGCATGCTACGGTGATGTAGCGATCACATGGGTCTATACATAATCAGCAGCTACGTAGCCGTAGCAGTGCACTCCCCCATTTTAGTGCGCCACGGTGGTGATGTAGTAGAGAAATCTAACCATGCGCCATGCACATGATGCAATACAGGCAGTTACTGTGCTGTGCTTTAGTACTCCAAAAGGAAGTACCAAAGTACAGCGCCATAGCAACATCGCCATATGGTGACATGTAGACAAGCCAAAATGTATAGAAAAGGTTGTTCAGATGCATTAGCTCTGGTAGTATTTGATGTTCTACTGTCTCTTTTCACCCACCTCCAGTTTAAAAACGATTTCAACCTGCCTGTTACCTTGAAGCTTAACAGTCTCTCTATTGTGAGTAATGCTAAGAGCCTGGGCAGATAAGTGAAGTTCACTTTTACACCCAAATTTATTTGCTGACTTTTATGCCACATGCACTAGGAATAAAAATAGTCATTAATGAGGTGGCATATAAATTCTTTGCTCCTACACTCAGTTACTCAACTACCATATTCCATCAAATGTAAGATGGATTTTTAAAAAGTGAATAGTTCTTCTAAAAAATGGTCCGTCTTAAATTGTCTACAATCACCACAGAGATTGGTAAATCACCTTGTAAATGTGCCTTTATTTGATGAAGGGGGTAGGGGTGGGGAGTGGGAGTGGATTCTTAAAGTAAGAGTCAGAAAAATGTGGGTCTTAAGTATATCTTCTACTCAAAAGAATACACCATTCTTTCTAAAAACTTGGGGAAACATCTGTACTGTAATTATGCATACAGATAGTTTTTAATGACCATCATAAACCTGCAGTCACAAGATTTGATTCTCCTTTCAATGCTAAAATGCTAAATTTACATCACATAATCTGCAAGGCTGTAATACTTACTGACAAGGTACAAAATAATATCCTTGTGAAATCCTGAACTTATAACTCATTAATCAAAACAGTACCTGTACCCTCCCCACAACTGCAATGTCATTGGTTTCATTAGAATTAAACCAAGGGTGAATTAGGCTTGCTCTTTGAAGAAGAAAAGTACTATACTATGAACTTATTAAATCCATTATAAAGTCTCTTTTTTCATATTCACCTGCTAAGTGATAGTTTCTAGAAGTCCAGAAGCAGTATTGAATATAAATACTAAAGTTTACTTCCTGGCATACAGAAGTTCCTCTTAAAAATTCTGGGACACTTTGCTTCCCAGCTCTTGAAATGCTGCCATTCATATGCAGCAAGACTATAAGATTATTGTGTCCCTCATCCACACTTATCACATGGTCTGCTCTAAGCTAGGGCATGGGAACTATATAGGCTTTTTAATAACTGGAGGAAGTCCAAGGAGATAAAGAACACAGGTTCAGAGGCTGAACTTAGCTTATATGGCGCCCATTCATTTTCATAGTTGAATCAAAGCTAAGCATCTGGGTTGAAGTTCAAGCACCATGGTGCTGAAATCTTATCACTTGTGCTCCTCAGGGCACCGCCCCCCGCCCCCCTTCCCAGAAATCACATGAAGCATACCTTACCTTTGTGAGATAGCCACCACTTCAAGTTGTGGACATCTCACTGTATTTGAGGTAGAAGTGAAAAATTTGCCTCTTACCATTTTGAACTTGGTGCATACCCAATTCTTAGAAAGTCCCCAAAACACAAAAGGAGGCTTACATCTGAGATTCTCTTTTAAGAATTTGCAAGTAAGGGAGAGGGAAGAACAATGGCATTAGGACTCAGTAAAGCCTGCTACAGTTAATAGACCAGTTACTGCTAGCTGAAGAGTAGCCAGTTAACCAATGCTCATTAGTTTACAAAATGATGAAAGTATGAAAGTGATATATAATAATCAACATGGGAAAACAGTCATTTCCAGATATGCACTTTTAAAAGATAGCAAAGTATCTAGTTGGCATTTTTCAACCATGCTGTGTTAGCACCAGCATCGTGTAACTTCCAGGGTGCGTCTACACGAGACACGAACTGCGCAGTAGCTCGTTACTACTATGCAGTAGCGTTGCTGGGCATGAACCACAATGCAATGCTACTGTGCAGTAGTAGCAAGCTACTGCGAAGTAAGTGTCACTAGGCAACCATGCTGGGACACTATTGTGCAGTAACCGGTGTTAGATTATGGAAGTACTAAATGACTGCACAGTAACAACTGCTCAGTGGGAGGCTGGTGTAGACACGCCCAGTAGCCTTTTTCAGAACTAACAGAAATGGCCTTGGACATGCTACCACCCACAAATCTTGTCTCCTAAACCCTTTCTCGTTCAGTGATTTCGAACTTCATTTAAACTTCTGTGAATTCTATGAACAAGCTAAGACTGAAACTACACCAGCTGTGACTTACCATTCTGTCACCAGGTCAACATTTCCCCTTCTCCCCGCACCTACTTGTCTCACACCGACTGCCTTCCATTACCTCCAATCCTCACTGCCATGCATTTGCACGTCCACAGACCTACTTTTCTGAATATTGGCTTCTATTCCATCCAGGAGAACACAAAAACACCAGACTCTCGCTATACCTGAAGAAGGGTGTTTGTGCCCAAAAGCTTGCAAAGAACAATTTTTCCAACTATTTAGTTGGTCTAATAAAAGAAATCACATTTACCCAAAGAACCTTGTCTGCCTATGTCCAGAGACCAACACGGTTACAGCCAACACCCTTTAAACACCAAACAGACAAAAGCAAAGGCCTGAGATCAAGTCCTTATAGTTATGCATCCTTTGTTGCTGTAGAAATTAAATTTAGTCAATACATACATCATTAAACCCTGCCCTTCTCACTGTAAAATCCACTGAAGGACCTTAAAGTATCCCAATGTTTCTTTGTTTGTCTTCTAAATGGATAGACTTCAATTTAAAATAATGCCAACAGTTACCCAGAGAAGAACTTGCCTCAGGAGAAAGAGGGGATGTTTGCCCTGCTCCTTAGAGACAGGAGCAATGTTTGGAAGAGAGCTGCAGTGTACGCTGGGGATTCCACAGCAACAAAC
This sequence comes from Alligator mississippiensis, assembly GCF_030867095.1. NCBI lineage: Eukaryota > Metazoa > Chordata > Crocodylia > Alligatoridae > Alligator > Alligator mississippiensis. Next base: position 153,344,134 of record NC_081828.1, on the reverse strand, counting down.
TAGTGGGAACTATTGCAGAGATATGCTAGGTTAATACATAGTTGAGTTGTCTGGCACCCTACAATCACAAGAGTCACTCAGTTTTTTACATTATACTTGTACACAGATGCCTACAGGCAGAGGACACAGTTGTCTGCTGTCCTGATATCTACCCCAACTAAATAAGTAAAAGCAAAATATAGTTTGGCTCAATAACCAATCTAATAATAATAGGAAGAAAGTAAAATTAAAATCCTTTACACTCTTGCACAGTTTGGAAGTATACAGCAAGCTTCTCTTTGAGTATGTAGTACAAGGACTTTTATAGACCAGTAAAATCAGAACAGCAACCTAACCAGTACATTAAGACTTTTGAGAACCCTTGATGCTGATTAAACAACTTTGAGTTTTATAAAACAGATTAAAGAGATTAAGTTCATTGAAGTGGAGATCAAAGAAAAACTGCCCGACAAAAATAATGTTGCAAGTGTTTAAAGCCCCTTCTTTGTTGCCATAATTCCATACAACCCAAGAGAGAGGAGTCATGATGCTGTTTTTAATCTGTAGCTTGGTGGATACAAACTGCTCTCTCCACCTCCCTTTTCATAATTCTAGCTAATTCCTATTGCATTCAATGACTGAATGACTGAACTTATTGCGGTGGGGGGGAGGAAAACATCAGCACCTAACTCAGCCTGAAGTAATGTCACATTAGACTAAGGGCATAGGCAGAAATCACGTTTTTCATGCAACCGCTCCCCCCCCCCCCAACGTGCTCTAAAGCTATGCCATGACACATGTGCATGGCTACAGAGCACTTTTAAAGTGGCCTATTATGTGACAAATTAGCCCTCACCAAATAAGGTAACACTTCACTTTAGGGCACTTTAGGGAACTTGTGTTTCCTAGGGTTAATTTGTTGTGCAATCAGGGCTGAACTGATGGAGCCCAGCCCAGCTCCCGAGACTGTCAACAGGAAGAGAGGGGTGATGATGGGGAGAGAGCTGCCAGCTGGGGTTTGCCTCACCTAGGCTGTAGTGAGGGTGTGGATTGGAGCCCCTCCACCTCATGCCCCCCCAGCCCTCCCCCTCCAGCTCAGGCCGCGTAACCCCAGCCAGCAGCAGCAGCAGCAGTTCTTTCCCCCCTCCTTCTTTCTGACAGCCCCAGAGCTGGAGGGGGGCCGGGGGGTGGGACTGGGAGAGAGGGATGGCTCCTTAGCTAGAGGCAGGTTTTTTGGGCTCCTGCAGGCAGGCTCGATCCCTCCCCGTCCTCCCCCCAAACCAACAAGCAAGCATCAGTTGAGTCAGAGGGGCACTCTAACTCATGGTGCTTTATGTAAAGTGCCATGCATTAAAGTGAGGGCCCACATGACTGTCAGCACCCTAAATTCTACTTTCCATGATGCCTCCTGAAGTTCATAGGAAGAAGTAAGTGATTTAAGATGGGGTTTGCTTGGAGGTAACTGATTTCACGCATAATGCTCTGTTCAATAATAAAAGAACTCCATTTGGATTGTAAGAACTTAGATCGTTATTAGAAGAGCCATGTGTTTGGTGCTGCTGCTTGCAGCCATAAAGTATGATGTGTATTTAGAGATCCTGCAAAATTCTCCAAGCATCTTGAGCTTCCTGGTGTCACTCTCCAAATCATCCCCACTATGATTTGCATTCCAGTCTGCAGGAACCTGCATGTTGTTACAGCAGCAGAAAGCGAATTTGGTTCAGTGTCTAATTTCTGAAACGAGGTCAATCCAAAATTCAGATGTTTGCCCTTGGTTGATTTTGCAGTCATTTTCTTTCCTAGTATCCTAATACTTTCAATTGCTCCAAATTCCTCTTTTTTCTTTCTTTACTGTTGTCTTTCAACATCGTGGACCTCTGACCACTCTTCATATCTTTATTCTCCTGAATGTTTCTGTCAGAACTTGTTTGCAGAGTTTGGATAGGCTCCCATATTGTCAACCCTTTCAGTATGAGGTTGTACTGAACAATAAAACCACAGGGGTTTATTTGTTTTTGCTTTTCTAAAGGGAAAGAAAAATGTCCGGCCTGTAGCCAAACTTGCTAACCAGCACATTAAAATTAACTTACACTCAGTTTTGCAAACCCAGAATACGAGTAAATATACACATGCCAGTTATCTTAGTGACTTCAAGGCTAGGTGTAGACTACAAATGTTGCAGTTGCCACTGCTGAGTGGCAGTGCCAGCTAGAATATGTTTGCCATGTTAGTCTGCAGTCAGTCAGAAAGCAGGATAGATATGCATCTTTATAACTAAGATATATATCCCACCCCCAGCACTACATGAAAGACAGCTGTACTCCTGGTTGTGGGGTGAGGGGAAGGAATGGTGTGTGTAGAGGTGTGTAACATGTTTGATGGCAGAGTATACTTGTAATGTGCACATGGCCTAATGACACTACTCATTTCAATAAAAAGTTACTCATGTTTAGAAATGCTTTCTAACATCTGAGCCTTAGGCTTCAAAAAGTATCTAGGTGTCTAATAACTGTTTGAAATCAATGAGTATTAGGAGAGATGAGGGCCTTAGTAGCTAAACAGAAGCTGCTTAGTGTCAAAGTCTTGTAGAAAGGATGAGTCATTGGTCATGGAACATTAATAATAATACCATATAACAATACAAAGTACTAGGGTACAAAGTGCTACTCATACAGTTTGAATAATGATTCACAAGTATCTAATATTCAGAGCAAATAATTTGCAAGTATTTTGGAAAGCTTGTTCTAACCATGCTGTCAGATTATGATGCTTCCCAAAAATACAAATGCTAATCTACAAAATGTGTAAATAAACTCCAACATCAAGATGTATTGTAATAAATTAAAGCCGAGACTGGGACAAAGAGCCATAATCCTCTAAAAAACAAACACTGGATGGTAATATGGAAGACTAATGCAAATAAATTATAGGTTTTTGCATCTACCCTATTTGCAATCTTACATTACAGCAGGCATTTTTCATGCTACCTTATTCCCTGTGCTAAACCACTGAACTCAGCAAAAAACATTTTTGTTATTCCTTTTAAAATCAAGTGCTTCTTTCTGATATATAGGCCATGCCCAACTTCCATTGACATCAGGGGAAGGGAGGAAGGTGCGTGGATGTCTCTATAGGCAGAAGTTGGATTTTTATGATTGTGCATTAGGTTGTTTCCAGACTGCATTTCTGGATAAGAACTTTACAGCTGAAGCCATGAGTGCTCTATATGGACACTAGCAATCAGGGCTCATGGTAGAGGTGATATCTTTTATTAGACCAACAAGATTTTTGCAAAAAACATTCTTTCATTGCAAGCTTTCAGGCATGGTGACCTTGGTTGAAGGGCTCCACCACTCACTCGGCTGCTGGGTTTCTGGTACCTCACCGTCAGCTGTCTTGTCTTCTCATGGACATGTTGTCTATGTTGCCTGAAAACTCATGCTGTTTCTTTTCATAGGTTCTATGCCTCTACGTAGACTGTTGCAGCCCACTCAGCTGCCCAGCAAGCCTCTCTCTGGGGCAACATTCTCCATTGTTACCTCTTTTATAGGTTGTTCTAGTCAGACAGACCACTCACCGCCATCTCTTGCATGTATGACTCTGGATGACTTCAAGCAGCCCGCCTCGGGATGACGTCATTGGGCTGCACCATGGCTGCACGTCCACCACCGGGAAGTAACTTCCCATGGTTTCTTCTCTCAAACAGGGGCTGATACTGGTCCCCTGTTATGTGCCCTCCCCACTAACTTTCATGTCCCCTTGACTGGGAAAGGAAAAAGGCCATGTCTTATATCATGTAGTCTTGTCTTCTCTTTTCCTCCAATCTTCCCTCCTGGAATTCCAGGCTTTCCTTCTTCCAGGCTGTGGGAGAAGTCAGCCATCACATTCCTCCCATTGTCTGTTTTTGTGGACTGCAGCCATTTAAGTGAGGCATGATCTGTAATCCACATACATTTCATAGATTTCATAGATTTCATAGACATTAGGGCTGGAAGGGACCTCGGAAGATCATCGAGTCCAGCCCCCCGCCCAAAGGGCAGGAAGTCAGCTGGGGTCATAGGATCCCAGCAAGATAAGCATCCAGTTTCATCTTGAAGGTGTTCAATGAAGGCGCTTGAATGACCTCCTGTGGCAGGCTGTTCCAGACCTTGGGGGCTCGGACAGTAAAGAAATTCTTCCTTATGTCCAGCCTGAAACGATCTTGTAGTAGTTTGTGACCATTCGACCTCGTCATCCCTTGGGGCGCTCTGGTGAACAAACGTTCCCCCAGATACTGGTGGTCACCCCTGATAAACTTGTAGGTGGCCATCAGATCACCCCTGAGCCTGCCCTAGGGCTCTCAGCCTGTCATCGTAGGGTCTGCTTCCCTGACCTCTGATCAGGCGCGTGGCTCTTCTCTGGACTCTCTCAAGCTTCTCCACATCCTTTTTGAATTGTGGAGCCCAAAACTGGACGCAGTACTCCAGCTGCGGCCTCACTAAGGCCGAGTACAGGGGGAGAATGACGTCCCGGGATTTGCTTGAGAAGCATCTATGGATGCAAGCCAGCGTTTTGGTCGCTTTACTAGCCGCAGCATCGCATTGCAGGCTCATGTTCATCTTGTGGTCAATGATGACCCCCAAGTCTCTTTCTTCCATAGTGCTAGCCAACATAGTACTGCCGAGCCTATAAGGATGCTGCAGGTTTTTCTTCCCAAGGTGGAGAACCTTGCATTTATCGGCATTGAACACCATCAGATTCTCGTCCGCCCACTTGCTGAGCCTGTCCAGGTCAGCCTGGATCATCCGCCTGTCTTCTGGTGTGGATGCTTTGCCCCAAAGTTTGGTGTCATCTGCGAACTTGGCCAGTCCACTTCTGACTCCAGTGTCCACATCATTAATGAAGATGTTGAACAGTATGGGTCCAAGGACAGAGCCCTGGGGGACCCCACTGGTCACCGGACACCACAATGAGTGACTTCCATCAATTACTACCCTCTGGGTCTGACCCCGGAGCCAATTTTCCAGCCAGTGGATCGTGGAGGACCCAAGGCGTCAATTGGCCAGTTTCTCCAAGAGACGATCATGGGACACCAGATCGAAGGCTTTTTTGAAGTCAAGATATATGACATCAATCTCATCTCCCTTGTCCAGGTGATAGGTCACCTGGTCGTAGAAGGAAATGAGATTGGTCAAGCAAGACCTACCTGCAACAAACCCATGCTGGTTATCCCTTAAGATGTTGGCGTCGGCCAGTCCATTAAGGATGGCCTCTTTAATAAACTTTTCTAAGATCTTCCCCGGGATAGAAGTCAGGCTGATGGGCCCATAGTTAGCCGGATCCACTTTCCTCCCTTTCTTGAAGATAGGCACCACATTGGCCTTCTTCCAGTCTTCGGGCACTACACCAGAGTGCCAAGAGTTTTCAAAGATCCGCGCTAGAGGCTGGGCTATGATGCTCGCCAGCTCCTTGAGTACCCTGGGGTGAAGATTGTCAGGGCCGGCTGACTTGAAGGTATCCAGCTTCTCAAGATGTTCCTTCACGAAGTCAGCATTAATGGAGGGCAGGGGATCACCCTCACCTGGACTTCCCGGCCCTGTAGCGGGCATGGGCGTCCCATGGGGCTGATGAAAGACCGACGCAAAGTACCTATTTAATAGGTTGGCTTTTTCCTATTTACCTATTACCTATTTCCTGCCTATTAGATAATATCTACAACATTCTATGCCCCACCATATGGCCAAATACTCCCTTTCAGTTGTAGAGAAACAGGTCTCAGCACTGGCCAGCTTGCAGCTAGCATAGGCTATAGGTCTTTCTTCGCTCTGTACTCATTGAAATAATATCGCTATGAGGGCTACCTTTGAGGCATCAGTCTGAAGGCAAAAAACTTTGTTAAAATTTGGGGTGTATAACACTGGGTTTTGACACAGTGCCTTTTTCAACCTTTTGGATGCTGAGGTAGCTGTATGACTATTGTAAGTCTCTTTGCTTATGCCCCTTAATCAAATCTGTCATGGGTACCACCAACTCCTTGGAATAAATTTCTGGTAATAGTTTACTATTATCAGCAACACCTCTGTGGTACTCTGTATCAGTGTCCCCGTGCTTAAAAATTATTACAAGGGTGCTTGAACTAAAGCTCATGAAATGATGAATGAAGGCCAGAGCATCTCCACTGCTTTAGTTGTCCCCCACCTCCTCCAGCACAGCAGGAGCTGGGAGGAGCAGGGAAACAGCAGTTTCCCCAAAGTGGGACAACTTGCCTTATACCACACCACATGTGCAGGGTCATGCACCATTGAAAAAAGTAGCAGCACAAATTTGTGCCACTACTATTTTGTTGAGCAAGCACATGACCCTGCACGTGGGGATGCATCCAATATACCTGACAGTTACCATACAGGTAGGTACTGAACTTCTCTCACAACCCACAAAGTTCTAATAGGTTTCAAGTTATCAGCTTCCTTTGCCTAGCACAATTCATAGCCTTCCTCTGGGAACTAGTTAATCTAGGACTATATGATTTATTAGCACAAATCTTATTCAAATAAAATCCCAGGAACATTTAATTATACCTCTCCCTTCACCATCAAAGCTGCAAAGTTCTTTTTAATCACATCTTCAGTGTTGAAATCTGTGCTAGTTATCAACAGATTTAAACATTCAGCTTTGATATCCTCAAATATCAAGTTCCAAACAATTCTGTTCTCATGTATTATTAACCTGCCACTAGAAAATGTCTTTGAAGCAACAGTATTCTGTATGATGCCAAATACACAAAATATTTCTAACGACAGCACATAAATTCAGTTTACTGACAAATTCCAAAAATATTTATTACTGTACCCTGGATAAATGAGGAAAGTAATTAAAGTATAAAGCCACCATGAATCCTTGCAATCAATCATATGTTTTATTTTCCTCACATCTGTGCAAATAAAGCTTTTCTTAGAACACAGAATAGAATTGTCATGTACTTGTATGCAGCTATGAAAATGAGGTGATGTGTTAAGATACGTATGGAGCCTATAAATGTAAGGCTGTACAACTGCTCATGGGGCATTGGTGTAAATCAATTCAAGATGGCTGCTACAGAGTGGGTAATGGCCTGTATGCACATACGTTCTTCCATGAAGACTTACATTCTGTCATCCTGAACATTCAATAAATAACTATTCTGGCTAAATGCCCTCATGTATGAATAACATAATATGCTACATAATATTTAATATGTCACTGAAAGGAAATGTTTGGGACAAAAATATGTGCTAAAAATGAGGGCAAACTGGATAATGAGTGACTAAAACATGGTGACTTAAAGGTATATAGCTCTAAATAATTCCACTCTGTTTCCTAATACTTTTCAAATGACATTGATTACTAAATCCTGCATTAGCTATTATGTTCTCTTTTTAGGACTAGCAAGCACATTACTCACCAATGATATGGAGACTGCCTGCCCTATAGCCCATCAGGGAGAATAGGTTAAGAGGGCATGGATCTTATGGACTTTAAGGAACAAAACAGATTACTGATCAACTCTAAACAAACAAATACATGAAGCATTTCATTTTGTTTTCAGAGATCACAAATAATTTCTAGACAATATCTTCATTTAGCTTTTGATAAGTTTGTAAATATGTCCTATAACTTAAAGAAACACTTAGGGAATTTTGAAGTGGAAAAAATTAAAGATGTGGAAAAGGTTGGAAATTTGCATTTATGCTTAAACTTTGATAAAAAACAAATACTTGAAAGTGCAGAACTGCAGGCAGACCCCCAAATAACTGTAATTCTGTCTCTGCTTATCCACTTATCTGGCATTTCCAGTCATAAAACTTCCTCAGAGACATGTAGCTGACTACAGCTTATGACTTCAATAATCAGCCACCCCCTCTCTCCACCACCAACAGTGCCAGCAGCATCTGCAGGAGCTCCCCCACTTACTACCGCTGCGCTCCCACCGCTGCCACTCCCCCCCCCCCCAGCCACTGGGGGCACGCGCTGTTCTTGAGCACGGGGATACTGATACACAAGATACTGGAGGCTGCTGGAGCACAGTAGACTCCAGCAGACTGAATTAATCAAGTCGGCTCTGATGCGCTGTAATTATAGCATGTTGGAGTAGCCTTGCTGCTCATGTATAGGCCCCTAACAGATGTTACACTTAAGATGTGATTAACTGGTTAATCTTGTTTTATGTAGTGACCTAATTCAAGTAATTAATGGAGTGATGTGGTTAGTTCCTGTCATGCATTTAATCACACCTTTGGGACTCCCATGGCTCCAGAGGCTGTGTGTGCAGGGAGACAAGCTAATTTCTTCTTACTGGTACAGGGGAAGCCTGGGCAATATGCTGTGTTGAGATCTGATGCAGGATCCCACAATCACTTCTTCTGCCATGCATGTGTGGTCTGCTCTCTTGTAGCACATGAAGCCTTCACTTGTGTTAGTTTAGATAGTTGAGAAGCTGTGGGAGACTGGAGAGATGGGCATCTGTGGGAGACCAGAGAGTTGGATAGAACCAGGGAACAGCTAGGCAGACTTGGCAGCTCCTAGCCACACCCCTGCCCACTCTCCCAGCCCCAGTCCCAGCTTTAAAAAAGCCCTGCACTCACTGGCTGCTGCCAGCCCGGGGCAGGGGTGCAATCCCCGCTGCACCCCACTTTTCCCACGCTGCATGGGGGGCTCTGCCACAAGGCCCCAGAAGTCCCAACAGCTGCTACAGCAGCCAGTGAGTGCAAGGCTTTTTTTTTTCCTTTTCAAAGAGCCGGGATGCTGGGGCTGAGCAGGGTAGCTATCACCAGGGCTCAGAGAGTGGGCAGGGATGGGAGCTCATGGCAGAGCCCCTCACACAGTGCAGGGTGGTTAGGGGCAGCAGGGATCACCCTCCCCCCCACCCAAAATCTGGCATCAACTGGTGAGTGTGGGGCTTTTTTTTTTAAGGGCTGGGGCTCTGGGGCTGGACAGGGCAGCCATTGGTGTTGGCTGGGAGAGGGGGTGGGGGTTGGGAGGCACTCAGGGGACTGGGTAAGCAGGCAGGGGATGCAGCCTCGCAGAGGACCCCCATGAGCCCTCCTCCAGCCTGCCTCCCGGCCCCCTGCTTACTGGCACGGAGTCCAGGTCCACTTCCCTGCGGTGGTGAGTGGGGACTGCCCAAGTCTCTGAAGCTCTCCAAATCTTTTCGAAATTGATTCAGAGAGATTTGAATTGATTTGGACCTTTTTATTGGTCTCCCGATTTGATTCGGATTTGGAGATTCAACCGCCAAATCGGGCCGAATCTCCTCTGAATCGAATCAGCACCCGAAGCTTTGCACAGCCCTAATCCCCAGCTCTCCCTGGGTCTCTGTCCATCCAAGGCAGCAGAGTTTGGGAGGGTAGTTTGACCACAGGTGGGGAACTAGAAGAAATGCATTCTGGGATGCTGGAGTACTGTTAATTGCTCATATTGGCTTTATGGGGCAGACCGCAACACAAGCTGTGTAACACCAACTGGGGATACTCCTTGTCGAAAGAGGTGTAAGAAATCCAGAATGGACTTGGCACATCTTTTCTTGCCCTAATGCATGGATGCTCATGTCTTCAGTACATTTAATAAATGGGAAGGGTAATATCTAACTACACCCTTATTAGTTCCACCATGCTGTATGACAGCATCCCTACATTTCCAACATATTGTATTTCAAATATTTCACAGCTGATGACTCTTCCTTTCCCAGGTTGAAAATATATCTCCCATTGTTTGAACTTGATTTCTAGCTGGCTGTATGTTAGAGGGAGAGTTTCTGCCTCACCATGGAAGAGCAAATAGAAAATATAGAGGCTGATACAGATATGCCATATATATAATGAAGGTGAATCAAGACTGACCTTTCTTCCTTTTAATGGAATAACAGCTAGAAGATTGGTATATATGAAAAGTAAGAGAAGGTGGCATGTGGGAAGGACAAGTCTCTGTACAGAAAAGGCAGGAAGCACAGTGCTGGTGCTTCTGACCCATATGGGGAGGTAAACTAGGAAATGGTCTCTAAGTGGTAGGCTTATGTGGGCCTGCTGCATATATTTGAAAAATATCCAATGGTGGGTGAGTGAATGTAATAGAGTTTTGGGCCTAGTGACCAGTGCTCTAGAGGTTTATGTGATTTTCAACTGTGAACTGTGGCATTTCACACTTATTCATTTTACTGTTAGTGTGTTTGAATAATTATTACAGGTACTAATTATTAATTTCCATACTATATTAGCTGATTCAGGTGAGAATCCACAGTGCTTATGCTCATGTTTTAATATTATGTAGCAACCTTTAACTTAAAAATAGAAAGGATTTTTGCGTGTTTGCAAAAAGTTCATTCACTGCTAAAATGCAGCTACACTGGAAAAAAGGTGAGTGGTGGCTGTGCAAAACTAGAGAATAGCTCAGGACCCAACAAAGCTGGGCAGTAGCTCCCTCTTCCATCACGACACAAAGTTATTTTTGATTATTACTGTTGCCTTATGCGATAACATATTACCTGAGCAAAAACAAACTTTTAAATCAAGCCAAATCATTGCATTAGATCAGCTATGAAAAGGCTTTCTTCCCTCCTCTCCCCTCCATTCCTGGCTTCTCCCTTCCTTGTGTCTACCTGATTAGGGGAACCTGTGAAACTGAACAGTCAGTCTGCAAGTGGTTGGTGCCAGCTCTTTGCAAATTGTCTAGGACAGGTCTCTTAATTTGCATTTCATTTTGTCTTTCTGTAGCTGACGCATGTTGTTATTTAAATGAAGGCTTTTGAACTCAGATGTTTTTTCATGCAGATCTATGCCACTTCCCAGCTGAACTGAAAACGTCAAAACTTTTTCTACAAAAGCAAGTAAAAAGAGCAATATTTTCTCTTTAGATGGCTCAGGATTACTGGTGGGTTGGGATATTATTGGTTATGTCCTTTAAGAATATAAAAGGCACCCATAATGGTCAAGCATTACAATAACATCTATATATAAATACTCCCCAACATATGATTAGAGCTGTATTATAGTTTTTAAAGAGCACCTGAGATAGGAAAAGTGCCAAGATATAGCACAATCATAACGTTTGCTGGAAGTATTTGGTCTGTGTAGGGCTGCTATGGGAGGGCATTCTGAAATGATAGATGTTGTACTCTTTTTAAAAGTACCAGGCTCTAAGCATTTGACAGTGCTCCATCATATCCTGATACATCATATTCGTAGATACCATCTATGAACTGACTGCCCACAGGAGTTTTCCATCTATTGACTCCTCTGTGAAATCCTATGGAATATAAACTTTCATTTCTACCCAAGAGAACTTTTACAAACTTTTCTCTAATGCCTGATGAAAAGTGTTTGTGCCCAAAAGCTTGCAATTAAAGAATCAGAGAAATAAATGGCACAGGTGATGCCAAATAGCAAAATTATTAGCAGTATCATCAAGGATGTATTAGACTCAATTACCTATCCAATTCAATAGGTGATCCTTCACATAATGCAAGGCAGCTAAGAATCTTGTGCACCTCTTGACCATGCTGTGTCTGATTTCTAGATGAAGAAAAGACTTCAGTCTCGAGTTGATCACTTAGCATTCTTGTGAAATGCCTAAAAATTCAAATATTTACTACAGTAAAATTACTCCTACATTCTAGGTTCAAGTTGTTACTACACAGATAAATATATTTCATAAATAACATGCATTCAACCCTGTCATCAATTAAAAAAACCCTTGTGTATTATACAGGCTATTCCCAGCTCTTTAAATACATCTGACTCATAGCAATGAGCTGGGCATCTTGATTTGTTTTGCAAACTAGAATATTCCTCCTTATATTTCACTTCTAACAGTTCCTTGCAAAGTTTTCATTTGACAGGAAAAGAACAGTGAGGGCATTAGGACCAAGAGAAAGACGCACACATTGCTCTGTATTATGTCTGGCAAAGTGCTTCCTGACTGAGTGCTGTACTTATGTGTGAAAGAAAGTCAGGGACCTACTAGTTCTCATCTGTTGATCTCAGTTAACTTGAAGCGTCAAAAAGGGGGGAAGCTGTCAGATCTGCTTGCAAAGATAAGACATTTCACTCCAGCCCAGGCAGCAACTGGAAACTTTGCAGTGAAAGGAAATATTCTGGAAGGAAACTATAAAAATGGAATTTCTTTTTGTTTTTTTTATTAAGAAAAACCAAAGCTTAAACCATCTTTTAATGGGCTTTTTGGTCAACTAAACGTATCCTTTTATAGACAATTTGGGATTCTGTATAATAAAGAATCGCCTTTATCTAACTGGATCTGTGTCCTCGATCATGAGTAGGCATTTTCTATTTTGTCTGCAAACATAGGGGAAAAGGACATCAGTGAAATGTGAGGGGGGGAAACCCTCTTGGCAGGTAGTAGTAGCCGGTTCTTTGCTGCAAAGAAACCTGAGAGCTTGGATATAAGATACATCTATGTGATATTTAACATGACCATCTGTATTGCTTTGTCACCAACAGTATGTTCTTGAGGAAGAGGTGCAGATATGGATCACGTAAGCTGCAGTTTCTCTTGTTGTTGCTGATGCTGGGTTTTTTGCTACTGATGGTTACAATGCTGAATCCACCACCCAGGGATCAGAACAAGGAGGGAACATCCCAACCAGTGAAGTTCACTCTCAGAGAAAGGTATCAGCTGGACTTCGCCGAGACCCAAGAGATGTTGGAGACTCAGGAGGAGAAACAGCAGTACTATCCCATGGAAGGGCTGTCACCTTTCATCTCCCTTCGGGAAGATGAACTGTTAGTGGCCATCGTGGCACCCACCATCAAAAGGAACCACAGCAGGACTAGGAAGGGATACCGAATGGTAAAGCAGAATAAAAGGCACATGGAAAGGATTGAGGTCAAGCTAAAGGAAGACCCAGAGTCTCTTCCCCTGCAGGATGGAGACTGGGATGATGGGGGTGAGCAATTGCTTGGCCTGGAAATTCACGGTTTCAATGAAGCGCTCAGTGAGCAGATCTCTCTGCGTAGGGAGCTGCCTGAGGTACGACATCCTTTGTAAGTAAAATATCCTAATTAATCCCTTAAAAGAAACCCAATCCTTCCCTGTTGTTACCCTTAAGGAAGCCCTCCCTTGACCCCCCAAACCTTGTTCCCTATTACATTGTCTCAATCAACTTGAGAGACCAGCCTCTTCTATACCACGTTCCTATCAGGCAAAATGTATTCTTCTCCCCAAAATCTTGTCCCTTTCACCACCTCCACGCAACAACCTCAGAGTCTGAAACAGGGTCATGCACTCTGATCAGCAAGACTTTTCCTAGTTAAAGCCAGCACACTCCTCCAGTCTCCTTAAATAACTTAGGGTAAAATAGTTTTCATTTCTTTCCATTATAACATCCATTAAACCCTCTGGGGATTTTAGGAGCACAGTAGATTATATAACAAGAACCAGGAGAGACACCTGTCCTATTTCTCCCCTTTTTATGAGCTGTAATGATATGAATCTCAGTTTTCTTAAAATGATACTCTCAGGTTTAAGTTGTAAAAAGCAAGAAGCTTTGAGATTTTCCTCTTGAGAACTGTATGGCAGATAAAAGGACTGCAGGGAGTTACTAGGGGAGGGAAAAAAAAGAATGATTGGGTGTTCCAGTCCAAACAGGGGGAGAGGAACAAGTGCACAATGAACTAGCATACAAAAATTACATTATTTGCAGAATTTTCTCACTTTCTATGTGCCTCTTTTGATCATTATTTTCATGGGTAGAGGAAACTGCCCTGTTTCACCCAGGTAGCCAACAAGATATGACACCAGATCTCAAAGTGTGATAGCACTTACTTATTGCCAGCTTAATTTAATGAGGTCTATGGGGACCTCTGCTGGTGTATGTCAGAAAGGAAAAATGTGGCAGACAGCTGCTTTATTTAGCAGGTGCCATGCTCAGTCAGGATGTGTTGCTGCATGTGAGCTACAGGTGTGACCAGTGTGTCATGAATGTGAACCACAAAGATGAACTGGGCAGTCTGGTGGATGCAAATAGTAGAGTTGTATTTGTGGCTGTTTATGTTTCTTTTGTTAAATGACCTTGTATACTTTGACTCGCGTACTTAATCCCCGTGTTCCACTCAGCTGAGCAGCCCTTTGTTTTCAAGGTTTTCCTGATGCACAATCTGCTCCGAGTTTTACTTGCTCAGTTTAGCCACATTCTTAATCATTTGGGGGCTGAAATAAGCTGAACAAGTTGGGCACAATTCTGCACTGAGCTATGCATGACCCTTGCAATTCTGTGTAGGATATTGCTTGGAGCAGGTTTTGTTTGGCTAATCTTAGTCCAAAAGTACTGAACCCCTTAATTATTGAATATTTTTAGTGTCTTCGTTATGTCTAGGACAGCAGGGTTTGATCCCTATTCCTAGTGATATAAGGATATTGATTTGCTGCATGTTCACAGGCTCTCTTAGGGCATAAAGGGATAACATTTTTTATATTGCATCTTCTCAAGTTGTGCATTCCATATTGATCTTGCTAACTTTGCAAGGTGAGCAGAGAGTAAAAAAAAAATTTCTGCTCCTGCTTCTTATGCCACCTTTTGTGTTGTTTATTTATATTATAAGATCTTCTTTCTGTGTTAAGCACTCTTGATGCTCTCAAAGGAGCACAGTGGCAGAGCGGTTAAGAGGTCTTCCTACAGCTCCAGAAACATGACTTCAAGCAGTGCTCTATATTTATGCTGATGGCAAGACCCAGTCAGCAAGCCAGTGAGTCCCCGGTCATTCAAACTGGGAGTCAAGAGGGCCAGATGTTATCCTATATTGCCTATGGAAACCATCATATCTTAACTCTGCTAGCCCAATGGGCTACTTTTACACTGCTGGGACATGAGTGGTCAGACCCAATGGTAAGAGCTGCAGTTTGTGGGGGGTCACAACTAAGAAATGAGACAAGGAATTGTAATGCTGAACAGAGCACTGCCTTAGCCCCTTTGAGAATCTAGGACTCCTAGTTAGACTCTACCTCACAACTTTCCCAGGAGACATGGAAGAACTATGCCCATTTTACAGATGGGTAGCTGAGGAACCAAGTCAACTATGGGCTTGCCTATGCCCCTGCAGTAGCAGGCCCTAGTAAGGACAGGGTTGAGCAAGCCTTTTGCACTCAACTCCACTGACATACTCAAGACCTGAAAGTTTGCAAGTGGTGCTCTCTTGGGCTTATCCCCAGCAGTTGCTCTTGAGTCCCTGGTCTCCAGCAGGCCTAAGAGTGGCTTCTGTGGACATAACCTCATAGCAGCCTTATGTGAATATACAGGTCTGGAGGGAATCAATTTGGTCAGGTGAGCAGGGTATAG
Source organism: Alligator mississippiensis (assembly GCF_030867095.1). Lineage (NCBI taxonomy): Eukaryota > Metazoa > Chordata > Crocodylia > Alligatoridae > Alligator > Alligator mississippiensis. The sequence goes on along the minus strand of NC_081828.1, from coordinate 153,328,854 downwards.
ATGGGACATATTCAACCCCATCCTTGCCTGGACCCACTGCTGCAACTGTATGGAAAGTCCTATTGGGCCAGCTGAGAAAATTTAGTGATCTATTTAATCTGTGCATCAAATTACTCTTTGTGCTAGATTCTACCTGGTTCTTAAAACAGCTGTGCCATAGGAAGACAGAGCATATCAAGGGCCCTTCCTGCATAGTTCATTTAACTGAAATTCCTGAACTCCCTCCTACTGAACGAATCATTCTGGGGACACATGACATCTGCAAATGGGCAGAGAAGGCAAGAGAGAATAGGTGGATCTCTGCTGCTTCCAAGCTAGCTGACTACATTGGGAAGCGTAATGGCATACAGCAGTTTGTCGGCCCCTGAGAAGTAACTTGGCTCTCTGAAGAAGATTCTCTCTGGTGCCCCAGCATGCCATCAAAGAATGATCTCACTCTCAGCAAGCAATAAATCCACACAACAGTTTTAGGGTCAATTCCCATAGCCAGAGAGAGGTGTCAATCCTGAATGAAAGATAAAGAAGTAGGGAGTTGTAACAGGGTCCCACTCCAGGGGTGTCTGTGATGCCCCTGGAGCTCTCACAGCCCAGATCACCTTTATTTCCTTTGGGCAAGTTTCCCTTCCTCTCACCCGTCACACTTCGATGTAATTATGCTTTTAGAAAAAGGGAAGCTGCCCCAGGGCTCCTCCAGCAAGATCTCACGCTCATGAGCACAGATATCTGTGTTCATTACATTAAGGGCTAATTATGTGGCCTCCTCATCTCCCCTTTTGGCCATGCCCAAGCATCACAGATGTTATCAATCATTGGGCATTAAGCCCCATTGTCCAGTCCAGTCCCTCTCTCATCTATGGGCCTTCAGCCCCATTGTCAACTCCAGTCAATGGGGGCCTCTAAACCAGGAATGGTCTCCACCACTGTTGGGACTTCCACCCCCAGTGCCTTTAACCATCCCTGCCCCTCTTGGGTTCAGGCATCTACCTAGAATAATCTCTACCTCTCTAGGGCTTAGGCTCTCATTCTCTGCCCTTTTGGGGGCTTAGACCTTTGTCTCTTCCAACAGACTCCACCCCTCATGGGCTATGGGCTCTCTAGCCCTGCTTGTTCTCACCCTTTATGGGCTACAGGCTCCCTAGCTCTGCTTGTTCTCACCCCTTATGGGCTATGGGCTCTTTGTTCTTGCCCCTTGTGGCTACAGGCTCCCTGGCCCTGGTCCCAGTCTGATTCTCCCAGGTCAAGTCCAGTTAACTGCACCCCTTGTAGGCTACAGGCCCTCTGGCCCTAACTGACTGTGGCACTACTCCTCTGCCTTGGCCCCTATTCCTCAGGCTCTAATCCCACTCCCGGGCCAGTTGAGACCTCCACCACCCCTACAATCTCAACCACTAAACCACTGGTCTTGCCTACCCCAGTTCAGATGTTAGTCAGGAGCTCTTTTCTCCATGGCTTTCAGGTCAGATTGCCTACCCAGCTCAGGCTCTGAGCTTATATCCTGCAAGCCCAGCCCCTTTTGGGTCACATGGCTCTCTTGATTGCCTCACAGCCTGTCTTCCCTTAAAATAGCATGAGCACCAAGCTCCCTGCTACAGGGATATTTGCCAGAGTTACTAAGTAAGTTTGGAGAAAAAAAGCTTTTCAAAATAAATTAATAAATGTCTGGAGTGTTGGAGTCATGCTGTAGCTATGGTGGTCCAGAACTTGTGCGGCAGACAAGGATTTCTTAGGGTGATATCTTTTATTGGAACAACCATGTAGTTGGTCAGCTTTTTATAACTTGATATATTATTCTACAAGTTACTATACTTCTGGTCAAGCTCTTTGGTTATGCAATGCTTAAATGAGGCAGTGTGACTTTATGTTTTGCAGCCTCTGATGTGACACAAAAACTATTACTTCAAACAGACAACAACCAACCAGTATTAGCCATTGGGGGCTTCTATACACTTGCAGTGAGGCTGCTCCAAGGTGCTGTAATTCCAGCGAGTCGGAGCAGATTTGGTTAAATGAGTCTGCTGAAACATGGAAATTACCACGCTTCAGCAGACTCCAGCGTCATGCGTATCAGCGTCCCCATGTTGAAAAATGACAGTGGGACGCTTTAAACTAAAGCTTGTTTGACAAGCTTTAGTTCAAAGTGTTCCACTACCACTTCAGTGCAGGGATGCTGATACATTTGACACTCTGGGCACTTTTAATTAGCATGGCTCTTGGAGCTGCGCTAATTAAAGTGTTGTCCCTCCTCACATCCCAGAGCACATCTATAAATGCCCTGGTTGCCACTGTTAGCCAATCCTAAACAGAGTCAGATTCAAGCTGTGGTCCTAGAGTTCTGCAAGGAGTTCCTTGCCCAGCTACCTGCAGTCCTATGAGCCATCAATGACACAGCTCGAGACCCACATTAAAATCCCAGTTCTAAACAGTCCCAAACTTTAGGGGTATTTAGATCCAGATCAGAGCCTTGCTACATTAACCTACCTCTAGCCCATACCATTATTTCTACATAGACCATAGATTTTTCCATTACATAAATAAGCAGCTTCAGTTTAATTTCTAAGCCCAATTTATCTCTGTGCTAGTTCATCCATATGCTGGCATAATAACCACATTGATCTCAGTGGAGTTACTGTGATGTAAAAGTAAAGCAGCGATGTGAAACAGGATGAATCAGGCCTTCCATATTTACAAACAAAATCAGCTAGAAGTGTCTTAGAGAAGACTTCTTGTTGCATCCTGTCTGAGGCTCTGAAATTAGATGTTGCATCCTTTTTAGGGCAGAGGCCACATCCACTTATCTTGAGACACCTGAAACACTCTAGGATACTGCAAAATAATAGTGTCAAAACTTAATACCCATATTTTTCACCTATAAGTCAGCCATTAAAAAGTATGACATATGCATAAGCACAGTTTGATACTGTTAAACATGATGTCCCTCAGGGCTGAAAGTAAATGGCTGAGTTGTTTTTTGCATTAAAGCAATAAAGAGTTTAACAATTCATGTTTCAAGACTTCAAAACTTGAACACAATATAAACAAGAGCCTAAAATTCACCTACCCCCTGCCCCTCACTTCCTGTTCTGCGGTCCAGGATCAGTCCTACTTTCCAACCTGGAATGTGACTCCTTCAATCTCTCCAAAGCCCACCTCTTTATACAGCAAGAGCTGTTCCACACAACAACTGTGATGGAAGAAGAGACAGACTCTAACATCATTAGTAGCAATAGAGGCAAGAGATGATGAAAATCACCTGCTCCATCAGCTGTTAACTGAAGACCTAAATAGATGGAGGCTGAAGAGGTTTAGAAGTTGTAAACCATTTACATGAAGCCCACAAGCTCCTGGAAGAGATTTGGGATGCTGAACCAAACCCATTGAGAAAAATCAGACCTTTTCCTACAGCATTTTACACCAATGCCAAACAAGTCCCCCATTGGGCACGATCTTGACAGAGAAGTATGGGTTAAGCTGAACAGACAGAGATCTGGATACAGATGCGTCAAATCAACACTGTACAAGATAAGCATCTTGGACAGCCCCCTGTGTGAATGTGGAGTCCTATAAACCAGCATTTCTCAACCAGTGGGTCATGACCCAAGTGAGTCACAAGAATATTTGAAAGGTTTATGATGAAGTCCCAAAAAACCCCATGAAAGCATGGGTTTCCCCTTGCAGGCTGGCAGTGTTCCAGCCTGCAACAGCTGCTTGAGATGATTGGAGGTAGCAGGCACACGTGCATCTGCATGCACAGATGCACATGGCCAGCATACAGTGAGGCTGGGTCGTGAGACCAGCCCCTGGCTTTGGATGCAGGTAAGTGTATGGGGAGCAGGAGATGGAAGTCCAGGGACTGTCTGGAGGGGGGGTGTATGGGTGTGTGTGCGCACACACGCATGCACACACGCATGCACGTGCGCTGAGGATGGTGGCCAAATGCAGGGCTGTGGCAGGGCAGGGGGAGCGGCAAGGAGAAGGTGCCTGCCTGGCCCTTCAGCACGGGAAGGAGGTGGGGGAACTTCTTTGCAGTGGGGAGCTACATGCCCATGTGGTCAGCATGGGGCTAGTATCCATACACATAGGGGCCTGCACTCGTTGCTCACACTCCGGCCCAAGTGGGATGGGAGCAGCTGGGGGCAAGGGACTGCGGATTTGGAGTGAGAGGCACCAGCATAGCCCAGGGGGCAGGGGGCTGTGGCTTGGGGGTGAATCGTGCTGGCTGGGGACTTTGGGTTGGGCACCAGCAGGACCAGGGGGCAGGACAAGCCATCGATCTTGGCAAATGGGTCCTGGAACAAAAAAGATTGAGACCCACTGCTATAAATAACACAACGTTAATTGAAAGCTGCAATCTTCACAAATGCCCAGATGGGGCAGATGGAATCTGCATATTGAGTGAAAATACCAGACAGTGGATCATAGATTTGGGGGTTGATATCTGATGTCATACGAAAGAAGAAACAAAAAGGATTGTTCAGGTACAGTATGAACCCTTCCAGGAGTCAATGGGCTTGAATCAAGCCTGACTCTTTGACTTTCAGTCATGGGTCTGTCCAGAAATCACTGCTCTTCTCTGTTGGGCTTAAGTGTTGAACAGTGTATGCATTTAGACAAATGCAAATGTATACAATCTCTAAAAGGTTTTCATTTACATGACAAAACTACAACACATATAAGTACTGCTGGGAACTGAATCTCAATGAAAGAGTTTTCTGAAGATGAGTGGGAGTCCCCTTTGGCCGCTGCTTTTGCCTTCCCGGAATATATGTGTTGCACTTCCTACTATTGATATCAGTTCATCCTTCTTCATGTCCCGCAGTCATGACCTCTACTTGTTCAAAAAGTTCAGCCTGTTTTGGGACCCGTCTGCCCCAAACTATGTAGAACAAGTTTTTTTAGTCAAAGAGCCCTACTCATCTAACTGAAAACTATTTATGATTTTCTTCTTTTCCAATCTCCATTGCAACAGAGTACCTACCATCTGGTTTATGTATTTTACCACAGTCTTTTTTCAGTCCTTTTCCATTCAGGAACCCAACCCCCTTCAAAAAAATCCCCGGCATCAGTTTCTTACCCTGACCATGGCTCTAGCAGCAAAGCATTGTGGGATTGTGATAAGAAACTGACTGGTTATAATATTACTGGTTGCTCCTGGTTGGAGGCTGCATCGGTTCTTCGGTTTTCCTACACTACTTCTGGGTACAGTTGTTAAACCTATTTTTTCTGCTTGGAAATGGAAGTTCCTGTTGTTAAGACACAAAGCTTACTTCTGTCTCCGCTTTTCTGGAAAGAGAGGAGAGGAGAACTCTCCTGCAACTATTATTGCTTACCATAATAACTCCTGACAGAGGATTACCAAACAAGGAAAATGCATAGATAGTATTCAATGGATTAAAATAATATAAAAAGCTGACTATGCCAAGGGAAATGTATTTAAAATGTACCTATTTATTGAGATATTTTTCCATGCCAAGTTATGTGTACCCAGAAACGAGACCAGAGCATGGGGTACCTAGAAACTTCTGTGTTTGCACGTTGCTAAGCGTGACAGTGTGCCAGTCCATGACTGGCTCCTCTTTGTACCATGATAATAGCATGGCATTTTTTCATCCATTCCTGTTCCAGCTGAAGCAGATTACTGTCTAAATGGCTTTATTACTGTTGCAAGCTTTCAAGTCTTAATATATGCTAAGGATAAATGCACAAATTATAGAGTTAAAAGCAGGCAGGAACTTACTGAACAGCAGCAGTACCAACGTAATTGAGAGCTAAACTTCAGCAACTTGGCCCTCAGTGAAAGAGGTTTAGTTTTCATAAACTGCAGGTTAAAAGCAGGCACATGTACAATTACTCCAGAACAGCTGACATACAGTAAGTCCCTGCAGCTTTTTAACTCACTTCAATTTGTTCGTCTATACCCTTACACGACAGCACAAAGATAATTAAAAAAGGCTGAGCCAAATTCATTCCACTGCCTTTAATGAAATCACTCCCCAGATGCATTTGGCCCAATGACTAGCCTTGTTACTAAAGCAGCACACAAGGTGCTAGAACTACATAATTTCCACAGGATCATTATTTAAAGCTGTAGCATATCCACTGAGAATTTTTTCCTATTACAGATTAAATTATCAGGGCAAAATAAATAAAGTCTACCTGGAAAATTGAACACAGGACAATTTTTTATACTCGTGAGAGAGAGATGCATAAGTGAATTTCATGCCTGTAAAAAGTGTTTGTAAAACCTGCATTCATGTTGGACAGCTGTGCTTCCAGACTGTGTGAAATCATCTGCTTACTAAGAACCAAAGCCAGCTTGTGTGCAAAGAACACTATTGTCTGTGCACCCACTGCACTCAGTGGAAGTGTGTCCCACTAGTTATATCTCTCAAACCAATGTCTCACAAGAGCTCCTAAAATTGTTTGTGATCCCAGCATATCCTGAGTTGCATGAAGACAAAACCCCTTTATTTCCATTACATTTAATAGCTGTTGTGTGGCTAAATCCCATGGATGAAGTCCTAGTCTAATTGCTATCAATGGCAAGACTCTCACTGCTGTCAAAAGAATAAGGGCTGCTGTCTGTGACAATTATAAGCATTACAATATTCAATCAAAACAGTGATACATCTACTTAGATGCCCTGTTCTCAATGGTAACCAGTGCCAGTAAAGGAAAGAACAAGAAATCCTATACTGAGCAGTTAGGGACTAACCTGCCCATTAAGGATGTCCCATCCATCAATGATTAGCTTAGGCCTGAAGCATGAGAGCATACATCCTTTTCAGGAAAATATATGCTACTTCATGCAACTATATTTGTTTTTATTATTTATAAAAACATTAATCTCTTTTGAATCCTAATAAGCTCTTGGTTTCAATAATATCCAATGAAATTTGTTCCACAGGCATATTATATGCATACAAATAATTAATTCATGAATAAGTTTGATAAGTTCTTGCTTTCCAGTTCCTTCAGCTGTTTGTTCCCTTGTTTTTGTCTGTGAAAAATAGGAGCGCCTGACTGGTCTGTTGTGTCCTATTCATTAACTTGCTCTATAACATTCATTCGTTAATTTGCATGGCTCTTCCATGTCTTCCGTTATTTGCCTAATCCCTCAGCGAGACACTCCAATCCCTTTAGTCTTGCTTTATGTGCTACCAATCCTTTATGTTACTTATCTCAACTCCTTTCAGGTCTGCCTTTCTGAGGCAGGGTGACCAGAACCAGACAGTATTCAAGATGAGGGTAAAGCATTGGCATATATATAATGGGTTCATAACATTTTCACTTTGTTTTCTACTCCAGGCCTGTCCAACTAAAGGCCCATGAACTACATGAGCCCACAAGGGGTTAATTTGCAGGCCCTGAGCTCTAACACCCTCCCTCCACCACTTCAGCTGAAAAACAGCTGAGGTTTCCAGATTCCCCCTCCCTTCTCTGACTTGCACTTCCAGGCTAGAGCCTGCAGCCCTGATCACCTGCACTGCCTGGTGTAGCAAGGAAATCTCTGGCTGGGGACATGAGGGTGAGGCCAGGACATCTGCAGGTGCAGTGCAGCACCAAGAGGTCATCTGCCTGTGTGCAGCATAATGGGAGGATGTGCTGGCAGCAGTGCCAGCACATGTGTGCAGTGCAGCAGGAGGGCAAACCACACAGTATGCAGCCTGGAGGGCCTGAGGCTCACACTAGTGCTACCTGCATGGTATGCTACCCCCACTGACATAGCCTGCATTGTGTGGCCCCTAGCTGCTTAGAAGTTGGAGAACCATGCTCTACTCCATTCATTAGATAGCTTAAATGCTATTTGTATCACTGCATATTGAGCAACAATCATGAGCTGACTTCAGTGACCATCAATTTAAGAGTAAATTCTGACTTTTATTCTCAGAGAAATGCTAAGAACAAGCCAATGAATGTAGCAACCTACACAGTGTACCTCTTCCATTCTGTCTAACCCAGGTGTCTGCAGCAGGAGCATGGCCCCAATCTTCCTACAGCTAGTGTTATCATCTGCTTCCATGATGAAGCCTGGTCTACCCTCCTAAGAACTATGCACAGTGTTAAAGACACAGCCCCACAGGCCTCTCTCAAGGAGATCATCCTTGTCGATGACCTCAGCCAACAAGGTAACTTCTTATTTTTTTTCTCCCTCTAAGCTCTGTATTTAAAGCTGTTTGAAGGGGCCTGTATTTCTGTGTGAATTGAGGGTGGGAGAGTAGAACTTGAAACACTTTACTAAAGCAAGCAACATATAGAGCTGAACTTGACAAATTTTATTTTTCCTGCCCTAAAATTCACCTGCTAAGTCTGAACTATTTTTTCCTTGTCATGTCCAATAGTTTTAGAGATTTTCATTTAAAGTGAGATCACGGTACACAAATCTTAAGCTTTTCACTGAATCGGACTCACTATGATGATTTCCAGACTTGGACCTTGGCTGTAACGTTGAGAGGAAAGCTCTACATTGCTGAAGCAATCACAGGCTCTCGGACCAGTTGTGTCTTCTGTGAACACCTGTAGGGATTCCCTCTGAACCTGACCCTGCGTGTTGCTGACTATCCCACAAGGTGTTTAGTGTTTTCAACTGTCACTAGGAACAGCGGGAGATGAGAGGATTCAGTTTCTCAAAGAAATTGCTCAGCATCTTACAGAACTGGTCCTTATGACATCAGCTCTTTTGTGGGTATTGTGGAGAACACTTCCCTTTAACTTTGAGATTTACAGATAGCTTTGTAAGTAGAACCTGCAACTCTGTTCTACTTCTAGATATGAAACATTTCCAAGTGTTTCTTTTGCATCAAAAATATTTCAGGCATTAACTTATAGGAATTGAGACTAGAGAAGTTCTTCACAAGCTACTAGCAATCTCTCTTACTCTCTCTTTTTCTTGCTTTATAAAGTTTCTTCTACCACATATTCTGGGCATTTGTAGAGGAGGCTTCCAGAACTGAACCAAAGAAATCTCCTGCTGTCTGATTTATCTATATATGTTTCCTTCCTTTGCATTTGAAAGGTCATCATTTCTGCCTTGTTATTCCTTTCAGATCATAGCTATGACAGTTGAATCTGCTGATGTTTGGTTTTCTTTAGCATTTGATGACTGCCTCTGAACATTGCCAGTGTTTATTTTTAAAGGTTTTTAAAGGTGAGAAGCTTATTTGGGGGCCAGAGGGAGAGTCAAGTCAGAAATGAAGAGCTCCTTTGAGGGTCCTGGTAAAATTTTTGGGTATGGTGCCAAGCTGTGAGGAGCACAGAAGTCCCTGGTGATCTGTGGTTTAAGAAATATATAAAATCAGGGGACAAACCAGGCACTCAGTGGAGTTGATTTTAGTAGAAGTTGGGTTTTTCTAGTTTTCACCAAATCAGTAAAATACTTAGATACTTCTCTGTCTTTTTGGATTTGAGGAGATGCAGGTACATCTAGTCAATCAAATTACAGTACATAGACACACAGAAAAAAAGATCTTGAGTTGAACATTTATTTTAACCCAGGCAACACACTAGATGCAACCAGTGCTAGCTCTAGAAAGACTAGTTGTATGTACGTTAGTAAGAGCAACTGTGAGTGCTATTTCCAAAGATACAACTGAATTAACTCTTTCATCCTAAACACCCTGTTTTAGGCACTTAACCTTCTCATCATTTTATATGTGAGGTTAACATTTTCCAGGCTCAGTTTCTGCCCAAAGATGATTATTTTCTGCAAAATTTTATTGAACACTCCAGCAATTCATGAGTAGAGGAAGAATGGGTAAAGCAACTATTCACTACAGAGCTTGTGCTGAAGACAATATATATTTACCCAGCTCATTTCCTACTTCTGGTATATCAGGCCTGGGAAGACCATTCCACATGTATTAAATATTAGAGAGTACAGTGCTGGGACATCTACATGTGTTGAAAAATCATGATTAGCTTAAAAAAATTATCAGTTTGCAGTTCCTATTATTTGTCTTTTGATTTTTAAGCATTTAGGGTGCACTGGAAATATTTTTTCTAGATTTTCTGCACAAGTATGAGGGCTAGAAGCTTACTTTATCCACAGATTTATAAATTAAATAATCTAGTCCAAGTTCCTGTACAGCACAGGTCACAGAATCATAGAAAAGTAGGGCTGGAAGGAAACTCCAGAGGTCATCTAGTCCAACTCCCTTCATGAGGCAAGATCATCCCTATCCAAATCATCCTATACAAATCCACTATCTAACCTATTAACAAAACTACACGTCAACCCTGAGCCAACCACAAAACAAAACACCTTAACCTGCCACGGCTAGCTAATGTCTTGTTGCCAACCAAGGTTATTAAAATATCCTCAAGAGATCCAAGGAAAAGGGCTATGCCCCCCAGTACAGAAGAAGGCAAAAACCCTCCACATTCGGTACCAATCTGACAATCAGGTAAAATTCTTTTTTGATAACAAATATGGTGATTGGTCTGACCCTGAGCAGAAGAGTAAAACTCTATAACCGTGAACCTCTGGGTCCCAGTAGGAGCACTGACACATCCCAGTCAAAATCCCCAACCTTGTCTGCAGACAGCACCCAATGCTTCTGAAGAAGTGTGTGTGGGTGGGTGGGTAGTGGGGGGAAGGAGTCCTGATAGGTATAGCAGCAGGAAGCATTGGCAACATGTAGGGGGTGCATGCGGGTGCATATGCACCCCCTGACATTGGCCATATACCCCCTGGAAACGCCAGCCACAAAACCAGAAGTGCTGGCGGAAATGCACTTCCAGTTTTGCTGCTGGTGATTTCGGGTTCAGCGATTGATCACTAGGGGACCGCCCTCCCCCGCCCCCCCCCAGTCGATGATCTGGTCCCCACTGACTTGGGAAATACCAGTTGCCCATGGCAGGAAGGGAAAAAATTCTCTGTAACAAGCAGCAGAGCCCAAAAGATAAAAACATGGCTCCATTCCTACATGCTTAGTTTTCACACAATAAGAGTGCAGGCATGTATCTTGAATGCAATCTCTGTTCCCTGCTCCTCCATACCCAGAATTGCAATCCAGAAATGTTTGATTGACTGTAGAAAAATGGAGAGTGATGTTCTGCTCCCTTCCCTCTGTTGCACTGCTGGGTAAGATAAAAGCAAGGTTTGTCCCAAACCATCTTACCAACAAGCTGATGATGTGTTCCATCACAAACTGATTGAGTTGGGCTTTTGGGGGAGGACAGTAACAGCCTGGCTGTTCCAAACAGAGCTAAAATCTATGTGACCATTGTATTTTTTGCAGGACACCTGAAGTCATCCCTGAGTGAATACATCTCTAAACTGGATGGCATAAAATTGATCAGGAGCAACAAGAGGCTAGGAGTCATCCAGGGTCGTATGTTGGGAGCTGCCCGGGCCACAGGGGATGTGCTGATCTTCATGGACTCCCACTGTGAGTGTCACAAAGGCTGGTTAGAACCCCTGTTGGCCAGACTGGCCAGTGACAGGTAAATATCCCTTTGGATATTATATGAGAAGTTTATATTCCTATTAGAAGGGAATGCATCACCAAGAAGAACTGGGATCTTCGAGCTATCTATAGAGTTTGCAATGCTCAGATATGTTAATTCTTCATACAAAGACAGTAAACATTCTGCCTTTGGTCTTCTATGGGTTTTGTTCTTATTTTTAGCCATACTGATTTGTTTGCATTCTGTGCACCTTAATCTGAAATTCAGAGAAGTAGCTAGATTATGCTATTGATAACATTCACTACAACCTCTTTTCTTCTAAGATTGTTAGTCTGAATCCAGCCTGTGTTGACAATCTTTAAAATGTGTTGACATAAGACTGCTGCTTGGTGGCCGATGTTATATGAACAGATACACTTGGAGAAGTCACTTATTGACAAAACATCCATCAGAGAAACCAATGTAACTAGCCTGGGGTGCAGTTGGCCGAGTGAGACCAGCTGTCTGATGTGCCTTTCATTTGAAACAGCATGGTTTCTCCAATCAGCTATGGAGACTGTGGCTACGCTCCAGGTGAGTGGAGATGCAGCATCTTTTAAAGTAAAAGCCATAGCAATTAACTGAGAGGCTTGTCCTTAATTTAGCAACCTGCTACAAATTAAGTGAGTTGCAACCATCCCAATACAAAAAACATTTGGGTTCAGCTGTCTTAATTTAGGACACTATCTAGCAAAGAGCTTAAGTTTATGTTTCACTTCAAGCTCCTGAATGTCACCGTCCACTTAAAGGAACTAGTCATATGTTTGAAATTAAGCCCATGCTTAAGTGCTTCATTACACCATGGCTTTGACATTTCTAATTAGTGCATTTTCCTTCTAATCCTACCAACCCTGTCTAGCTTTTGTAAAGCTTTTGGTAGGAATATTTTATTTAGGACTTCAAGCCTGCAAGACAATTTCATTTGACATGCAATATGCTCAGGAAAAGCCCAGAAGCAGGCTTGAGCCCTCAGTACTTGCCCAAATTTTGGGCCTAGGCTCAAATATTGTCTGAATTCCTGACTCATCCCACTATTGCAGGATAAAACCTACCATGAAAGGGTACAAAGGTACATTTGGGTTCCCTTCCCAGCAATGTACAATATAAATCAAGTCTCTTTCGAAAGTAGTCTATATAAAACTTAAAAGCAGATGAGATAATTAACTCTTCCTTTTTCTCCTATTACTCATTTTGTTAAAAGAAAAGAACACAATGTTCAGAACTTCTGTAAAGGGTCATGGGAAGATATTTAATTTGCAACTGCATTTGGTTCAGAAATCCCCAAACAGGAAATTATGTGCATTTGGGTTTGGTTTTTTTTTTCACGGAATTGTAACCTTCTATAGATCTTGTGCTCTCCAAGCATTTGAAATATTCACAAATTAATAATACCGAAGTCAGATGGTTCAAAAAGGATTGCTGCCAGTTGTATTTGAGTTTCCTGTTTTTTTTCTTTCTTTGGATTCCGCGGAGTAAAATTAGCAGTTGTTTGCCAGTGTGAGTGTTTCATTTCAAAGTGCCGAGAGGTTACTGACTTTCTGCCAGTTACCAAGTTAAGGACAAAAGGAATTACAAGTAACCTCTTCCAACTTTCAATTACCTTCTGCTGAAAATTTGCATTTATAACCACACAAGTATTAAATCCATCACGAACATGTAGAAAACAGATGTTTTAGAAAGGACACCTTTATGCCCAAAAAAAGATCAGGCAACATTTGATTAAAAGAAAAATAGGCTATTGAGTACTGAATGTAAGCTGCTAGAACTCCTTTACAGGTGATCAGAGGGACTCTCTAACAACCTGAAGTTCTATCATACAAATCCTCACTTCCACTTTAGCTTGGCTCCATTGGTTTCAGCAGAGCACTGCAAAGTTACACCAGCTGGGAACTAGCTTCTGTGATCCTAAGAGATATGTAAGATGTGGGGAATTTTTTTTAAATATAATTCATTTGTAAAAACAGATTCCATTGGCTTTTTTTTTTCACTAAAAGATAAGGCAAAGAAGACTATGGCATAAGCAACTATTTTCCTTGTCAAATTTTGCATGTATTGCTTAAGCAAAAAATACTGTATTTAAACTTTCTTGGTTTACTTTTATATCAATCCTTCCAGTGTTTAGAATTTAAATGTTCTTGGTTTAGTTTTATATCAGTCCTTCCAGTGTTTAAAATGTATGCTAAGAGAAAGTGGCCACAGAACTCTGAAACTGAAAAATGTTCATGACCCAGAGGGAGTATGGGGCATATATTTTTAGACTGGTCACCTGGCTTTGCTTCTGGTTTCCTGATTCGCTAAGCCCATTCCATGTGGCGCAGAGATTGCTTCCAAAACATCATGGGTGTTTTTACACGTTCCCGGGGGGGGGGGAGGGGGGGCGCTCTTTAATTAAAGCAGGTTCGAGAGCCACTCTAATTAAAGTGTCCACAGCATCTCGTGTATCAGTGTGCCCATGCTTCAAAATGGTGGTACGGGTGTTTTATTTAAAGCTTGTCAAATGAGCTTTAGGTAAAGTGCCCCTGTTGCCATTTTGAATTGTCTGGACCTTGATACATGAGATGTGGCTGGCTGAAATGTGCTAATTAGCAAGTCATTGAATCTGCTCCAACATGCTGTAATTACAGTGCCCCCCACATGTGTATAGGCACCCCAAAAGAACAGACACAATATAGTAAAGAGAAACAAACAACATAATGTATGAACTAGATTCCAACAAACACTGACGGCTGCAGTGCTTACTGTCATGTGAGCAAGCCCAGGAAGTAAAAACTGCTGTTGCAAGTTTGAGCTCTGATATTAGCAACATAAGAAACAGATTCAGAAAAAAAGGTAAGATTTAAGTTAATTGGAGAACATCACAGCCTCAGATCCAGAATTTTATCACAGTTATACAAGTGTGATTCCAGACTATCTCTTACTGCATTTGTTTTAGTTATTGTGGATTTACACAAGCGTTAGTCAAAACCTGGCCCTCATAGTCAAATTTTTCTTAATATTTTAGTTTAAATAACTCTCTACTTAACTCCTTGTCCTAATTTGTCTCACTCTAGAGAAAATGACATCTTACTGTAAAATAAACTTCATCCCAGCAGTCAGTCTATCAATTTTATCTGCATAAAATATCACAGACTAGAGGCAATAAACTGGAGTGTGTTTATCCAGGAGCAGTAAAATGACTTCTAGAAAGTCTGGTTTAAAGTATAATCATCCATCACATTTTCAAGCAGGCAGCTATAAGATTTGAGGTGTGTATGCTGGAAGGTACTGGATGTACCCTGGAAGTAACTTGTGCTGTTGCTTGCCATGGAGGTTATAGTTATATTGACTTTGTGATGTTTTCCAGGTTTTGAATTTTTGGTCATAGAGAATCTCTTTTATTTTTTATTTTCATCTGGCTTTTCCTCAGTAATAAAGCAAAGAAACACCAGGTTCAGCCAGTCAAAAGCCAAGCAAAGCATGTTCTCTTCAATTTTAGCACCTTCCTGAAGAAACTGGTAACATCTCCTGCCTCTCCCCCATACCTTTCCTTGGTGTTCACAGTCAGAGAAAAAGGTTGCATTTAGCTTTTTTTGGAAAACCCCTGTCTGTTTTGGTACAAATTGGATGCTGCTGTTATGAACACAGAGAAATCTCTCAGCATATCATTGGGGAGGATGGGATCAGATGAGAATGGTAGGATTCCAAAACTGCCATCAGGTTTGGGATTCCTTTATGTGTTAGGTGTTTGACATACATATAGTATTATGCTATTGTTTCAGAATAAATGAGCCCTGAGCCCTTGCCCTTCATTGACCCTGTTGCAGCTGATTGATATCTGAAGCATGGCAGATAGCTGCTGTGACTTCATATGTTCAATTACCAATGTTATAATTGGCCATACAAGAATCTAACCTGTTTGTAAATGTTGTCCCTGTCTCCAGGAACCCCTGTGATGATGAGTCTCATGGGCTGTATTTAGTCCTGTGTGAAAGTATTTCCTCCTATTTCTTTTAAGTTGACCTGCATCTAACACATCAGCTGCCTCTTAGAGTAGAACAAAGGAGAAAGTGAGCAGTTTTAACTGTACTCTTCAATTCCCCTCTAACCACTGAAGATCAATGGCTAGCTTTTCTCTGTGTGTTTCTAAAATCCTTTCTTATGGAGTGATGACTGTGATAAACAAAGGACTGAGTCCCTCCCCACTTTCATTGCAAACCATTACTACGGTGATTTAAAAGTGCAGGGAAAATATGCCCAGGTCATATAACCATCACACAAAATTGACAGCTTTCACAGCTGGCACCTGTTTTTCTTTTAGTGCCAAGCCAAAGCAAAAGAAAACTGATTTTTGAAGACTTCTATGATGGCCCTCCCCCTATTGGCTGAAGTATGTTGAAATCCTCTCTCTCTCAAAACTGATCTCTGACCAAGAGACATAAATCTTTGAAAGAGGAGGCACTTGAAGTTTCTTATGCAAAACATTCCGATTTCTACAAAAAAGGGTCCATTTCTTCTCTCAGGGTTTGCGTACACAGGGAGTAATTATGTAACAGCTACCTCATAATAACTCTCTATGTGGACTCCCTTAGTAAGAGTGACATTGTCTGGTGTAGTTTAATCCACAATAGTTATTTCAACTTTCTTCCAGAATAAGTTTTGTTATGTAAACAGGCCCCGTAAAGATGATTTCCAAATGTGATATATTAGGAAACTAAGACAGGGTTCATACCTTTGTGTTCTATTCCGATGTACCAGTTATTTCAGGATGACATACAGTGCATTGTTAAACATCATGAAGTTTCTGAAATTAAAGAATAGTTCTATTCAAGTACATCCAAATTTTACTGAGGGTTAGAAACCAAGACTATATGCAACCACTATCATGTAGAATAAGGATGTGTATTATACACTTGTGTTTTCAATTTGAACATAGATAAAAAACAGCTCTCTCCCAATGACCAATTTGTAGAAAATGAAAAGTAAAGTACTCCTCCTAAATTCCACTCTTCAAGTTAAGTCTGCTCTTTATCACACCTGTTGTGCAACCCTGTTGACATCATTAAGGATGCAAAGTTGTTAAAACAGAATTTGACCCTTTACTGATGCATTTGTGCTATCAGAAGGCAGACTATTGATCAGACTATGTCAGCTGGTTTGGAAGATTCAGAGCAACTACAGGGGATTATCATTTTGTTCCCTGTTTGAACAATCCAGGACTGGAGCTTGTAGGTGGCAGTGCAATATAAAAAGTAGGAGGGTACATTTTGACGGTGCACCCAAAGTAAGGTCTTGGATAATGTTGAAATGACTATGATTGATATGTTCCAGTTTCCTCACTATAAGCTCAATTTTCCAACATGCTAAACAGCCTCAACTCCTGTCAGCAGTGGAATTGCGGCCACTCAGCACTCCACAGGAGTGCTTGGCACTGTGTATGATTAAACCCCAAACCAAATGGTTTACTCATGCACTGTCAGCTTGATCCCTAACTTGACCTTTAAAAGAAAAAAAATTCTTTTCAGAAATCGAATTGTCTCTCCCATCATTGATGTCATAGACTGGAAGACATTTCAGTATTATCACTCTGTGGACCTGCAACGAGGTGTTTTTGATTGGAAATTAGATTTTCACTGGGAGTCGCTGCCAGAGCATGAAGAGAAGGTACGCCAGTCTCCCATCAGCCCCATCAGGTAACAGTTCATTAGCCACTATGCTTACTGTCACCTCGGCACCATGGTCATGGAATCTAGCACATCTGCCAGCTAAGAGACAGGATTACATGCACTTGTTGGCTAATTATTTTTGAGGGAATAGGTTTATCGGTTTATATTGAGATTACAGGATCACTACATTTTAATTTATTAATATTATTACTAGACTGCAGTGGCGCCTAGTTTGGTAAGTGCTTTCTAGAGATAAAGGCATGGGCATTACTCCAAATAGTACAAGATATGAGTGGGAGGATGAAACATACAGAGTAACTAGGGTGACAGTAAACTCGTCTTGTTCCTTACACACCCTTTTGCCATTTCTGCGTGTGCATGTATGTGTAAATAACCTATTAAATTTCCCTCCCCTGGCCCTCACTCAATGATTCAGCTCCCCCTACTTTCTCTCGCACCAATCCTCAGTTTCAGTGTCAATAGTCCTCTCCACTGTATATGTGAGCAATTGAGTCACATGATCGATAAGAGAAATAAAAAGTTGGTTTGCATGTCTTGCAGCTGACATGGAAGATGTGGTTCTACAGGGGGGATTCAAATGGGGGCAGTTACTCGATGGAATAGCTCAGGAAGAAGATTTCACATGGAGTGGAAGAACATGTAGAAATTGCTGGGGAAGGGCAGCAGAGGAAGCCCATGGAGGGACAGAAATTCGTCGGGAAGCAGTCAGTGGCACAGGAACAAGAGCAGAAGAGCAGAACACTGTGTTGAACCTGGGCAGGGGAGTAGCGGCACAGAGTTTACAACAGTAAAAGAGGCACAGATTGGGGAAAAATAGTGAGGAAGTTCAGCAACAGAATCAGTGACACAAGTAAGGGGTGAGCAGGCAGATGGAGGGGACTGAGAGCATTAGAGCCATCATGGACACTAATAAACAGGAGGTCACAGAGAGCTGAGGAACCCTGGAAGGAGAGGCAGTGAAGGAGGAGAGGAAGTCAGCTTTTGAGAGATCCAAGCCAGGTTTGAATTATGGAGGAGCTCAGGGAGGCTAAGCCCCCCAAAAGAAATGAGCCCCCCCTCTTCCCTCCCCATTGTAAGATTTGAAAATCATAACCTGGGGGGTCTCTGAATTTGTTAGGGCATTGTGATAGGCAGCCCTTTTTTTTGCAGACCTCCCCACTCCCTCTAAGAGTAAAAGTCTAATTCAAACACAGGATCCAAGGAGCAGCAGCAGTCTTCAGTGAATTAGCAGTTTAGCTGATACAGTATTGAGTGCATCCCGATTTCTCAGCACTAGCTGCAAGCTAAAGGACTTCCATGTGGGAAGACTGAGACAGGATGCAAAAACAGAGTATTCTGGGAGCAAAAGTGTCAGAGAGAAGAAAGACACCTCTTCTCTGCAAACCTTTACATAATAGTTTTTTTACCAGGGTGTTCTACCAACGGACATGTCTGTGCACTGTTTTGGCCACCTTCAGTGAAAGTAAACGGACATCATATACGTTTGTTAATTAAATAAACTGCACTAGGAGTAGGAAATACCCTAAGCCCCATCTCTCCCAACAGAAAAATGATTCATTATAAAGCCTCAAAACCTGCCACCACTCAGCAACTGCCAAGCAATGCACAGACACATGTAGATACAAATGTCTTTTAAAATATAAGTACAATTGCAGTTTTAAAACTCCCCCACCCCACCCAGCAGCAACAACATGGGTTCATGCATCATTTTTAATGGACAAGAGTAAATCTCATCCTCTATTTATCTCGCTATATTAAACCACGTAGAGATTCAGTGTTAAACTGTGCTCTTTCTAGAAGTCCTGTGGTACCAGGTGGAGTTGTGGCAATGGACCGACATTACTTCCGAAATATTGGAGCTTATGATTCTGACATGACCCTATGGGGGGCAGAAAATCTAGAATTATCTATAAGGGTAAGAGTGAAATATCAACAAGTGTATCTATTATGTGTGTGTGTTTTAAGAGCACAGAATCTAAATGGCATAAGCAACTAGGAAAAATAACAGCTATCTATAAAAGCACGTGGTGACAAGACATTTCTCATTTCAAAAGTACTCTACCTCCAAAGTTCCTGGATCCAGTACAATCTAGTGGCAACCTCCAGAAATGCTAAGAAAGAAGCATTACCTCATTAAAACAAAACCACATTGGCTATCATGGCCTGCCTAGCTAAGTACAGACATCTGGGGAGGTTAAATTGGGTCCAAAATGGCCGCCGAATTTAAACTTGGCTCATAGATTCATAGATGTTAGGGTTGGAAGGGACCCCCTGCATAAGCAGGAAAGAGTGCTGGGTCTAGATTACCCCAGCTAGATACTCGTCTAACCTCCTCTTGAAGACCCCCAGGGTAGGGGAGAGCACCACCTCCCTTGGGAGCTCGTTCCAGACCTTGGCCACTCGAACTGTGAAGAAGTTCTTCCTAATGGCCAATCTAAATCTGCTCTCTGGTAGCTTGTGGCCATTGTTTCTTGTAACCCCTGGAGGCGCCTTGGTGAATAAATACTCACCAATTCCCTTCTGTGCCTCCGTGATGAACTTAAAGGCAGCCACAAGGTCGCCTCTCAACCTTCTCTTGCGGAGGCTGAAAAGGTCCAGTTTCTCTAGTCTCTCCTCGTAGGGCTTGGTCTGCAGGCCCTTGACCATACGAGTTGCCCTTCTCTGGACCCTCTCCAGGTTATCCGCATCCTTCTGGAAGTGTGGCGCCCAGAATTGCATGCAGTACTCCAACTGCAGTCTGACCAGCACCCTATAGAGGGGAAGTATCACCTCCCTGGACCTATTCGTCATGCATCTGCTGATGCACGATAAAGTGCCATTGGCTTTTCTGATGGCTTCGTCACACTGCCGGCTCATGTTCATCTTGGAGTCCACTAGGACTCCAAGATCCCTTTCCACCTCTGTGCCACCCAGCAGGTCATTTCCTAGGCTGTAGGTGTGCTGGACATTTTTCCTCCTTAGGTGCAGCACTTTGCATTTCTCCTTGTTGAACTGCATCCTGTTGTTTTCTGCCCACTTGTCCAACCTATCCAGGTCTGCCTGCAGCTGTTCCCTGCCCTCCGGCGTGTCCACTTCTCCCCATAGCTTTGTGTCATCTGCAAACTTGGACAGAGTACATTTCACTCCCTTGTCCAAGTCACTGATGAAGACATTAAAGAGTATCGGTCCAAGGACCGAGCCCTGCGGGACCCCACTGCCCACACCCTTCCAGGTGGAGACCGACCCATCCACCACGACTCTCTGGGTGCGACCCTCTAGCCAATTCGCCACCCACCGGACTGTGTAGTCATTCAAGTCACAGCCTCTTAACTTGTTCACCAGTATGGGGTGGGATACCATATCGAAGGCCTTCCTGAAGTCTAAGTATACGACATCCACCCCTCCTCCTGTGTCCAGGCGTTTTGTAACCTGGTCATAGAAGCAGACTAGATTGGTCAGGCACGATCTGCCCACCACAAACCCGTGCTGGTTTCCCCTCAGCATAATTTGCCCTGCCGGGCTCTCACAAATGTGAGCCTTGATAATTTTTTCAAAGACTTTACCAAGGATGGAGGTGAGACTGACCGGCCTATAATTGCCCGGGTCCTCCTTCCTCCCCTTTTTGAAAATGGGGACCACATTAGCCCTTTTCCAGTCCTCCGGGACTTGGCCCGTGCGCCACGAGCGTTCGAATATTCCCGCCAGTGGCTCTGCAATGATGTCGGCCAGTGCCTTCAGCACCCTCGGATGGAGCTCATCCGGGCCTGCTGACTTAAAGGCATCCAGTTCTTTCAAGTGACTCTGCACCATCTCAGGATCTACGCATGGAAGTCTGGCGCCTTGCTGCTGCCTCTCTACAACCCCAGTGAGAGACTTGTCGTGCCCCTCACTTAGGAACACTGAGGCAAAGAACTCGTTGAGGAGTTCAGCCTTGTCCCCCCTGTCTGTCACCAATTGTTTCTGCCCATTTAGCAGGGGTCCTATTCCTCCCTGGGCCTTCCTTTTACTCCCTATATATCTAAAAAACAATTTCTTGTTGTCTTTTACTTGGGTTGCCATCCTGAGCTCCATGGTAGCTTTGGCCCGTCTAACTGCCTCCCTACAAGCACGAGCAGAAGAGGTATATTCATCTTTAGTGATCTCACCTTGTTTCCACTTTTTATGTGCTCCCCCTTTGGCCCTTAGGCTGCCCTGGATTTCTCTGGTCAGCCAGGGAAGCCTCCTGGCCCCTTTCCCTCTTTTGCCTCGCTCGGGGATCGTCTTGCTTTGTGCCCGAAGGATCGTTTCCTTAAGGCACAGCCACCCTTCTTGGGCTCCCATCCCTTCAAAACTCCTACTCTGCAGTGCGTCCTTGACTAATCACCTGAGTGCATTGAGATCAGCTTTCCTAAAGTCTAGCACTTTCACCCTACTAGTTACCTTACCCACTCCACGTCTTATGTTGAATTCTATTATAAGGTGATCACTGTCTCCCAAATGGCTACCGATCTGGAGGTCCCCTATCATGTCATCTCCCGTTGCCAATACCAGATCCAGTATGGCATTCCCCCTCATCCCAGTGCTGACCTTACACTTACAGACCCAGTCTCCATGACCAGCAATCAGTCCAGGAAAACCCAGCCTGGAAAAGCCTGGGCTGAAAAAGCCTTGGGACTGACTGCTTTTTTCACCCTGCTTCCCCCACACTGGAATATTTTTTGCCCCCTCCTGCCCCACCAGCCAGCCATCTCAACCCTCATCCCACAAGCTGCTCTGGATGCAGCCACTTTTATTAGCAAGTAAGTCCCAGCAGGGAGGGACCAGAAGGGTTGGGGCTATAGATTCACTTATGGGGGGGGGGCATCCCACCCCATCCCACCCACCCGTCGTGCCTGTCCCCCTTGCCCCTTGTGAGATGTGCCTTCCCCCCTACCCCACCTGCAGGATGCACCTGCACCCCCACAGCTCATGGGTTGTGCCTGTACCCCCACCCCACCTGTGGGTCACACCTGCCCCCCCTACCCCTTACAGGTTGTGCCTGCCCCCCTCAACCCCACCAGTGGGTCACGCCTGCCCCATCCACCCCTTGCGGGTCATGCCTTCCCTCCCTACCCCATCTATGGGTTGTGCCTGTCCCCTCTTACCTCACCCACAGGTCGTGCCTGCCCCCTCCACCCCTTGTAGATTGTGCCAGGCCCCCCACCCCACCTGCACAACTTGTGGGTCATGCCTTCCCCCGCTACATCTTGTGGGTCATGTCTGTGCCACATCCCACACACAAGTTGTGCCTGCCCCCCCAACTCCACCCACAGGTTGTGCCTCCCCTTCCATCCCCCAAAGGACGCTCAATCCCCTCCAGCCTGCTAGACCCCCAAACCCCTGGCTAGCACCCCTCCCTACCTTCATCCTGACTTACCTGCTATCAGACAGCCTTTCTGAATCAATTTAACTTCATCCTAATGCTGCCAAATGCCTGTACTTAGCCCCTGAGGACAGGACAGAGATTTTACCACCTTCTGAAAGTTGCTAAACTTCCCCCTGCATACACTTCAGCAAAAGCAGCACATTTCTTTATTTCTTCAACAATAGAAATGTCAATACTTCAAGCTGTTCCTGTTAAAGAAGATCATGCATACTGAATATCTCACATGAGAAAGTTCTGAAGACTGTAAGACATGAATACTATGGACTCTATTATGGCTCAGGGAAACAGAAAAAGAAATGCCTCCCCAGTAGGCTTTGTGCTAAATTCAGTGCTAATGTAAGTGAATGCATTGACTTTTGTGGCAGCCTCTCCATTTACACCAGCATTATAATGTGATCAGTTAGCAGCAACAGACCACAGGTGAGACCATAGGTGCTCAAGTGCATATCCATCCATATGCAAGTGCCACATACCAGTTATTCAACTGCAGCCTGAAGCATCCCAAACACTGCTTTCAAGCACAAATGTCATAGCCTAACTTGTCTGTATGTTCTCCTTCCTTTGCAGTCTTCATAGATGTACTGGGAGAGCAGACTTCTTTCTCCTTCTCTTTTCTGTTAACATGGCTGTCAGATAAAGTAAATTGATAAGGGCTTTTGGTAATAATTTTCTATATACCCTTTACATTTGCTCACACTGGGGAGGCACTGTTGCAGGATACTCTTCCTGTCCTGCTGCTAAACCAGATAAAATATTGGAACAGGGTAAAAAGAAAAAGGAATTTGCTTTTGTTGGATGCGTATAAACTGAGCACTGGAGCTTGGGATAGATATCTAGATTTTTAGCCACTTGCCAGAATAAATTTTCACTGATTTCAGTGACTACTTCACTTTTTTGCACTAAGTTACTTATACCTTGCTCTCAGTGCTGCCGAAAGTGATTAATTATTTAGAAGATCATTGACGCTGAAACCAATTTCTGTCTTCATCTGTACTACAGGCCTGGCTCTGTGGTGGTTCTGTAGAAATCCTTCCATGCTCACGAGTGGGACATGTCTATCGAAATCACATCCCACCTGCATTTCCCTATGAAGAAGTCACGATGAGGAACAAAATCCGAATAGCAGAGACTTGGCTGGGTTCTTTTAAAGAGAACTTCTACAAGCATAACACATTGGCATCCTTAATCAGCAAGGTAAAGGCATAAATGATGGCTCATCTCTCAGTAGGGGAGAGAAAAGAAAACCCTTCTTGTGACTGAGAAGGAGAGGGAAGAAGGGTTATGAGTTTTTCTCTTTAGCAGATTCCTGCTGCTTTGTTAGTAGCCCATGTATCATATTGACATTTCCAGTGTTTTGTCAGCAGAGAAATAGACATAGAATACATCAGGATTAGGAAAGCAATCACTGAAATATAATGTTCACAGTAAAGGTGACTCCCTGCTTAGTTCATGGATGTCCAGAAACAGCTGCAAATAACTCACAAAACTAAGCTGAAGCATACAGGAAGGTAACAAAAAAGTCAGGATATAAAAAATACAGACATCCCAACCAACCAATACAAATTAGATTTTCATTAGAAGACTCAGCCTTAAAAGATAATTAAATACTTGCTAGAGAGGGTCATATTAACTAAAGTATCAGAATTTAACATTCTTCCCAGACTGGTTCAGTCTGCACTAGAATCACAGTTTAGTTGGGGACAGATTGAATACAACAGTGAGATTGAACTAGATCATGTATATAATCTTATATTTCGGGAGTTTTGCAATCTAAGCTGCACCATTGTTGACAATACTGCTGCTAGGCCTATTTCTTTGATTCCAATAACTTTCATTATATCAGAAACATTCTCCCCTCACTCCTTATCAAATGTCTGATGACAATATGAGAGGTAAGCAGGGTATGAGTAAGCACTATCTACATTTCCCCACAGGTTTTGCATTGCAGTTCAGTCCTAACCAGGTATTTCCCAGTTACTGCAGTCCTGAGCATCATGTGAGCACTCTCCACCAGGATTCTCCCAGGAACCTGAGACCTGAACATTTTATTTCACTCTGATTTTCACTTTTTGTCAACAGAATTGTTGCTTCTTTTCCCTGTTACAGGACTTAAACCCCATTGCTCAGACTTTCCTTTCATTAAGTCCCATGCAGGTCTCCAACAATGAAAGGCTGCTTCCTTAAGTAATTTAACATAATCAACTGAAGGTGCTTCTTGTTAGCTTAGTACTAACTTTACCTTGAACTAATAAACTCTCCGGCCTTCAATTTTGCTGGTTATTTTCTGAAAGCACCTGAATCTTTGCCATAAAGTTGATTCTGTGCAGGATACTGGAATTATATACTATGAAGCACCCTCAACTATGCTATTTTATACTATTTATACTCAATCTACCATAACCCAGAACATCCCTTTCCTTGTTACATTCCTTCCATATCCCATGCTCTCATGCCAATGCAGCATCATGTAGTTTAATAGATACAGGCACTAAATTAAACCGTTTGAAGCACTACCAATTACTTGCAGTCATCATGATATACTTAGTATTCAGGGATTTGTTGTGCTAAAAGGGTGAACAGGGCCACCTGCTGGCCACTGAAAAATCTCGATGGCATTGACTTGGTGATAAAAAACTGAACCCCAATTTAAATGTATACATTTTTTCATGGTTTTGTTTGGTATTTAAATGTATACCTAATGTATACCTTTAAATGTATTTAAAGGTATACATTTTTTCATGGAATTTTCTGCCCAGCATATCTACAGTGTGAACATAACTATGGATTAATAAAGCTCCTTATTTTCATGTTTATCCTGTTGGGGTTTTTTGGTTGTTAATGTAAAAGTGAAAGGAGTTTCATCTCAGATGATTTGGAGGTCCTGTATCCAGCACCAAATCTAAACTGTAATTAACACGAGACAATGATAGTTGATGACATCAGCTTTTTAGGTCCTGCTAAATTTAAGCAGCTCTGTTCATTTTTACAAACCCCTCAGATTCATTGTACACTCACCTTGTTTCTATGGCTTATTGGAATTTGCTCAAATTATGGGCCTGAGAGAAGCTGATTCTTTTCACTTAGTAAATAGTTGTTGCATTGAGACCAGGGCCAACACTGATGAGGCAAATCCATTGTAAGAAACAGCCACAGTTGAGATTAGCAGTCACATGAGTTGTAGCTCTCAGAAGGAATGAAATGGAGCTGCTGGGTCTGCCAGAGCCTAGATTTGTTACTGTTCCACACACTGCAAATCCCTGACTTTTTTTCTCTCTCCTCTAAAATTTTGAAAAGGGATTGAGTAGAGGGTGATGTATGTTCATGTTATAAGCCTTAATGTAAAAAGTTACTAATTTTGCAAGAAAATTCACTTGGCTTTGGAATAAAGACCTTAATTCCCGCACCAAGTCATATCTGCAAAATATTTACTTTCCCTGTATCACTAGACTAACTGCTACTGTGGAATAAATTTACAGGAGGGAGTCACCATGTGAGAGACATGCATTAATTGCAACATGCAGTGTATATGGGCTGTCAGAACTGAGCCTCCCTGGTTAGTCTCTCTCTTCCAGCTTTGTTCAATATCCTTTCCCTTGTCGTTTGCTTTCTCATTTGAGGTGGAGAAACCAGACTGCAACGAGAGCCTTCAGCTGCAAAAGAGGTTGGGTTGTAGAGATTTTCATTGGTTTATATCAAATGTGTACCCTGAACTTCACTTGCCAAAGGACAGACCAAAATTCTCTGGCAAGGTAGGAGGAAGTTTATTATTATTAATAATTAATTGCATTACTGTATTTGTTAGAAAACCCATTGTACCTGGCACTACACAAGCATATGATAAAACCAACACCACCCTGAACATATCTACTAGCATACCACATACACCTTCCTTCTCCACAATCAGTCCTCCCAAACTGGGGGTGCATGTATTAAGCGAGGAAGCTGATTTTTCTTTGCTAGAATAGAAACAGGGACACTGTGCTAAAATGACTGAAACAGCGGGTAGCATTGGTGGAGTCCAGTGTTAACTCTTTTTCAGCTGCTGGTGAGGCAGTAGCTTTTGGCTGAAGAGCCACTGAGCATGCAGTATGCGGATGAGGTTTGTGGTATAGAAGCAACTCGTCATTATTTACAGGAACCAGTTACAGTAAAGAAGTAACAGTTTTGCTAGTGCCCTTGCCAGGGGCTAGGACATAGCCTTGTTGCTGTTTTCAAAAAACAAGTTGTGTGTCTTATCTGGGGGCATTTGGTATGTGAGAAAATATGGTATCTAGACAATACAGACAAAATTGGAGAGGAAAGAAAACAGAGTAAAATAAAGTCAGGCTCCCAATCAGGAATTGAACCCAGATCTCCCAAGTACCTGTTCATTGCCCTGTTCATAAAATCATGCTTCCTCCAACCAAGCAAACATTTTAGAGGTTTAGAAGGAATACAAAAACTTACCACACAGCTCTTCATTTAGTCAAAACCTAGTTTAAAAAATGTTTTGACACAAATTCAGTGAGGCCTAGTAATTCTAAACCAGAGGTGAATGTCTCTAATCTTACTAAATATCACTGGATCAAACTGATCTCTGGTGTAACTCCACCTGCATCAAGGTTCCAGTTGGCCCTGTGTGCCAAGAATATTTGGTTGCATCTATAAGAGAAAGAACCCTTATTGCTAATTATAAATTAAAACTTACAAAGAGGTAATAAAAGGACTGCTATCCTATAAAAGTAAATTGAAAGATATTTTATTTTTAATTGATAGCGCTTTATATCAGTATAACTATTTATTCACAGCTGCACAATACTGGTGTTGGCTTCTGTGCAGATTACAGATCCAGAGGGGGTGTATCAGAAGGTCCTGTTGAACTGTCTCCTTGTACTGATGCTACTAACCAGGTATTGCTTATTTAAAATATATGTAAGGCCAAGATTCAGGATGGTATTTAAACTTTTTAAGCATGGGAGGAGTCCTACTGACTTTAATGGGAGTGTTTGTGCACTTTAAGTATGTGCTTATGCTTAAAGCATATGTGCCTTCTTGATTCAAGAACTAAATGCTAAAGAGCTGAATTGCTATCACAGTACATCTTGTTGATTGTGTCACAGTTATCTTTCCTATTTGGGAATCAGCTTTTCTCACTGGATACCATTAAAATCTTGAGGTTCACCATACTACTGTTCCATGATATTTGCTTGAACAGTATTTAATTATCCTGTATGGATAATCAGATATAGAGCCAGGAATGAGAAATGGAAGTAAATGGGTTAAAAAAATACTACAGCATGCTTTATTACTGCAAATGGTAAATGTCAAGATTTTAATGGTCCCCATGGTTCCTCCTGTATTCAAGCTTTCAAAATGAAGCATAAAAATTACATTTTAGGTATACTAAATGAAATATTTATTTAGCACACCACTTTACAGTACTATAATTCAAAATAAATTACAATGCTGTGTTAAAATATTCATTCATTCAAGTGACTTATGACTGAGTGATCCTTGTTTAGTACAAATACAAGCAACACTGTAGCTACTTAATACCCTCCTACTCCCCATTCTTTTTTAAAAATTCCCAGTAGGTTAATCTAATATGTAAAATATAACATGGTTAACTGACAAGTCAGTTTATTTTCACTAACAGATGTTTACTATCTGGGTTCCGTTTTCACCTCAAATTAGTCATATGTACAATTTATGGCAGATAGATATTTGAATATATATTTTTATAAATTGGAATGACTGAAAATATGGTAAAATTGTTTTTGTCCAGAATATAGTGCAAAAATAGAAGCCATGTTAGATAATGCTAAAAATAAGGTCTTTACTTTGTCAGAGGTAAATCACAATACTGAGATCTGGATTAATATTAGACAATTAACCTTCAATGCTACGTGGCTTATAGATGCAGATCTCCCATTAAAGGTAAGAGAAGTCTGGAACGAACAAATGTAAGACTTGATCTTTACATTGTCCACACAAATATTTTAATCCTGATTGGTTTGCAAAGTTTGCCTCCTGATTCATTCAGAAACATTTTTTTCATCCCATGAACCTTTAAATCAGGGGCAGGCAAAGTCTGGTCTACAGGTCAGATCTGGCCAACAGTGGACTCCATTCCCCAGCAGTCCCTGCCCATGGAGCTGGGGCCAGCACCAGCTGTGCTACCATAGTGTGGGGCTGAGGTTTCTGTGGAGACCAACCCCAGCAGCACTGGTAGGCAGCAGCGGCACCATCTGGTGGTGAAGAGCTGTGCTGCAGGCAGGAGCAGGACAGGCTCAGCTGCTACCACCTGTGCAGGGCAGGCAGCAGCGATGGCAGTGGCACTGCTGGGAGGGGTGGCTATGGGGGGCTATGGTGAATTTTGGGGTGGTCATAGCCCCCCCTCCCTAGTTCCGCCCCTGCTGGCAGGGCATACTGAAGGGCAGGGTGCTACTTCAGAGCTGGACTGGGATCTTGTGGCAGTGACAGCGTGGTCCAGAGCCAGGGCAGAACCACGATCTGCAGCCTGCATGCCCAAGGCAGGGATGTGCAGGCAGTAGATCACAGCTCTGCCTCAGCTCCAGACCACGCTGTCACCACTGCAAGATCCCAGCCCGGCTCCGGAGCAGCCCTGTGCCCTGTTATGTGCCCTGCCAGCAGTACTGGGGCCAGTCTCCATAGAAATCCCGGCCCCGCACTATCATAGTCTGGCTGCTCCTGGGGTGTCCATGCAAACTAGCCCCAGCCACACAGGCAGGCACTGCTAGGAAATGGAGTCTGGCAACTGCCCTGGATCCGCCATTTTTCCCACCCCTGTTTTAAATTAATCTCTTGCTTGAAACTTTCAGACAAAACCTAATTGGAATGAGGCTAGTCACTAGCTTTGAGGATAAGGCCTATGAGTTTCAAGGTATTCATAATTATTAAATTAAAATTAAATTAAATAGTATCTGGGGAAGGGAAGGACTAGGATGTTTAGAGCACAAATGCATCCCCTCTACAGTAAAAGGAACTGATTTCACTAGTTTTATGATAGAATCACAGAAAGTTAGGGTTGAAACGGACCTCAGGAGGTGATCTAGTCCAACCCCCTGCTCAAAGCAGGATCATCCCAGCCAAAGCTATATCTAGCTGGGTTTTGAAAACCTCCAAGAATGGAGCTTCCACCACCTCTCTGGGTAGCCTGTTCCAGTGTTTTACTAGCCTCCTAGTGAGAAAATTATTCCTTATATCTAACCTAAACATCTCTTGCTGCAACTTGGGACCATTACTCCATCTTCTGTCATCTGCCACCACTGAGCACAGTTTAGCTCCATCCTCTTTCAAACCTCCCTTCAGGTAATTGAAGGTTACTAAGTCCCCTCTCTCTCCTCTTCTCTAGACTAGATAAGCCCAGTTCCCTCAGTCTTTTCTCATAAGTCATGTTCCCCAGCTCTTGAATCATTTTTGTTGCCCCCCGCTGGACTCTCTTCAATTTGTCCACGTTCCTTCTGTAGTGGGGGGCCCAAAACTGAACACAGTACTTAAGATGCGGCCTCACCAGTACTGAATAGAGGAGAATAATCACTTCTAGACCTACTGGCAACACACCTACCAATGCAGCCAGTATGCTGTTAGCCTTCTTGGCAATAAGGGCACACTGCTGGCTCATGTTTAGTTTATTGTCCACTGTAACGCCCAGGTCCTTTTCTGCAGAGCTGCTGCCCAGCCAGTCAGCCCCCAGCTGGTACTTGTGCACAGGATTGTTCCACCATAAGTGTAGGACTTTATACTTACCCTTATTGAACCTCATGAGATTTCTTTTGACCCAATCCTCCAATTTGTCTAGGTCACTCTGAATCCTAGCCCTACCCTACACTCCTAGCCCTATTTACTACACTCCCCAGCTTGGTGTCATCCGCAAACTTGCTGAAGGTGCACGCTATGCCATCTTCTAGGTCATTGATGAAGACATTGAACAAAACCAGCCCCAGGACCTACCCCTGGGGCACTCCACTTGCTACTGGCTGCCAACTAGACAACAAGCCATTGATTACTACTCCCTGAGACCGATACTCCAGCCAGTTTTCTATCCACCTCACAGTCCATTCATCTAGCCCATCCTTCCTGAGCTTGCCTGCAAGAATGCTGTGGGAGACCATATAAAAAGCCTTGCTAAAATCAAGGTACATCACATCCAACAGTCTCCCTGCATTCACAGAGCCAGTCCTCTCATCACAGAAGGCAATCAGATTGGTCAGGCATGACTTGCCCCGGTGAATCCATGCTGACTGCTCCTAATCACTTTTTCTCCTCCAAGTGCTTAGAAATGGATTCCTTGAGGATCTGCTCCATGATTTTTCCAGGGACTGAGGTGAGGCTGACTGGTCTGTAGTTCTCTGGATCCTCCTTCTTCCCTTTCTTAAATATGGGCACTATGTTTGCCCTTTACCAATCATCCAGGACTTCTGATCACCATGAGTTTTCAAAGAAGATGGCCAATGGCTCTGCAATCACATCAGCCAACTCCCTCAGCACCCTTGGGTACATCCTGTTCAGCCTCATGGACTTGTATATGTCCAGCTTTTCTAAATAGTCCCTAACCTGTTCTTTCACCACTGACGGCTGCTCACCCCTGCCCCAAACTGCGCTGCCTAGTACAGTAGTCTCGGAGCTGACCTTGCCTGTGAAGACTGAGGCAAAAAAGGTATTGAGCACTTCAGCCTTTTCTGCATCCTCTGTCACAAGGTTGCCTCCTGCATTCAGTAAGGGACCCACACTTTCCCTGATCCTCTTCTTGCTACTGACATAATTGTAGAAACTCTTCTTGTTATTGTTTACATCCCTTGCTAGCTGCAACTCCAATTGCGCTTTGGTCTTCCTGACTTTATCCCTGTGTGCCCAAGCAATGCTCTTATATTCTTCCCTAGTTATTTGTCCAAGCTTCCACTCCTTATAACCTTCCTGATGTCTGTGGGTTGTTTTGCTCTGTGCTATAGATATATGCACCTGAATTAGTTAGCTTACAGCTAGCTTGCATGTTTCTGCACCAGAATTAGTTAGCTTAAAGGTAGCTTGCATATGTCTGCACAAGCTGCCATCATACCTTTAACCACAGTGTTGACTTAAGTTGTGAAAGTCCCTCCACCCAAAGCATATTATATTTCTAAACAGGAGAAATACTGTGTTTCCCATAAATGTTATATTCTGGATCTATTTTACACTTCAATCCACACCTGAAAACCTTTGCTTCTGAAAAAAAATAGTCCTGGTGAAGTTGTTATGCAAGAACTACCTGTAAGGAGACTGGTTTGCAAGCTCAAGTTCATTGGGTCTCTGTTATTTTCT
The DNA here is from genome assembly GCF_030867095.1 of Alligator mississippiensis. Taxonomy (NCBI): domain Eukaryota; kingdom Metazoa; phylum Chordata; order Crocodylia; family Alligatoridae; genus Alligator; species Alligator mississippiensis. Next base: position 153,297,063 of record NC_081828.1, on the reverse strand, counting down.
TAGTTACTTCATAAACAAAGACAGGAAATTATTTTTGGATCTAGCATCTAAAATGAATTGGAATGTCCCTCAACTTTATTCACACAAACAAATCCTTCATATTTTAGGACTTTGAATATAGCAGCATGAAGGAAATCCGGTCTGGTTCTGCTCCGCAGCTTTGCTTTGATATCAGACATGACAAGGTGATCTTTCAAAACTGTACAGAAGCAGCAGAAAACAATCAACAGCACTGGGATGTCCAGGAGGTGGGTAGTGATTTTTTTAATGCATCTCAGGTAGCTGAAAACAGTTTAAAAATTGTGGAGATGGGGAACAGAGGAGAAAGGAAGAGAAGGGGATAGAAGTGGGTACATGAAATTTTCAGGTTTCACTGAATCCCTATTTGGAACCAAGATATTCTGATGATATTTGTCCCATTTAAAATAACTGTGCAGTACAAATGTAGTTAAGAGTGAGCATGTGTGCACGAGATGTTTACTTCAGAGTAAACAAATTAGCTTTGCAGTAAATATCTTGGTGTCTACATGTGCAGGGCTATTAAGCTGGAGTAAACTAAAACTCTGCATCAGGGTAGTACTTATAAATACAAGTAGTATCCTGCTGTGGAGTTTTTTTTTTTACTCCGCAGCCCCGCACATGTAGATGCTGACAGGGCCAGCTGGGGCATGAGGGTGCTTCAGTATGGGGACTGCCTGCCGCCTAGCCCTTCACTGGAGCACCCTCATGCTCTAGCCAATCCCTCCATAGCATGTTGAGCCAAGGGGGAGCAGCTCCGAGTTGGAAGACTGATTCCCAGGGCCTCCTGCCAGGTGGGGTTGCTCTGACCTGGCTCGATACTCTGTGGTCCCAGGTGCACGTTCAAATGGCATGCCTGGAAGCAATAACCTCCAGAGTTTATTGCTTCACACCAATTGCACATGTAGATGCACCCAGTAAGGAGCAAAGCAAGCACACTCTAAATCCACATGCCCTAGATTTTTGTAGTGTAAGCCCAAGCTGTTTCATTTGCAGAGCATTCTGGAATACATCAATCAATGGTTATGAAAGTAACTTTAGTAATTCTTCAGGCCCAAAAGACCCTTGCAGCAGAGAAAAGTCTGGTTCTGCTTTGCAGGTTGGGAGAGACTTCAGAGGGCCAGATTCTGGGAGCTGATGCAGAAAGTGTGAAGCCCTTCTGCTCTTTGCGAAATTGAGTGCGTTTTAAAATTCAAACCGTCTTGCAAGATAGATGTCTTTCTTATTTTAGAAACTCAGTATGATTCAGTGGAATTCTTCCTGTAGGGTAAGAAATCTCCTGCAGGACAGGGAAAGTTTAAGGCTCCTGGACTGTACAGGAAATGTCCAGTTACTCCATCATCACTTCAGTCATAGGAGCTGCATCTACATGAGTGAGTGTCTCAAAGCAGTTTGAGATGCTGCAAGAGGCATGCCATGAGACCCCAGCTGCACCTGGAAAGCTCAGGCTGGGGTTGCCTTGAAGACCAGCCTGCGCTGTGCTGGCAGTGCGTGTGGCAGAGCAGAGGAGGGAGCTGCTCTGGAGCCACTGGAAACTTGGGATGGGGGCAGCTTGCTACAGAGCGAGGACAGAGCTGTGATCCGTATGCTCTGGGCAGGGGATCGCAGCTCTGCCTCAGCTCCAGACCAGACTGTCACTGCTGCAAGGAGCCAGGGCAGAGCTGCGATCCCCTGCTTGCATGCCCCTGCCCAGAGCATGCAGGCTACAGATTGTGGCTCTGCCCTGGCTCCAAAGCAAGCTGCCCCCATCCCAAGTTCCCAGTGCCTCCAGAAGAGCCCCCTGCGTTGCTCTGCTAGCATGGCTCAGGCTGGCCTCCATGGCAACCCCAGCCTGAGTTTTCCCAGCAGGTGCAGCTGGAGTCTCCATGGTGACTGGCCCAAGCCATGAGGGCAGGGGCTGCTGGGAAATGGAGTCCAGCTGTTGGGCAGATCAGCCATTTTTCCCACCCCTGCTCTACCACCTGGCCACAGTGTCTCTATGCCTGCCGAATGGCCCTGCTGCTCCAGCACACTGCCTCAGGTGCCGGAGGAATAGAAGCCAGGCAAGGCTGGCAGTAGTCAGTCAGACCCAGGTTCTGTCCTGGTAAGCAGGGATGCAGGAATGGGGGGAACTGTGTGGGGTAGGGGGGACTGTGAGGGAGGGGTAGGTGCCCCGCCTGCCCCTACCACAGCACAGCCCCCGCCACCTGTAGCAGCAGCCAGCCCTCAGGACACTCACGGCCCACTGCAGACAGAAGCCCCAGTGGCACATGGTGCAGCCTGAGACCCAGGAGCTACAGGTGGCGCGCACACAGAGCCAGCCCAGTCTGCTGGCATGCACCTTTGATGTGGAGGCAGGAGCTGGCCCAGCCCAATGGTGTGTGGCTCCTGTATGCAGTGCTGGGAGCCCTGGGTGGTGGCAGGAGTTGTCCCAATCCTACCCCAAGGTGCATGCCAGCAGACCAGGCTGGCTCCATGCACCACATGTAGCCCCTGGGTCTCAGGAGGCACCACACGCTGCCGGGTGCCTCTGCCTGCAGTGGGCAATGAGTGACATGAAGGCCTGCTACTGGCTGCTGCTGCTGCAGGGTTGGGCTGTGCGCCATGGGGGGAGGGTGGGGAGGAGACCCATGCCTCCACAGTTCCCCTACAAGTCCCCCCCCCCACAATCCATCCACAAACCCCATCTATAAACCCTCCCACACCCCCCATAACCCCCCCACCCCACCCCCCGACGCTCCAGGCACTTTAGAGTGGCTTTCAGAGCCACTCTAATTAAATTGCTCCCTCTTCCCCCTCCCAGAGCATATATATAAAGGCCCCTAGAGTTCTTACTGATCTCAGGAGGACTTGTGGGTCCCCATCACCTCTAAGGACCAATCCTAGAGCTTTTAAAGTAATCAATGTGTTGGTTTTTTTTAATCACCATTGAAATTCCCTTTTTTTTCTTTCCATTCTTTCTTTCCCCCCCCTCATGTAGAGTGGAATGATCATCCACATCCTGTCTGGTAAATGCATGGAAGCAGTACAGAGTGAACCTGAAGCAAATTTGTTCTTACGTCCATGTAACAAGAATGCAAATCAGCTGTGGCAATTTGAATGCTCACCTGTGCTAGATAAGCAATGACTGATAGGCTTTTTTGAAGACTGCCCAAACCTCACTGTCACTTTCATTTGGGATTTCAGACACATGCACTGCTGCATGAAATAAAAAAAAGGTTTCACGGGTCTGCTACAGTCTTCAGGGGAAGACAAGAATACTTTCCTTAGAAAGTCTTGCTAAAATAAATGCAACAGGCACCTTGTTTACCCAGCCCCAACTATAGTTGCCATTTATTCTCTTGAACAAGAAAAAAAAAAGTACTCTGAGCATCTCTTGAGACTCTTCAGCTATACTATGGCTGAAGGAAGAAGTTTGCCTTTTCAAGGAAACTTGGAAAATAAACTGCTAGGGAGTATATCTTTAAGGAAGTCTGTAACTTCTGAGACAACAGGAAGATTAATGTTTGGGAAACTTTTGACATGCTCTCAGAGGAAGTCAGCCTTGTTAGGATGAAAACTTAGCAAAGCTGTAACATGCACTTGACTCATAAAACAAAGTAGGTTTGTATGTATCTAAGCAGTACACAGTTACTTGTGTAAGCCATAATTAATATATTCCTTTTAATATACATTCAGTCACTGAGGTTGCAGAGTATGTAAACTGGCATTTATTTGGCCCACTCCTGCTTTCATTAAAAATTCTTATGGACTTAAATGGAAATAGGATAAAGCCTTCTGTCTTTGATCCATTGTCTCCTGCTATAACCCAGTCTCAGAAGAAATGGATACATTTACAATTTCCTGCTTTAGTTTTCTTGAAGTTTTAAAACAAGTCTTTAACAAATGTTCCACGATTAGACTTTTGGACACTCAACCAAAGCAAAATATTAAGGATTTGTGATGAGAAAAAAAACCCACAACCAAAATGAATTTTGAAATAGTATTTATTCATGGCATTCTGTTTGGGCTGATAAATCTTTGGACTTAATTAATGTACTACAAAAAAGCATCACTTCAGTTGTAGAAGTCCCAGCTGAAAGCACAACATGAAAGTAAATAGTAGGCCTTTATAGCTACATCAGCAGGACATATAGGCTTTTCCTTCCTTTCCGTACCCACGTGCTGGCTATTTCATAGAGTAAGGATGTTGGCACTGTTGATTTTAAAAGGGAAACCCTCCAGCCCCTTGCTTGCCTTGGGTCTCCCAGTTCACTGTTATAAGTAAGTCATACTCATAATTTCCTTATCAAAGTTCACTTGCTGGGAGCCTGATCCTGTATTCCCTCTGACTTGTCTACTACTGGAGTTAAGGGAAATTGTTTTTATAAGCAATATAAATGTGCCGGTTTGTCCATTTGGAGCAATATTTTGTTTGGAATCTTAAATTAGGAGAGAAGTCAAGTAGTGCAAATATCTTCAAATCCTTATAATACTGGAGGGGTAAACTTGGCAGGAAGAAGAAGTAATTGTGGGATGGAGTTTTTGGTAACTATTTGACTTTCCCTCATATTAGTGCCATAGGAGAATTCCAATAAAAATCAATCCTACCCTTCATATCTTCATTGAGGAAGCATTGAGGAAGCAGGGTATTTCTAAGGAAACCTAGTTTGTTGTTGATTCTTTTTAAGAGGCAGACAGAAAATTACTTTTACTGGTACTCAGTATAGCTTTAAACCAAACTGAAAGGAACAGAAGGTTCTGTTCAGAAAATCCCAGGTATTATACTTTAGAAGATCCTAGATACAAGATTTAGCAATGTAAAATTAGTCACAACAGAAGAAGCGAACATCATTAAGTGCTGTGTCATCCACAAAAGCCCCCTGGTATGATTCTAGTTTGGTTTGAATGCCACAGATTCCACCTCTTATACAGGTATTACTCCATCCCCCATAATCACCAAATGTGCTACCAACTCCTTCTATGATTGCACCACTGGTGCAGCGAAATTTGATACCATTTGCTGCTGTATCATCTATAATTCCTTGTGGTGTTTCAACTTTCAGTTGAAAAGATACGAGGAACCCTCTTGGACACCAAGTGATTATTGACCATTGTCCAAACCTATGGTGAGAAAAGAAAATTGCAATTTAAAAAGTTTAAATAAATTTTCCATTTTAATTTTCAGAATTGTCAATAATGTCATTCAATTGTTATTTTAATTGAGTATAATTAATGTTTTAAAGTGTAAAGATGCCAGATTTTTTTAAATGATGTATTATTTATTATATGTTGAGCATCAATTCTTCTGAGCGTACTGGGATGCCATTTCCTCAACACTTGTCTTATACTCTAAATATACTGACAACACAATTATAACAAGAGATCATCAGATAAAAATATTCCCCTACATCTTTGGGATAAATCTATTTGAAAGGAGAAAAAAAGATATAGGCATTCTGCTTGCAGCTTGACGTGTCAAACTTGAGGAAACCTGAGAAAATAGGACTCCCTGTGGATATGTGTGCAACAGAAGAAGGTATTTAAATAAATCCACTTACATCAGTATAAGTAAGACTAGAATAATGCTTCCAATACCAATTTAAAATAAGGGAGAGTCACCTCTTTGTTGCCCATCGTAAAAGTAATTATGTAGTTGGAAAAACATACCCACATTTCAAAATTTGGATTTATATTCTACTCACACTTCAAAATTTGGTTATTTATAAGGCTACAAGAAGACCCAGAGTTGTCATAATTAATGCCAAGAAAGATTTTGGATATGTGTTCCAGGGCTGGAGCAGATCTCTAACTACTAGGGAGTAAACAGGAGCAGATGACCCGTCATCATTTTCTAACTGTGGGGTTCTTACACCTTTTTCTGAAGCACCTGGGTTTAGCCATTGTCATGGACAGGATACTGGACTAGTCTGTCCTCAGACATGATATAAACCCAATAGATAGCTGAGTCATTTGACCCAGTAAACTACAGATCTGTTAACACACAAATTACGTTTAAAAACAAATTCTTGAGATTATCTGAAGACATTCATACAGACTGATAGGAATCAAGAATTCAAAGTTGAAGTTGAAGGTGATAACCTTTAAAAACGGACAGCAGGGACTTAAATTTTTTTGTTTCAACCTTTTTTACCTACTACCATTACAAATAATTCCAAAGATGGCCCTTACTGAAAAAATTAAAGGAAAATAGTTCTCAATTTTTTCTAGTTTCTTTAACTTTATGTATTTGATGGATTGTATTTATGGCCACTCTCAGTGTGTCCCCTGTGTAGTAGTGAACTCTAATCAGACTATTTGCTGAACCCTCTACTAATGCAGGGTACCATGAAGCTAGAGGGCCTATGCCAGTACATCCAGTTGGGTCAGGTTTCCTGTTAGTCATTTTACCTTAATTGTGCAGCTCTTTCACATAGCCTGAGGGAGAATTTAATAACAGAATACAGAACTATTTTTACCCATTTAGACATATTTTAATGCAACAACATTTCACATCTAGAGGACCTCTTTAATGGATGCTATTAACAAGAAATTTTAAAGGCGAAAGGTCACGTGAGGACGGAGTGTCAATTTTAACTTTTAAAGAACATCAAAGTAGTGTTTCAAGTGAAACCTAAGAAATTGTAACATAATACAAATAACTTCTTATATTTAAACTGTAACTATTTTCTTTGCAAATCATGCATAATTAAAACATTGAGGCCCATCCAAGACTATGGGGGTTGCATTGGTATACTCTGGATCATAAAGTGGCCTAGGAAAGGTAAGCAATAATATCTCCAGCATTAAAAACAACCATCTGGACACAACAGCTGGTTCCATGATGGTTGATAGTATGACTAGTTCTCAGATTCCTCCTCATCAGATTTACTAAAGATCAAACATTAAATATCATTAAACTTACTTTCCAGAATCAGACTCAATACTGTAGACAGTGCTATCAGTATTATTGGGGTTTATGCAATATAAACGGATCCCATTGAGTGCAGTGTCATCATCAGCTCCTCCATACTCCTCCACCTAAAACAGAGAAATAAAAGAGGAACACAGTTAACATGCTAAGGGCCTATAGCACTGACAAGGATCTCACAAGACTGACAAGCTGCAGTTACCTTTATACTAAATCCCATAGCATAGAAGTGTTCTGGGCACATATCAGTCCAGGTCCAGGTACCCCAAGGTCCTCCATTAGCAACACTTATTGAACTGTAATGTTGTCTATTTAAAAAAATGCCATTCGCTTTGACTGCAGGTTCACCAGAGACCAAGGGGGAATATGCTAAGGCAGCCAAAAACACAATGGCAACAGCCTTCATTTTTTCAGCAACGGTATTAGGTAGTGTGAGGCAATATGTTTTTATACTCTGCATTTTATACCGCATTTTATCACTGACAGTTTGATTATGATAATAAATGTGTTTAAGACTGTCACACAGGAATGTAAGCACAGTGTGTTTTGCAACCACTTGGCCCAAGTTTTAAGATCAGTCTAAAAATCTGAATTACTTAAGTTCTGCCATGAATAAAGTATATCCCCGCACAGTGAAATGTTGCATTTTTGCTCATCAGTTATTACATGATTAGCTGATTATTTAGGGTCATATTCTGCAACCCTTACTTGAATTGGGTAGTATATGTTATTCTACTGGTAGGCCCAGTGTTAAGAACCTAATGGAGAGTATCCACATTGCAACTGATTGGGAACCTCACAGACCTAGATCAGGGGTGGGCAAAATATGGCTCACAGGCTGGATCTGGCCCACCAACTGATTGTATCCAGCCTGCAAGTTGCCAGCCGCAAAGTCATAGGATCCAGCCCATAGGGAGCCGTTGGTTCTGGCTGCTGCGTCATGCTGAACAGGCGGGCACATCCCAGCCCTGTCCACAGCTTACACCAGCTCCCACCCCGCATGCCGGAAGCAGAGCTGAGTGCATGCTGGCATCAGCTGTGGATGCTCCCTGTACATTCTCGCTGGGGATCAGGGTGACTGCCTAGGACTGCAGCTGACAAACTGATGCAGCAGCGTCACCTGTAAATTCAGGAGGACACCCCTATCTCCAGCAGGAATCAGTCGCCTGCATCCACAGCTGATGCCAGCACCCCCCCCAGTGCTGCTTCTGGCACACAGGCTGGGAGCTGGTGTAAGCTGTGGGCCATGCTGTAGGTGGGAGGCAGCTGGGGGGGGGGGGGGGGGGGGAGGAAGAAGGGGAGAAGGGAGAGACCGAGAGAGGTGGCCCTACCCATGAGTGGCAGCAGCTGGTGCTGGGCACCAGGCAAAAGTAAGGCCTGGCAACAGGCAAGCTTGCCTCATCCGGTCCTTCTGGCTGCAGCTGCCTGGAGCCCATGCCAGGGCTGCCCTGCAGCTCCTCTGTGCTGCTCCCACCCTGCACCACCTCCAGGGCACCCTGGGCCTGCAGGGCAGTGGCAGCAGGGCAGGGGAGCTGCAGGGCAGCCCTGGCATGGGCTTCAGGCAGCTGCAGCCAGAAGGGCCCCAGAAGCAGCTGCCAGGTCCTGCTTCTGCCCAGTGCACAGCACCAGCTGCTGCCATTCATCATGGGCAGGGCTGCCTCTCTCCGTCTCCCCACTTCAACCCTCCTTCCTCCCTCTCCCTGCCCCCCTTCCCCCAAACTGTCCTGCACCTACAGCATGGCCTCGCAGCTTACACCAGCTTCCAGCCTATGCACCAAAAGCAGTACCAGGCAGGTGCCAGCATCAGTTGCAGACGCAGGTGGCAGCTTCCTCCCAGGGATCAGGGCATCTGCCTGAGTCCCTCCTTGGGGTAGGAGGGTGGGCTGGAGGCTGAAGCTGCTGCCCATGCCCACATCAGCTCCTCCCACAGCACCATCCCACATTAGGAGGTTTGGTGAGCTGTTGTGGTGCTGACCCGGCCTACAATAGCTCCCCAAAACTCCCTATGTGGCCCTCAGGCTCAAATAATTACTCACCCCTGCCCCAGACCATTTCTTTGTGGTACATTATCAATGAGCCAGATCCTATGAATCTTCAGTTATTGCAAATGATTTTACTGGAAGTTTTGTCTGAGTAAACAGTGCAGAAATTAGATCTCAGGGAGCATAACCTATGACATACCCTGAATGCCACCTCAAGAACACATACCTGGAGAAGATACCAGGTTATCTGAGAAGTTTACATCACAGAAATAATTTCCAAGCCTTCAGACTATCAACTAGGTGGATCCATACACCATGTGTAATAATGTTGCCATTCTTCCAAGCTGCAGAGTTGAGGGCTTGCACATTAGCTTCCCACTGGAGAAGAAATCAGACGTGTCAGGCAGAGTACACATGTAGTGTAATTTGTTGATTTAGACAGATACACCATTCTTGTAACAGAGGTAATCACAAACAGCATGCAGGCAATACCGTCTTTCAGAATTCATAACCCAAATACTAATCCCCATTTGCAGGGAGAACTCTGCTTCAAGAACAGATTAAAAACAGCAAACTCCCATGCTACAAGTCATGGCTTCTGCAAAAGCCTGCATTAAAAAAAACCTCCAAAAAACCTGCATCCAAAAATGTAGCACCATAGCATTTTCTTTCAGAAGCAGTAAAATTACCTGTAAGACCATGTATTATAGCACTATCTAGTGACCTCTGTGATAAAGATATGCATTTTTAACATCCTCTTACATTTTAAAAAAGTGGTCTATAAAATTAGTGACCAGAAAAGTATACTATCCCATTTTCCTAGGAAGATTAGAAAAGTACATGGAAACTCTGAATCATACAGAACAGATGTGAGGTCAGTATTGATAGCCTGTGCTTTTAAAATGAGACCTTGGGTGGTTTCCAGGACAAACTAAAGGTTGAACAAATTCATCTATTTCTAAGCAGCTGCAGTATTTCTGTCCATGGACTTTGGTGCGTCCTCTCATGATGTTTACATAAAAGGTAAGTTTTTGCTATGAATTCAGAGGATAGAGAGTGACCTTTCTACTCAATCCTTCAAAAATATCCAGAAACAATATTTGAGAGAGATTATTAATAAGTTATATTAGCAAAAATTGTATAATTGTTCAAAGGGCTTCCAGTATCTCTGTTCTTAGCCACATAACTTACTATAATGTTAGATTTATAATAGGTTTATAATAATGATAATAATAATAATAGATATAATGACATAGTTTATTCATAGATTCATAGATTACAGAGTCGGAAGGGACCCAATGGATCATTGTGTCCAACCTCCTACCGCTGACAGGAAAGAGGACCGAGGTCAGATGACTCCAGCCAGGTGATTGTCAAGCCTCCTCTTGAAGACCTCCAAGTTAGGTGACAGCACCACCCCTCTTGGAAGCCCATTCCAGACTCTGACCACCCTTATTGTAAAACATGTCTTCCTAATGTCTAACCTAAATCTACTTTCCACTAGTTTGCACCCATTATTCCTAGTTACTCCCTGGGGCACTTTGGTAAACAGCACATCCCCAATTCCCTGCTGTCCTCCCCTGATAAATTTATAGGCGGCCACAAGGTCACCCCTCAGCCATCTTTTGTATAGGCTGAAGAGATCCAGATCTCTCAACCTCTCCTCGTAGGGTCTTTCATGGAGACCACTAATCATGCAGGTGGCCCTCCTCTGAACCCTTTCTAGATCCTCCGTGTCCCTCTTGAAGTGCGGTGCCCAAAACTGGATACAGTACTCCAACTGCGGCCTGACTTGTGCTGCATAGAGGGGAAGCATCACCTCCCTCGATCTGTTGGTCATGCATCTGCTAATACATGACAAGGTGCGATTGGCTTTGTTGATGGCCTCGTTGCACTGCTGGTTCATGTTCATCTTGGAGTCAGCTACAACTCCAAGATCTCTCTCAGCGTCTGAGCTGCTGAGGAGGACATCCCCCAACCTGTAGGCATGCTGGGGATTCCTCCTTTCTAGGTGGAGTACCTTACATTTGTCTTTGTTGAACTGCATCCTATTACGTTCCGCCCATTGATCCAACCTGTCCAGGTCGGCCTGTAACTGCTCCCATAATTTGGTATCATCTGTGAACTTGGAAAGGGTGCTCAACACACCCTCGTCCAAATCACTGATGAAGATATTAAATAATACCGGCCCAAGGACCAAACCCTGTGGGACCCCACTGCCCACCTCCTTCCAGGTTGAAAATGACCCATCAACCACCACTCTCTGGGTGTAGTCCCTAAGCCAGTTAGCCACCCACCTGACTGTGTAAGTCAGGTCTACTCCACAGCCCGTTAGCTTCCCTTGAGAACAGGATGTGAAACTGTGTTGAAGGCCTTTCTAAAATCCAGGTAGATGATATCAGCCTCCGCTCCTGTGTCAAGGCAGTGTGTGACCTGGTCATAAAGGGCTATAAGGTTTGTCAGGCAGGATCTACCTGTGACAAACCCGTGCTGGTTTCCATTCAGCATCGTTTCCCCTGCTGGGCTTTCACATACACGCTCTTTGATGATTTTTTCTAGTATTTTCCCAGGAATAGAGGTAAGACTGACTGGCCTAAAGTTACCTGGCTCCTCCCTTCTCCCCTTCTTAAAAATGGGCACTACGTTGGCCTTTTTCCAGTCCTCAGGAACCTGTCCGGAGCACCATGAGAGCTCAAACAGCTGTGCCAGTGGCTCAGCAATGACACTGGCTGATTCCTTCAGCACCCATGGATGGAAGTCATCCTGGCTGGCTGACTTGTACCCATCCAGGCCTTCCAAATGCTCTTTAACTAACTCAGCACTAATCATTGGCAGTCTGGTGCCTTTTAGACAGCTGTCTATGTTCAAGGTGTGGGGACCGTCTTGGTCTGTATTAAGGAATACTGAAGCGAAGAACTCATTGAAGAGCTCTGCCTTTTTGTCTGCATCAACTACCAACTGACCTGATTTGTCCTGCAGGGGCCCTATGCTACTCTGTGCCTTCTTTTTGCTCGCTGTGTATCTGTAGAAAGACTTTTTATTGTCCTTGATTGTTAGAGCCAGCCTAAGCTCCAGTCCTGCCTTGACCTGTCTAACTGACTCCCTGCAATAGTGCACCAGGGTGGTATATGCTTCCTTTCTGTTGATTCCCTCATTCCATTTCTAGCATTTGGTGGCAAAGAGAATTCAAATTCCGTATGTAACAAATAATGTGTGTTCCTTGGTGGCTGCCCCCTGCTTCCACTACATATATATCTCTTTCTTTGCCCCCAGCCTTTCCTGAAGCTCCCTGTTCAGCCAAGGGGGCTTTTTTATTCCCTTGACTGAACATAGTAGTTGTCTGATTGTTGGGATTTAATGGGATTCCTGTATCTTTCTCCCAATATTTTTCTTAAGGACTGCACTATACTAGTGTATTGGAATTGCTGTATTACACAATCTTACTTGTTTCCTTTACCTGACATCAGTGGGCTAGTGTGTCTGCTCCTATTTAAGGCAGGCTTTGTCCCCTTAGGAATCCCGTAACCAGTCCAAACAAAAGTCCATAATATCAACCATAATTCTTAATCCAAACAAACAAATAAGCAGAGCAAAGCAAATGTTCAGCCCTTTTCTAGGTGGCAGGAAAGGGTCCTTTTATCTCCAGCCTTTCCTAGAAGTAAGCTCCTAGTGTTGGAATATGTTTCCCGGCTACATACTGCTCCTTCCCCAGCTCAGCCCTCTTGCTGTCTCCACATCTGGGCTTTTAACTGCCAGCTAATCACTTACAGCTGGGCTCATACCCCAGGGCTGGTTGCCCCACTTAAATGGCCAGACCACCATTTGCTACACCTGACATGTACATGTAAAATATATTCTCAGTAGTGTTAGATATAAAGAAAATCTGATACAGATCTTTCAGATGAATTTTTACTTCATAAAGTATTTAACCAATATTTTTTACATCTGAGTACAAACTACTGCAAAGATACTTTAATTAGTATATCCTGTTCATCTCTCTACATAGGCACTGGGTCAGAATTACCAAAGGAACCAAGTATAATTAAAAGCTATGACTTTCCTTTATTAACAAAAACAAAAACCTTATTTTGCCTTCTTTGAAATCAATGGTAAAACTTCCCTTGAAAAAAAGAAAGAAGCCTCTAATGAGCAAAGAAATTGAATAATAATCAGAAGAACATTTGGAAAATGGGTGGATGCCCAGAACCCATCATGTCAAAATGCAGCTTTACAATAAAGTTCCTGTCAAGTTGGTCGTTCCTCTAAAAACATTTTTCTCCCTCACACAAGTTGGATGAGCATTATGTCAATCTATGATATCCATAGTGGCTTTGATTTGTACAGCATGAGACTGGTCACCTGGCCTAGTTTACAGATTATGCATGTTTCAGCTGGAAAGCTTATATTGTTCCTTAGTGAACCCACAGATGATGGCAAGAGCTATTTAAGTGCAACTTTCTGTTGATTCCCTCATTCCATTTCTAGCATTTGGTGGCAAAGAGAATTCGATTTCCGTATGTAACAAATAATGTGCAAATAATGTGTTTGAATATATGCAAATAATGGGCCTTCAAAAGCAAACTCTGTTGCTTGTGCTAGGAGTAATTTCCTTAACTGTACAAGCAAAGTGAGCTGTTTAAACACTGAGTCCTGTCCCTACATCAGGGGCGGGCAATTATTTTGGGCCAAGGGCCACTTACCAAGTTGTGGCAAGCTGTCAAGGGGCGGGGCTACCCATGTGGCCCTTGACAGCTTGCCACAACTTGGTAAGTGGCCCCCGCCCCTTGAAAGGTACCCTGCCCCCTGGTCACCATCTTGGTCACCAATGTCTTGGGATCAATGTCCCAGGGCCAGCACCGATGGGGCCCAAAGCAGGGCGCAGGCTGGCAGGGGTCTGTGGAGCTGGGCTGGGCTGCACCAGCACGGAGAGGGGGAAGCTGACCTGGCTCCATAAAGCCCCTGTTGGCTGGGACCCAGTACCCCTACTGCCCTGCTGGCACTGGCCCTGGGACATGCGTGTGGGCCCCGTGCTCCCACTGGCTCCCAACCCGCTCACTCCCAGTGCCCCCCCCAGCCCTACAGTACAGGTGGGGGGCAGCACACAGCCCTGACCCCCTGCTCGCTGGCAGGGGAGGACCTGGTGCAGTGTAGGGAAAAGCATCCCCTCCCCCACCCCGTGGCTGGCGCTCCCTGCTGCAGCTGCTTGGAGCCCACATGGGGCTGTCCTGAGCAGGCACAGTCAGCCCCACACAGACTGCAAGTGGCTGCAGCGTGGGGTGTTGGCCACCGGGCAGGCAAGGGGCTGCTTCCCCCCCACCCCCCCGCACTCAGCACCAGTTTGTAACCCACGCCTGCTGCCAGCCTGGGCCCCGTGCCGGCTCTGGGCTTGTCTGTCAGGGCTGTGCCACAGCGGCAGCAGCTGTGGCCCCCCACTTGCTGCACTGGGTAGGGTTTCCTGCTACTGCTGCCTGCCCGGAGCTCACACGCTGGGCAGCACAGAGGCAGCGGTGGCAAACACTGCCCAGTGCAGCAAGCAGGGGGGCCACAGCTGCTGCTGCCATGGAGTAGCCCCAACAGGCGAGCCTGGAGCCAGCATGGGGCCCAGACTGGCAGCAGGGCCAGGTTACAAGCTGGTGCTGAGCACCGGGGGGGGGGGAAGCAGCCCCTCATCCGCCCCGTGGCCGGTGCCCCACACTGCAGCCGCTCGTAGCCCACGTGGGGCTGCCTGTGCCTGCTCAGAACAGCCCCGCGTGGGTTGCGAGCACCTGCAGCAGGGAGCGCCAGCCACGGAACGGGGAAGGGGATGCTTTTCCCCTACGCTCAGCACCAGCTCATCCCCTGCCCTTCCCCACACTCTCCCCCTCCCTTACCTTTCTGAGGTTCCTGCCCCAGGGCAGCCACATGGTCCCAAGCCAGAAGCCCCTGCTGGTGCTTCCAACTGGTGGGGTGGGGAGGTCGGGCAGGTCCTGATGTTGCAGAAGCCCGCTAGGGCTTCCCCTGGGTCCTACTGCCCTTGGTTCCTGTCATCTCTGACAGGAACCAAGGACAGATAAATTTTAATTTTCTAAATTTTTTTAGGGGCCCTGCAGGCCAGATTGAATGGCCTCGTGGCCTGGATCTGGCCTATGGGCTGTATTTTGCCCACCCCTGCCCTACATGATCAGAAGCATGAAACCAGCATATTATAGTTAGTTAGTTACTGTCTCAAGAACAACTCCTCTTTAGCTAGCATGGAAGGTGTCAAAGGGTGAGATATAAATATAGCTGGACACTGAAATATAACTTACTGTACAAAACCACTACAACCAGACCATGATTTACTGATTTTACACAGTCTCATGACAGTCAGTCACTTATTGAAAAGTATATTTCATGGATTTTTTTAAAGTAGCCAATACAAGACAACTTTAAAGACTATAATTATTTCATTTTCATGACATCAAAAGCATGTGTTTGAAATGAGAAGCAAAGATGTCTCAGTTCTCTGTGATATAGAATTACTATGCTCTACTCAGTTCTAACTGGAGTACAGGGTCTTAGCCAGCCTAGGTGGCAGGCTGGCTTAGGGCAGGAGACTGGAAGTTCTGGCAACATGGACCTGGGAGCTTACAGTAACTGTAAATTAAATATCCTGGCTTGGTGCCTCTGATTATGTAGAGCAGTGGATTGCCAACCTGCAGCACAGGTGCCACAAGTGTCATTGGCAGCCTTTGTGTGTGGCCTGCTGCAGATTGGGGATGGGATAGGGAGCATAGTGACAAGTAGGGCAGGGAGCAGAAAGCAAGGCAGCAGATCAGGCAGGGGAAGGGGATCAGAGTAGCATTTGAGGAGGGTACAGGGCTAATTTGGTGGTATTTGGTAGCTAATCTGGTGGCTAACCTTGACACCAAAAAGTTAAATCTGTTTCCTCTGTTGGCATTTCTGTCAAATGGATGCACCCTTGGCATGCCACATTTCTCTCCCTCCCAGCCAGTACTGGACTGTTCCCACAAATAAACTCAATCCATTGACACTTTATTGGCCCAGCAAGGTATACTAGTGTTGCAAAAGTGCAAGGGATGGAGAAAGATATCAGTCAGGTGTGGGAGCAACCCATCTAGGATAGGGTTATACACCATGCATTTGGAGTTTAACCCCATGACTGTTTCTTGTATCAGTATACAAAGGAGACCCTTGACCAACCCAGCCAACCTAAACATCTCTCTGTATACATCCATCTTGTATACATCCTCAATTATGTATAAATATTGGAACTGTTGCTATAAATGGGTAACTAAATAACAGAAATTCTGGGTTAAGCTATGGAAGTGTGACTAAAGGAGAAGGCCCTCAAAGTCTGTTTTTGAGTGACCAAAACCTTTGTGGACAATTAGCTTGGTCAGCAAAGGAAAGAAAGCAATTATCATGCCCAGCTGAAAAAAAATCAGATTAAATAGAGCACAAGGCCTTAAATTAGATAATCCAAACATACTATGTTATATCCTATATATATTAGTAGGAATAACTGATGTAATCAAATGTATTATATGTACTTTTATTAGATGCATCTGTATTAGATTTCTTAAGCTGTAAAAACAAATCAGCCTTGTCAGTGAAAATCATATATAAGTTAACAAAGAAACAAACTGATGGCACTTAACATTCTTTCCTGGTGAAGGAAGGAAATAAGAAATCAGACAACTGGTTCAGTCCATTTCCAAAAGTTTCAGTGATGCAAAGAAAATTGAATACATCTAATCCAAGTGTATGTAAATGCATATAGTTATTATATATTGATGTTTTGAAACCTGGAGACTTTGGGGAATGACGGACCTGAGTTGCTGGGGGAACTGAACAACTAACAGGAGCTCAGGGATCCTGGTCTCCAGTCCACACCCATCCTCCCACGTATAAGTATGTTTTTGCTTTTCCGTTGTCTGGATCTAAATGCTATTTAAACTTTTGTTTAACCTACCAATAAAGTAATTCCCTTGAGAAGAGACTGGCATGCTCTCTCTTTAGTCCAGGGCCATGTCCAACAAAATAAACTCCCTGGGCGCATCCTGACAAGCATGTGTGCGCAGAGGCATGCATTTCCTGTGGGACAAATAGCAGTGGTGCATATTTGTACCACTGATATTTGTCCCTGGGCATGCCCCTGCATGCACACTCTGGTGTGCTAGCCCCAGCAGCCTTACCTGGGATCCTGAGGGGCTTCCAGGGCAGCAGTGGTGCCGAGCCAGCAGCTCAGAGCCTGGCCAGCAGCCAAAGCATGGCTCTGGTTGGCTAGGCTCTATTTTCCTGCAACCCATGCCGTTGCCACCTGCACCATGCCGCTTTTTACAGTGGCGGGTTTTTTTTGTTTTGTTTTTTACACCAGGATCTCCCACTGTCAAAAAACCCTGCTGCACTGCAAATCAACCACACAGCCAACTCATGTGTGCTCATTGGGACATGCCCTCTTTGTCCTTATTTGGGGCTAGAGGACTTTTGTTAATCCTCATCTACAAGCACTCAAGATCCAGTAGCATTTTTGTGAGGCAAGGGGTCATGTTTTAGAGACCTTCAGAGTGCTCAGAAATTCAAATAGTTTAAATATGGATCATACAGGGCCCAATCCTGAGATGTACTGAGTACCTCCAAGTTCCCTTTGCTCCCACTGACTTCAGGTTTTGTAGCTAGTATAGCTTGTTCTTGTAAATTTAAGGGAACACACTGTACCAGTAAAGAATGTTTATATTGATGTATGTTCATCCACACTAGAGTTTTGCCAATGTAACTATTATAGTTATAACAACAAAAAAACCACAACACCAACCACCCGCCTCCCCCCACAAAAAGCCACTACACGCTCCTAAGTGAGACCGTTAATACAACCTTAAGTATAGGTCAGGGCAAAAAAAAAAACCCTTGCAGAGAAAGCAAGAAAGTCACCCAGGTGCAGGCAGATATTTTTATTCTTTTCTTTCTCTCCCCTCATTTAACCAGAAGGACAAAGCTGAGGGGAAGAGATTTCATTCGGCCACCTTTAACATGTATAATTTGTTTCAGTGAGTTTCTTTTTTTCCTTTTCCGCAAAGTGTGGAATAATTAAGAACTGCTTTCAAGTTCTTAATTGTTCTCAAGATTTCCTCCACAGCTAAGAAACTCGACTCTCTTAGCTTTGTGGTTGTTTGTACTGGACTGGTATATTATGAAGAAAGGATGTATTTTCCAAGACCAAGTTAACAAACATACTGTGACATTTTTTATATTTTTGTAAAGGTGATCATTGGATGTTCATAAGCAATTCATTATAATGTAGTATGTCTGGGGTAAAATTGAGGAGGGGGGCTTTAAGATACAGACCCTGCTAATACAAGACGGAGCCAAAGCAAGCACTATTTTGAGCTGATAGAAATTTCAACCTTATTGAAAAGATGGAGATGAAATAAATCAGAAATAGAATATTATGACAAACTAATTTCAGTGGGACACACCAAACTGTGCACAGGGAAAATTTCTTAAAGAGACCTTCAGCATCATACCTTAGGACACAAATGTTTTTCTTTCAAGGCTCAGTAAGACAATTGTGTCACACTATGGCATTACATAATTGGCCTGAAAAACTGCATGTGTTCTCACATGTGTGCACTTTGAGGCAATGTCACTTTCTTCTAAAGCAGGAGTCAGCAACCTGTGGCCCATAGGCTGGACCTGAAAGAGTTTGGGTCCAGCTTGCAAAGGTCTGATGTGGCACAGGGGATTGGAGGTACTCCACTGTACCTTGCCACCCAACCCTTTTGCAGCACCCATCTCCACAGCTGTCTGAACTTATCCTTGTTGCAGAATTTGCCTCCCTACATTGCCATTGGGCCATGGTGGCCCCAGAGGGAGGGCAACAGGGCAGGGAGCCTTGAGGTAATTGGAGGCAGTACAACTACAGTTCTCAACCGGAGGAGCCACCAAATTCAAAAAAGTTGCAGAAGGGTCTCATGACTCTTAAAAGTTTGAGAACCACTGACCTGAACTGTTGTGAATTCCTAAACTCGATTTGGAATGAACAGGGCTAATTTTCAGCTCTTAAGACCAACATTTCTTGGTGAGAAGTCAGTTGGAAGTCAGAATGTGCCAGTTTCAAATAGAGACAAAGGCCAAAATTTTGCTCTTATTTACATTTAGATGTGGAGTAACGTAACAAATCTCGAGTGAGACCAGAGTTATGCAGATGTCACTAACAGCAGAATTTGCTTCAAAGTATTCTTCACAAAATACTGTATTTTCTCTCACAACACACAACTTCTCCCCCACTCTTCCCTCCCCATCAGCCCACAAAATTGGGGTGTGTATTTTAAGTGAGACCATTTTCTTTACTGGAAAAGGAGCACTCCTAGAGACACTGTACAGGCCATGCAGCTGCCAAGATGGCTTTCGCTTGAGTCCGCTCAGCAAGCTGAAGGGGAAAAGTCCTGTGTACACCCTCTCACAGCTGTAGCTATTGGCTGAGCACTGTAGCTTCAGCTTGAAGCAGCAAGTGGTAATATCTTGATGAAGCTTGTGATGTAAAAAGGACACTTCATTTACAAGAACTTATATGAAGAACTATTTAAAGAACTATCAGCTTAGGCCCCAGATCCTTTGCATGTATCTGGGGCGTAAGCTGTGCAACACAGAACAAGTCCTTCTGGAAATACAGTGTCCAGGAAGTGTTGCATTGCAGGAGACAGTCTGCCACACCAGAAAGTTTCTGATGCCACACTACTTGGACCCTACATTTCCACAATTATGTATTATGTCACATAGTCCACTGTAACCCTGAAAAAAAATATATTTTTTTTTACATTTTGACTTCCAAAGGAGGTGTGTACTTTGGTTGGAGCATCTTGTATGCAAGAAAATACAACACTTGATATTAACTGTGTTTCTGAAGGTTTTACATGCCTGGAGCTCAGGCTATCCCCAGCCTGTTTAATCTTAAAGGGCAGCTTTTGCCATGCAGCTGGCAAACCTATTTACAATTTTGGCATGAAAATTTCATATTATTCAGGATGATTAATCCATCAGAAATGAGTCTTTTTCCCTGGAACATTCTATTTTTGCAGGTGTGCCTGATAGAACTGCTTAAATTGTACAAAAACAAATTAGACAAAATGTGCAGATGCTTTATTTGGCATGGAAAGAAATCAAGGACACAGCCCTGCTACAGTTGCAAAAAATCAAATGAATATGGGGAACTTGGCCTTTCTAAGTGGAAATTCTACTTTTGGGTGGCCTTGCTACAATCTGTGTGGGACTGGCAGTCATTGTCTGAATGAAGAGATTGGCTTAACTTGGACTGCTATCAACTCCTCCCTCTGCAAGATCTTTCATTTGGCAAATGTACTGACAGAATCTCTCTGGCTGAGAAAGTGCTATCAAATCCTGTTATGTACAATATCTTGAAAGTGGGTCTATTATTTAAAAACATTGAGAGATTCAGGCAACATTTTTTATCTTTTCTCCCATTACTGTTTTGTTTGAATTCTCTTTTAGCCATGAAAAACCCGAACTTGAAATATTATCAGACAGAAAAGGACTTAGAAAGATCAAGGAGTGTTTTATAGGCAAGCATATGGTTTTCTTCTGACAATTAATTTTCCTCTATCAACGATGAAACGTTTCTGTGTGGCTATAGAGATATTTCTTAATTATAGCGTTAACTACCGGAGTAGCAGCTTTTAAATAACATAAGAAATATAACTTACATATACTTTTTAACCCTTGTATTGTTCATAAAAGAAAAAGGTATTGGAATTTATAAGGCATATACAAGGCAGGATGCAATTCTATTGAATCAAGTTAATATAACAAATTCAGTATCTTCCAGCCCAAATTCAATATCAAGCAATTAATCTAGCACTAGGATAACCACCATACCAAGCAAAACAGAACAGTAGACTGTAGGGCTGCATGAAGATTCAGGTGCTGGCCCCAGTTACCCTTATGCCACCTGGGGTAACCTGCTGCGCACCAGAGTGCATGTGGGCATTCCCTTGTGCTGCTGCTACTTGTCCCTGGGGGAAAAAAAAAAGTTCCCATTTATCTGAGTGCGTCCTTGAATTGTCATTTACTAGGCCAGACCATAAGTCCATCTTGCCCAGGATCCTGTGTCATGTGACACAGTGGCAGAGAGTGGATACTGAAAGGAAGAATGAGCAGGGTTTTTTCTACTGTTCCTCTCTCACTTGCAGCCTCCAGCAGTTAAGGTCTAGGAAGTTCCGATTCACAGGCTGTATCCCTAACTCCTATGCTCAATAGCTACTGATGCCCCTTTCCTCCAAGAATTTGTCCAATCCCTTTTTGAATCTGATAAAACTATCAGCTTTCACAACCTCTTGTGGCAGTTTCACACTTGAATGACAGTGTGAAAAAGAACTTCTTTTTGTTAGTTTAAAACTTACTACCTACTAGTTTCATTTTGTGACCCCTAATTTTTGTATTGTGAGAGACAGTAACTAATACATTCCTATTTACTTTCTCTTCACCATTTAGTATTTTGTGAAACCTTATCATTGCCCTCCTCAAGCCTCTTTTCTAAACTGAATAGGCCTAACCACTTTAATCTCTCCTCATATGGAAGCCCCTCCATACCACTAATCATCATTGCTTTTTCCTGTACCTCCTCTAGCTCTTCTATATCCTTTTAAGAGTGTGGAGAAAAGAACTGGGCACAGTACTGAAGGTGTGGATGAACCATGGACTTTATAAAGTGCTTTTAGCTTATACATCTACAGTAACACATTAAATGGGTTTCTTTGATGCACACCAGCAAGGCAAGTCTCTCTCTTTCTGTGATGATAACTTTATTTGCTCCAATGTCCAGAATAAGAGAACCTTCAAGTGATCTGTAAGCACTAAACCCAAATTTATAGAAATTGTGTCCGTTTTTCTGCAATATTTTAAAACTCAATTTAAACATAGGCCAGCCCACAGAATTTGCCTCAGCATCTACAACTTGTTCTCTACGCTCCAGGCTGCAATTTAGGATAAAAAAAATTCTAACCTTTCAAGGTTGTGAGGATAACCTTCTTAATAGGAAGAGAGTACAAAGCAGTGCCATCATGTTTATCTGAATCTGTAAAATTATTGAAATAATTCCTTTGTTCTATTCATTCCACAAGAATGTTTAACTCTGAAATTTAGTTGTATGGACAGTAGTCTGAAATCAAAACATTGTTAACTACACTTCATAGAGCATCGTTTTTAGCTGCAGCTAATGGGCTCAACCAACAAGCCCAAAATATTTCCCACATTTCCATTTTGAAAAAATCCTCTAGCATTCCATGCCTTGAGTTCCAAGAGCTTTGTTTTTCCCAGTCTAAGTCTATAATACTATATGTTAGCATCAAATTTTGTTGCATATTAAAAATGTAGTGAGTGAAATAAATTGCATAGAAGATCAAGTTAAACAGATTGGATAACAGGAGGACTGGATTTTTTCCATATTAAATAATCTTTAAGTGCATTGGAAGCCAAATTACAAATATCAATGGGTTGCTGAGTCTTGCTGCAAACATTAGCTCAGGGTAGCTGTTGAGTATATAGAGTCTTGCCTTTTATTACTATTAACCTGAAGTGTACAGTAAAGTAAGGAGGCACTAAGAGGTCTTTTTTCTGGAGTTATCTCCTTTGGATTATGAGATTCCCCTGCAGGACTGGGTCTTTGACTAGACACCTGTAAAGCTTTTATCATGTCATTATTTGTTAACAATGTCTTCTAAAAATACTCTTGATGGATCAGATTTTTCTACCAGACAAACTTATCTTTTCTTTAAACACTGTAAGACTGTACACCAAAGTCCAGGGTCAGAAATAATGCAGCTGTTTAGACTTATATAGGAATCTGATATGCTTGGGATGCATCAAAAACTGTTTGCAGTTTTGTCTAAAACACCAAGATCGAATTCAAACTATAAACAAAGTTCTCCATAAGATTAGGAAAAGAAAGGGACAATAACAACTTTTATTTCAACAGTAAGCTGCAAAGAAAAGACTGATAGCTGGTACTTGCCATGATAGCTGCAAAGAAAAGGCCCAGTAAGTGCTCAGGGATGTAAGTTGTAACTGTGTTGGTCTAAGGACATAGGCAGACAAGGTTCTTTGGGTGAATCTGATATCTTTTATTAGACCAACTTAAAACCACTCTCTCTCCAATCTCTCAGTCCTGATCCTCAAAGGAAACTTACACAACACTTCCCAGAGATGAGCCTATGAACTCCACTTCATCAGCCACCTGGACACTAAAAATCATGGACTAAATATAGCCATTGGATATATGACACATTATAACCTACCTGACACCTGACTCCCCAGGTCTCTCTCCACTACTCATCCCCCTTCTTTCTCTTCCCCCCCCTCCCCAGCCTGTCTCTCACCCATTGACTCCTCAATTTACATTTTTACTGACTACTCGTCTTGTATGCATACCAGCCCAGCCCCTGGCTTCTTTACTTTTCATTCCATCCAGGAAGAGCACACACCAACTGCTGAAACTTCCTTAGCCTGACGAAGGGTTTTTGAACCCGAAAGCTTGCTTAATAATTGTTTTCCAACTATTTAAGTTGGTCTAATAAAAGATATCAGATCCACCCAAAGAACCTTGTCTGCCATTAAGTGCTCAACACTCAATGACAAATAAAGAGACTCTTAACATGCCATGGATAAAAATCTTATGATTTTGAAGTCAATTTCACAAGAAACCCAACCTGTAAATTATGACAGTTTGGAGTTGTCACTACCCCAAGGAGTTAACTTAGGGACTATCCTGAAACTAGCTTACAGAAGTTAAAGGGGAAAAAAATGCCCGCTCCCCCCCAATACAAGTGGTATTAGGTGCGTAAAACAAATATGGAAGAGTAACACCTGCAACTGGGGCTTCAGAAGTTTCCAAAACTTTTGGCGGGCATCCTACTTGCAGGACCAAGTCCAGAGGCTTGGGGTCCAGATGCCCCCAAGTTTTGCTTGCCTTTAGCCATAAGGCCCTTGGAGCAAGCAAGGCAGGAGACTCCCATTTCCATAAACTAGGCTTAAAGCTGCTGCACCTTGGTGGATACTGAACCACGCCAGAAGAGCAGTTCTCTTGGGGCACACTTCAGGAAAACTGCTTTCTTGAACACAGATACATGGTATTTCCCCTGCCAGGTTAAAAAGCCACTATGCTTGACCTGAGCCTTCAAGTTTATCTACATATTCTCGACTGTTTCAGGCTCAAGACACCCCTCCATAGCTTTTCTGAAGTTTGTGGCATCCCAGTTAAGAACCACTGGCCTAATATGGCAAGCATTTGACCAGAATACAATGCACTTAGGACCTGATCTTTCATCCATTTATTGTCACACAGATATAATAAAAGGAGTGAGGAACTAAAAAAATATTGGCAGGGCTAACACCACTTCAGAGAAAGCAACCCTAATGACAAATCAAGCAGTAACCCAGTATCCCATAGACAGCTAGTTCTTCTTCTGCCTTAGGCAGGGAAGAAGGAAATGGGTGAGGGAGTGGGAAGGGGTGTTGTGCTGAGCATGGGAGAATGGGGGCTGGGGGAGCTATGCAGTCTTTCCTGTAGCTACATGAGCTCACCCAGGGGCTGTGGTCTGTCACCCTCACCTCACCCTCTACTGTTAACCCTCTCACAGCTGCCACCAACCTGCATATAGATCAGGACTGAAAAAGCCAGTCTAGCTATGAAAGGGTTAACACAGTGCACAGTGGGAGAGAGAGGGAAGAGAGGCCACAAAGGGGTTCCCACTTCTGGTCTGTGCTGGGCAGTGCAAAGGGTTGGCTTGGAGGGCACGTTTTTACCACAGTCCTCCCAGAAACAGAGGGGCATGGGACAGTGCTACTTGCGCTGCATGCTTGTTTCCAGAAGTATGTGGGGTCAGACCAGGAAAGGCTGTAGCAAGAACACATGCTCCAGGTACAGCTGTTTCCTGGTCTTCCACAGGTGCTGCAGGGCATTTAAAACTTGGCTGTGGCAACATCCAAGTCACAACACCCTTGGAAGGGGCTCATGGCATCCAGGGTGAGAACCACTACACTTTATGCAATTGTTTCCTATAGTGCAGGATTATCAGATGTACAGCCCATAGAGCTGCTTCATCCGGCCCACCGGACTATTAGTGGGTACCAGAAGTTAAGTGCCGTGACCTGCCAAGAATCCAGGACCCATGGGTAGACATGGCAATCGACAGCAGGAACGCAAGTGAGGGCTGCTGGTAAAGGGTTCCAGCTCTTTGGCCATTAGTACCACCACTGCCATATCCTGCAGTTGCCACTATGTGCTCCATGCCAGATCTAGAGCTGCCATTGTGAGACAGCATGCAGTGGCAGCTTCATCCCTAGTACAGAGTTGGAGCTGCCGCTGCTGCTGACACCTGATGCCCTGGGTCAGTGCCAAAGCTGCTGTCATGTCCCAGGCTGAATCTGGAGCCCTGCAGTTAAGATATGATGCAAGGCAAGTTTGACATCAGCAATATAGCAACCTGTATTTTATTTAAATGTTTAAGATCTCTCCCATAGCAACAACCTTAAGACAGAGTTGCATTCAGGTGAAGGTCCCAAGATGACACTAAGAGTTTGGACACACAACAGCAAACACCAGTACCATCTACATAATGCTCTAATTTGCTCCCTGAAAACTTAAAACACGTCTGTCCCTCTCTATAAAAGAAATCTGGTCTGCTCCTGGTCTGACTGCATGAAATAGTGCCTACTGCGTAAGTACTTCATTGCCCGATAGATCTGCCTATGTTATACTACAGTGATAGTCTAACACCACATTAAACCAACTTTGTTCCCAAGGCATTCCCCTCCACTCCCTCTCCCATGATGTTTGTCTGAAGACACATTTGTACACTGAGACACAAACTGTTGTGTAG
Source organism: Alligator mississippiensis (assembly GCF_030867095.1). Lineage (NCBI taxonomy): Eukaryota > Metazoa > Chordata > Crocodylia > Alligatoridae > Alligator > Alligator mississippiensis. The sequence goes on along the minus strand of NC_081828.1, from coordinate 153,271,300 downwards.
ACATTTTAAAAGATGGTGATTGGGGGTAGTTTACACCCTCCTGTTAATTACTGCCCCATCCGCCAACATGACTGCGGACTACATTTGCTGGAAAATACAGCTGACACTCATAGTACAGCTTCCTGAACAAAAGTTGCAAAAGTATTTAACCTGTTTTAAAGAGTTAATAGCCAAGAGGATAGACAAATCCTCCCCTCCTTAAGATACAATATAGTAATATTACTAAGTTACTGTACAGCAATGCTAAAATTGTTTGTTTTTCCAAATGACAGAATGTAGTAACTGAAATTTTCCCATGTTTAAATTATTAGTATTCTACTGGTTACTAATACAGGTATTTTCCCTACTCCTAATCGCATGTTAATAGCTGTAATAAAATATACTTTCAGTATAATTGACAGTTTCTTCTCTAATTAGCAAAGCAGATGCCCTGTTGGGTCAGACCATGCAAAGGAGTTTTACATGAACTGCATGCTACATAAGTGTAATTTTACTAGTCGAGCTACTCAAAGCATGCAAAGCTAACCAGATTGTTTTGAGAGATTACTCAGAATACTTACTGTAATTAAACTGAGGTGGCATGCTAACATTTTATATCGTCTGCAGTCACGAACACATTTTAATAGCTGAGATAACCAAGAAAACTCTTTGCTTCTGTTAAACTGTAAAGAGGCTCCTGAAGAGACAAACTGTAAACTTACCAATATTTGTGTACTGCATCATGGCTAACTTGGCACAATGCTGAAGTCAACTCAAGTGGGCTTGGCTCCAGCACTTCACTGATATCACTATAGTTGTATCAATTGATAGCACACAGCTTGAACTCTTTCTACAAGGTAAGAACACGCTCGTCACAATGAGCATGCTCAACACCAAGCCTTGATCCTCTTGCATTACTCATTTTCTAATATATCTATTGATCTATTAGACGAGTTATTTTTTCCCCCCTCAGGTCTTCTAAACAACTCTTAAGGCACAACCAGTTATATATACTACCTAGAGACCTATACATAAAAGATGAAATAAAGTTGCTGGATAGAACTACTGAGAAAATTCGGACTTCTGGTTTAGGGAAATATATTAGAAGATGTCTACCTGAAAAAAATCTATTGCCAAATAAGTAGTCTCTTAACTTGCTGACAGCCTTTAGTCACCACTCTTTTGAAATACAATGGTGTGGGGGGGGGGGGGGGGGGGGGGGGGGGAAGGTAAATCAATGCAACATTAGTATTATTTTATCCCAAAGCCTTATTGCCTTAAGCTGTTATACAAACAGAACAGTGACTCATTACGTTTAGTGTTGCAATATGAAAAATCTTTATTTAAATACGCAAAATAAATATTTCTTAAAATGTATTTTAAAATAATTTAAATAACTATAGCATCTTTTTCAAACTTAAGACTCTAGATAATGTGAGCACCACCTACTGATAAAACCAATGGAGCAATAACAAGTCAGAGTCACACAGCTCAAATTCAGAACTTTCAGGTAAAAAGATTTTTTTGGAACCATTTTTCTTATATTAAAAGGGGGGAAAAAAGTTTACTGAGCTTCATAACTGAATTTTCACGATTTGGTTTAGATGCAACCCTAAGCAATCTGTAATAAGCATTTATCCCTAATGTTTACACTCAGCCAAACCTATAAAAAGCAAGACGCAGTTTAAATCTTGTCTTGCTTATTTTGCTATCCAGAAACAATTAAATGATTGTAGTATATGGTCCAGTTACTGGTCTCCCTGACCAGTAAGTGAATCATTAATGTTGTAAAGTAAATCTAAACATTTATGTTAAATTTAGGCCATGTCAAACCCTATTCTAACACAGGGAAGGGCATTTTTAAAAATAAATATTTAAGAAACACTGACTTCATTTAGAAAGAAGCCCACAGAAAAGTATTTTGAAGTGGGGTAGTCTTTATCTACCAAGACTACCACTTATTCTTGTACAAAACTATACATATATGGAGCACACCAACCCCAGCACTGAAAGAAATGCTGATAAGCATTTTTTCAAATGTTTCAGGTTCTACTTCTGTAAAGCCTAATGAGTGTTAAGCAGTTCTTTTACAGTACTTGGCAGCTTCAGATATTTGTGAAATCTGTACAAGCAGCCAAAACACATTTACAGCATATTTAGTATCAGGGTAGATCTTGGACTGGACCTGCATTTGACGCACAGGGCTGGGCCTGACACAGACACCCCTGTACTATCTGATAACAGGTGCAAGGCAAGTACATTAAAAAGACAGCTGGAAGAGTTGGTTAACTAATACTTTCAGTTACAGCAGCAGTCCTCAAACCAGGGCACGTAGGCAACACGTTATCCACAGGCTGTTAAGAATGCATGCATAACTAAAACTTGGCTCATCATTTCTTTGTACAAAGGAAACTGGACGTTACCTAGACTACTTCAAGTTTACCTTGCCAATCAATATTACAAGCTTGCCTCAGAGCCTAAAGTTTTGTTCCTTTTAGTGATAGATGATAAATTACTTGATTATATCTACTGAAGACAACTACAGCATCAGACTTTCTGATCAGAACACTTATTACCTGGATTAGAACTCTAAAAACAGTACAGCTTTGTCCTCATGATGAATTAGTTCCTTTGTAACAGAGATTAAGAAACCCACTTTCTCATTGTCAGTATTTAGTGATTCAGTGGTTTCATTTGGTGTACTATTCTAGAGTGCTTGCCAAATCTAGACTCTGAAGAACCACTATCTATAGCTAGTGCTAGATAGGTTTGGGATGGAACAAGTACATAGAAAAACCACTGATTGATTTAAACATTCATGGAAAAAAAAGTTATGATTTCACCAATGTAATTATTCTGGAAAAAAAAAAAAATCAGCATCCTAGTAGTGTCACCATCACTCTGGCAAATCATTTTTTGCCAGATAACCTAAACATCACAATATGAAGATCTGAAAGCTATACATCAGATTACTGTACAGAAAATATATAAAAAAATGGAAATCAAATTTGGCTGACTGCAGTAAGATTACTATACAGTTCTATACACAAGGAACACCTGGAATACAACAGTATAGTTACGGGAAAAAAAAAAATTATTAAGGTTTTTCTTGCTTGAGGGCATCATATCTTTTCTTGGCTGCCAAATCACAAAGGTTTTTTAGAAAGAGGAGCTGTACTGTATCACCCTCTTCTTGTCTCTCTAACCATTTTATTCTAGTTTCAAAAGCTGAAAAGGCTTCCACATGTGAAGGGCTAATTTCCTCTTCCTTATCTTTAGGAGACTGTTTGCACTCTGTTTCTTGTGTAGCCAAGGTTTACAATCTCAACATCCATTAGGATGCGATACCCTGGATCTCCAGCATCAACAGGAAGCCATCCACCTGTGTTGTCATCACACTGTTTGCAACCTGGAATGTTACCTTAACATGCTGACCTCTGCTTTGTTGTCCTCACCATCATCACTACTACCTGTGTGCATCACTGCCGGTGGCCATAATTTCTTCCAGGTTTGGAACAGCGTGATTCTTGATACTAATGCCCAAGCATCATACGTGATGGCAAACGCTTCCTTTAGGTCCATCTTTTTGTAAACATTAAAAATTCCTTCATCGTCACTACCAGCAAGAAACAACTGATGCAGAAATATTCTGTAAAGATGCCTGAATGTCTCAATCACCCGTTGATCCACTGGTTGAAAGGATGGACGTGATATTTGGTGGTAGGAAAAGGACCTTGAAATTCTCATTTTCTTTATTCAGAATTTCTTCACACAGCTGGGAAGGTACATTACCTAACATAAGCAAATCACTTCCATGCTTTCCATTTTTCTTCTGATGTTTTGTAACTTCAGGAATGAACGCATTCCTGTACCAATCCCGAAACACACCACTGTCAACCCAAGCACTTTTCTGGTTTCTGTAGGCTGCTGGAACATTTGCAAGTCTTTTAAAGCATTGGGGACCTTTGTTTTTTTTCAAACGATATGCACTGGAAGCCTATGGGACCCACCTGAGCTGGCACATATCATGGCTGTGATACAATCCATGCTTACTTTACAGCAGAAAGCAGCAGCTCTGGTATGTGAGGTTAAGGCCTTCCGAGGCAAAGCTTTCCAATTTAGACCGATTTTGTCAGCATTGTAAACACTGTCTCTGTCTACCGTAGAAAGCGGAAGATATGACAAAAACTTCATTTTGAATGAATGAGCTGCTGGTTCGTCTGCAGGTAATTTCTTCCCTTGCATTTTCAATCCTCTTATTCCATGACGCAACTTGAAATTTTGTAGCCACCTAGTGTTGGCTTTGAAATTTGGATCCCCATTAAGTTTTTCATTTAGCTCAAGTACTTTTTCACAAAGAAGTCACTGAGATACTTGGTCTCCTAAAACTTCTTATCTGGAGAAACCATGTATGAACTGCATTTTCTAGCTGAACATTCTCTGCCTTTTTCATGGATTTCCTTACTTTACTTACTCTGCTGTCCACGGTCGACACAAAATTTATAATGGATGCACTGTTTTTTTTCTTCAAGTCATAAATTATTGATAGACCAATATTATAGTCATCCGATAGCTTTGAGGCTGATTCCCCTTTCTTTAGCTTTTCTATAATCTCAGCTTTCTACTTCAAGGACAGAACAACAGGCTTCCGCTTGGGCACCAAGGCAAAAGTGTAACTGCTGCATACAACTTAAAATAGCGAAGCGTGATCTTCAAAATCTCAAAAGTACTAGTAAATAGCAGTTCTCTCAACAAGCAAAACCCAAGTGCTGTCTGATGCCAGAAAAGGAGGCTCAGATTACTGACCACTCGTACAAGTCAGAATTCTGGACACAGAACTTATTTTACTGACAGGCACAACATTTTTCTTTGTTAAAACTGTGCAAAGCCTTCCAGTTAATTGATGTTTTGAACAATCAATGTTCTACAGTCACTATTTGCTCCTTTACGTGCAAAGCCTGCCAACATTTTGCTATCATTTTATTCTCTCTCAAACTACTGACAACTGCTTGATAAGAGAAGCAGCAAACACTTTGGAAACATTCTTTGTGTCTTCTTCACATTGACATACCCACAACATTTTTACTGAACAGCAGCAGAGTCCATACAGTATTCATCAGCATTTAACCAATTCCTTGCTTGTTGTAGGTTCTGAGACTACTTCGTCACGCATAAACTGTTCCTAGAAGAAACAAACAGTGTTTTAACTTCTTCCTACTGCCATCCCCACAGTTGGTGTGGGGATAGCTCAGTGCCCCCCCCAACCCCATCTTTAGATGCTATCAACCTCTGAGCCTCACTCCTTTCTGCGTTATTCCTTCAGCTGGATCACACTTCACAGTCTGTTGCAAGAATTCAAAAACTGGTTTGTGTGTGAGATCACACTCATGATGCTCTGCAAACTACAGGCCCCTGACATAGGAAACAGGTGCTGACCAGGACTCTCCCCCCGGCAGCCTCACCCCGGCGGGCAAAAAGAACCAGACAAGCTTATTTGGATGCAGGGGCTTATTTGGGACAGGGCTGCCGAGCGCCCGCGGCCCCGACAGGGCCGGTAGGGAAGCGGCCATCCCCAAGCGCTTCTCACCTGGTCGTAGATGACGCGTACGAGGAGCGAGCAGCTAGGGCACGTGGCCACGTCCTCACCGTTCTCCAAGTCCTCCTGCAACACAGGCGGCCGCGCACGGCCAACGGTCAGCAACGGTCAGCGCCCCCCGCCCCCCACCCGGCCCGGCCCGGCCCGGCCCGGCCCGGCCCTACCCGGGAGATGAGGAAGCGGTCCCCGCAGGGACACGGGTAGCTGTAGGTCTCGGTCTCCTCATCGTACTCGAAGTCCTCGATCTCCACCTCATCGTGGAACACTGACATGGCGCCGCCCGCAACCTCCGACCACCCCGCGCAGGCGCGCTAACCTCTGTAACACCCAGTACGCATGTGCCGCTAAGGCGCATGTGGGATAACGCCTACGTCACACGACCGAGAGCCAATGAGGACAGAGCAGGGTCTCGAGGGTAGCCAAGCCCCCTCTGTGGGGGAGAGGCCAGGCAGCGGTCCCCCTCCTTGTTAACGTCATTGACATCCCGGACGTCACTAGCATTCCCCCGCACTCCAAGAGAACCTTCACTGCGCATGCGTCCTAGGTAGCAACGCTCTTGGACCCTCAGGTGACGGCACAGTGCAGTGTGCACATGGACCAGCCCCTCCCACCCCTCTTAGACAGCTGCGGTGTGGGGGGGTGGGATGAAAGAAGCCAGCTCGCGTGCGCGCAACCTTCGTCACGTGACTGCGGCGCTGGGCGGTGAGTTCCCCTTCCCCCATCACGTGATACGGCTGTGGTGCCGGTAGGGCCGTTGGGTGCCGGGTCTGCACGCGGGAGGAGAGGCAGTAGCGGGCAGGGCCCTTGTCTCCTGTTGGCGGCTCTCGGCCCTGGAGCTGTGCGCGAAAGGGACCGCGCCCGTGGAGCGTGGGGGAGGGGGGCACCGGAGAGACTCGTTGGTTTCGACAGGCAGCCGCCCGCCCGCATTGTCGCCCCGAAGCCCGCCCTGGGCGGCAGGGGCGGAACGCGGGGGGAACAAGAGTTCCAGTCGGACGTGGAGCGAGTGCTCCCGGCGGCGCAGCCGGGCCAGGTACTTCCTGGTGTGGCAGCCGGTGACCTTTGTGGCTCCACTTCCTGGACGCTCTGTGCCCCGAGGCAGACTTACTCTGTGTCACACAGGTTGGGCCCCAGAGTAGCGGGCTCTTGTAGCTGTCTGGAAGCAGCTCTACACCCAGGTTCCTGTCACCCACCTCCCTAAGATATTGCCCACGGTTGCCTTGCTGTTTCAGGCAGAAGTGGTGGTGCTCAGCCAATAACTAGGGCTGCGAGAGGGCTAACAGGACTCTTCTTGCCTGCCAAGATGGCAAAGAGCTTTCCCACTTCAAACACACACCCCAATTTTGGGGGGGAGGGGGGGTGCATGTTACATGTGTGTGTTATACTTTTCAGCCTGGAGAAATGAAGCTTTGGGGTGACTTGGTGGCAGCCTATTAGTGTATAAAAGGTGTGCATCAGGAACCAGGGGAGCGTCTCTCTCTTCCCTCCCCAGCTTGTCTCTCACCCATTGACTCCTCAGTCTACATTTTCACTGACTACCTGTCTTGTATGCATACCAGCCCAGCCCCTGGCTTCTTTACTTTTCATTCCATCCAGGAAGAGCACGCACCAACTGCTGAAACTTCTTTAGCCTAATAAAGGGTTTTTGAACCCAAAAGCTTGCCTAATAATTATTTTCCAACTATTTGGGTTGGTCTAATAAAAGATATCAGATTCACCCAAGGAGCCTTGTCTGCCTCTGTTCACCAGGGCACCCCAAGGGAAGACGAGGGCTAGCAGTCACAAAGTGCTGGAAGACCACTTTAGACTGGGCATAAGGAAATAGTTACTGTCTGAGCCTCCCAAGTCTGAAATAGACTCCCACCAGAAGTGGTGCAAGCACTGGGTACCTTTAAGAAATGCCTGGATCTTGCTGGGGTCATCTGACCCCAGCTGACTTCTTGCCCCTTGGGCAGGGGGCTGGACCCGCTGATCTTGTGAGGTCCTTTCCAGCCCTATTGTCTATGAAATATGTGTGGGGAAAATATAGTTGTTTCTCACATGCCAGGAAAGGACTGTAGCATTTTCCAAATTAGGATGTAGCCTACAAATGTTCATGCCTCTCTCAGCCATTTAATCTCCTGGGTGCCTCCGCCTTACCATCTGTCCTTGTATCCAGCTTCATTATTAAAATGACTACTATTTTTACAATCTTACTTTGAAAAATACCTGCCCTGGCATAATTGCACAAAGGAGTGATGGGGTAAACAGGGCTTGCTTCAACTTTACATTGCTGAGGGGAGCCAAATGCATTCAACACATAATAATTTAAGATAAATAAGTCCACTGATGCTCAAAAGTTGTGATGGGATTCTGAAGTTGGTCCATTTACTTACCAGCAGATGTCACTGTTGTTAGTAGAAATTATCTTGCATGCCCTTTTCTTAAGGATATGAAATCAGAAAAGAAGCTTCATCAAAAGAAGACTAAAATCTTCATTTGCCTTGAGTCTTTTACCTCTCAGCCTTCTAATTCCCCATGACTTTTTCTTGAGTTTAAGAAAAACACTTGATATCACAAAAGTCCCATTTACCATAATAAACAGTTTTCTAAGAGACTCCACTATCTTTAAAAAAATTTTTTAGGCTTCATTGTCGTGCAGCAAAGCTGGAAAACATGAAGCAAATGTACTGTGGACTCTCTGAAAACAGAAGGCAAGTATATAGAATGAACATGTATTTTGGTTTAAAACCATCAGATTTTTGTAAACAAATCTCATATTTTGGGGCCTAGCGAATTTTTTTTTTTTTTTTTTTTTTTGAATGCTTGAGGCTCACAGAATTGCAAAGCAGGATGGTATGATTGAACATGAGTGCCTAACTGGGCCTGTACCATGTCTTGCTAAGAACAGCTTAGGTATTTTAATGCTTGCAATATTGCTCATCAGTAATCTATAGTATATGTTACAATAAAAAGATGAGAGTCCTTTTTGATATTTAATAACAAAACCCATCTCTGTAAATTTCAATATTAAAGAGTAGCGGGGCACTAAAAGTTAACCCCCCCCCCCCCCCCCCCCAAATCCTGCGCTTTATGGGAAGCAGGAGCATGTTACTTCGGCCCGGCTCTGCAGTGCCTGTATAGATCAGGCACTTCAGCGGAGCTTTTTGGCACTTTTATCTAAAGCCAAGTCAATAAGCTATTAGATAAAAGCACCAAAAAAGCCCCACTAATACACCCAATTTATACAGCCATTGGGCAAGCCGGGTCCCACTAACATGTTGCCTCTTTTGGGCACATACTGGTTTCAGTGTGGGAGCACTCTGAATTTAAATTGCCATACTTGGTGGGGTTTTTTAAACATCTGCAAGCAGCCCTAAATGCTATGTTATCACTATTCAAGTACAGTTAAAACAATAGCAGACATTTCTGAAGTCTAAAACTATACATTTTGAAGAGTAGTATTATATGCCTTCCATTTCTGAGATGTCTCAGAAATGATGAAAAGCCCAGTCTTCCATTTGCACAAGATTATAAGCAGGATAAAATCACCAAGTGACCAGCCAATGCAGCTGTTGGTTAAAGCTTATGAACATACAGTATAAATCAGTCAAACATGCTAGATCATTGCTGTTTTAAAGAATACAAAATGTAAAACAAAAATTCTTCTAAAATGAAAAAGATGTACTTTTCAGGAATACAGCATAATTATTTAAGTGGGAGTAAGAGTTTAAGAAAGCTGGTAGAGAGGCAAGGGGCAACATTCTAGAAATGATATTAAAAAAAAATATATTGTAGTCTAACATCAAAAAGTAAAGGCATTTGTAAGCATCCCATATGGGCCTCTTCCTGGACCATTTAAACTAATGAGCTTTCCTGATTTGGTTATCTAGTAATAGACTTGGTTTTCTTTCCTTTTTTTAGTTGCAGTAGCTGTTTTGTCAGGAGTAAGGTGGCTGGAGTCTTAAAACCATATTTTAATATGGAAATGCACTTCTTAAGGATTTACAAGTATGAGTATTATTTAGAATATAAAGCTCACTAGTCAGTATTGTGCTGTTTCTATTTATATTTTGAAACAATATGAAGTTGTTTTTGAATAAAGGAAGAACAAGAAAGTAAAAGGTTTAGCAGCTGCTGAATTAATCCTTGTGAAAGGGTCCAATTTAGTAGCCATAAATACTGAAATCCTTTACTTATCAACAGAACAGCTAGAACAGAGGCAGTACACTATAGTTTTTCCACTTTGCTTCATCGTTGTGCCTCAGCGATGACCTGAAGGGCTGTTCAATCCTTGTTTTCTGTACTGAGTCTATAACAATATTGCTTGTGGGTTTTGTTTTGGAGGTGTGGGTACCCTCCTTTGTGAGTTTCCTGGGATGAGCACATTGCACATTCCTGGGATTACACATGGATCACTAAAAAAAGGTCACTTTTGAATGAAATCCTCGTTGGCTACAGAATATAGAATTCATTAAAACATGCCGTGTTTTATAGGTTGGGATAAGGAAAAAGAGTTGTCATTGGGTATTTGGAGATTCCGAGCTGTTCAAAACCGGAACAATGCCTCTTGAGCTATAGGTGAAATCAAGCAAGCTGAGCAAGTACTTACTACATCATTATTTTAAATTGATTTCTCAGGAGCTGGTAATTGAAAAAGGAGCATCATGGTCCACCCTGCTTTTTCTGTAGTTTTTGCTGTTCCTCAGTTACTGCAAAGTACTGCTAGAATTTTTCCTGCTCGTTCTTCATTATTGTGGTTGAGGCACTCGGCTTCTTGTTACTGCACAGCCAATGGGTAGGTTATCACTTTACAAACACCGCTAAATATTTTATTTTTCCAAGAGTGTGAGAAAATAATATTGTTATAATATAAACCAATCATGCTTTAAAGGACTAGAAATATTCTAATCACCTGGCTATATTTTAAGCACAATATTAAGATTTTGTGTTTAAATACAAGATAAATTATACTATCCATTAATCTTAATTCTTGTTTAGATGTCTGTGATCTGAAATCTGGGGATGGATTAATATGGTAAATTGCCTTTTTAATAGAAACACCATTAAGAGGAACATTAATGCCTTTCAGTTGTAGTAATTATGGTAATTTTCATTTGTTTTTTGTTACAGCACAATGAAATCCAAAAGAGAAATGGATCATCTGGAGAGAACAGCAAATAACTTTCGACAGGAGGTTAGATTTCTGTTCTGCAGAACTGAATTATTTTTCTTTTTGTTGTGAAAAGACTGGGTAATCATATTTTTAATGGTGATTACACTTCTTTCTTTCCTATCTGAGAGTTTTTGCCATTTGTTTTCCTTATTTAATGTATGTATATTCTGAAGATGCTGCTGCTGTTTATATTGGTTTTTTGGGGACTGTTAAAGTATATATTGGTAACTGGTAAAATATTATTCACCGGGTGGATGAACGGACTGTAAAGTGGGTAGAAAACTGGCTGGATCATCAGGCTCAGAGGGTAGTAGTCGGTGGTTCGATGTCTAGTTGGCAGCTGGTATCAATTGGAATGCCCCAGGGGTTGGTCCTGGGGCCAGTTCTGTTCAGTATCTTCACCAATGCCATTTTCCAAGTCATAGAGTGCACCCATAGCAAGTCTGCAGATGACACCAAGCTGGGGGCAGTAGTAGATACACTGGAGGGTGGGGCTAGGATTCAGAGAGACCTAGACAAATTGGAGAATTGGGCCAAAAGAAATCTTAAGAGGTTCAATAAGGACCTCCTTTGCCCTTGTTGCAAAGAAAGCTAGAAGCATACTGGGCTGCACTGATAGTGTTGTCAACAGGTCAAGGGAAGTGGTTATTCCCCTCTATTCAGCACTGGTGAGCTCCAGCACATCTGGAGTACTGTGTTCAGTTTTGGGCCCTCCCACTATAAAGAGGATGTGGACAAATTAGAGAGAGTCCAGCCGAGGTCAGCAAAAATGGTGAGGGGGCTGACGGGCATGACTTTCATGAGGAACGACTGAGGGAACTGGGATTACTTATTCTAGAGAAGAGGAGATAGAGGGGATTTAATAGCAGCCTTCAACTACCAGAAGTGGGGTTCAAAAGAGGCTGGAGCTAGACTGTTTTCACTGGTAGCAGATGACAGAACAAGGAGCAACAGTCTCAAGTTGTAGCAAGGGAAGTTTAGGTTAGATATTAGGAAGAATTTTCTCACTAGGAGGGTAGTAAAATGCTGGAACAGATTACCCAGAGAGGCAGTGGAATCTCCATCCTTGAAGCGTTTGAAGACCCAGCTAGACAAAGCTTTAGCTGGGATGATCTAGTTGGGAATGGTCCTGCTTTGAGCAGGAGGTTGGACTAGATGACCTTCCTTCCAACCCTAATTTTCTCTGATTCTATAACGGAGCTAAAATATCAAATAGGTAAGTTCATCAAGGCATTCAGTAGCTCCAGGTTTATTTTGGATTGTTCAAGTTAAGGAAATATTAGGTATTTGGTATTTTAGGTCTCTCTCATCCCTGTATTAGTTTTTCAAAGATGCATAGATTTTGGCTGTTCTGTTCTAGTCTTTCATTTTTTAAAGATGGCTTAAAGAGGGAAACAAACAGTTTTCTTCCTCCTTCACTGCATATAAAGAACTCAAACAACTCAGAAGCCCTGGTGAGGAAAACAATTTTTAGTGGAATTTTCTCTGCTTGTGCTTTAGTTTATAGGTATGGTAAGTATCAAATCTTGCCTTCTAACAGAAGCAAGGGACACTTGTTTGTGGTCTTAGTTTTGTATTATGAAATTAATGTACTCATGGATGTGGTATAGCTTTAACATAGTTGTCTTGTTAATTAGTTGAAATAGATATTAACAAAAACCAAACAACCCATTATGAATAACTTTTTCAGTAATTCTTCTCTAGTAATGAAAAGAAAATGTCAATCTCTTCCTCTGTTTCAGGGGTGTATTTGATAGCTGTGTTTGTTTGAGACTAAAAGAAATGCAAAAATCTAGAACTCTTGGTTCAGAGATGAGACCTTTTATTAGACCAACTAAGAAATCACATAAAAATTGTCTTTTTCTGCAAGCTTTTGGGCTCTCACACATTTTTTGCATTTCTTTTTGCCTCAGACCAACATGGCCACTAAATACATCCCTGAACCATGGAAGATGACAAATTTTAGCCAATTTTGGATTTTAAACTTCACTGCTGAACAACAAGAAAGATTTCTAAAAACCTCCCTGGTGTCGGATGGCACGCAACAGGGAAGTAATCCTGCCTGATCTACACAACAGTAAAGAGCAACTTACACAGACACTTGCATGGACCCAGAGAGACAGACTTCCATCTTCAACTCCCTCTGTGCAAAAATGAAGTTTATTTCCTACCTATGGGGACTCTTTACCATCTTTAATTTTCCCTGAGCCAAATGAAGGGCATGTGAGCCTGAAAGCTTGCATAAAAAGACTTTTTTTTTTTTTTCCTATTTCTTAGTTAGTCATATAAAAGTTATCATCTCTGAACCAAGAGTTCTAGATTTTTGCAATCTCTTCCTCTAAATTTCAAGGAGAGTTGGGCACTCTAGTTCCTCTGAAAATCCAACCCTAGCTACAAAGGATTGTTCCCTTGTATAATTTTTTCCTTCAGCAAAAACAAGCTGATGAATCTGTTGAGTTCTGCTAGCTTACTTGTTTTCTTGGATGCTGCTAAATTACTCTCCTGACTTACCATCTCTGTTCAATACATTGACCCCGAGGAAGCAAAAGGGGAAGCTGTGGTTTGGGAGACACAAAAAGGTGTGGAGGGCTGAGTGAGATCTGTGGAAGGAAAGGAAGTGAAGAAGTAAGGTTTAGTGCTATTGCCTCAACTTCCTTGACACCTTTTATCTTTTTTTACACTTAATTTATATTTAATGATTTACATGTGTTGTTTTATTTCTGATCACAGAAGTTGGTTAATTTATGTTCTCTGTTTAGCTTGAAATCCCAGATAGTCAACAGTTGCTTCCCTCTGTGTTATCTTGCTTGGTCTATATATTTCTTTGGAAAGATGAAACAATATACTATATTGCATTACTAAAGATGAATACACTAGTCGTATCACCTGTTGACGGTTGATAATATAAATAGCAAGGGCAAGGAAAAGGGACTGAAACTTTCTACCTGTCCAATTCTAAACACTTGTATTTTAACCTGTGTTCCCCTCAACTTCGCAGTGTGCCAATAGATTACTGTTGTGGATGGCCAGTATCTTCCTCAAAGATTCTCTATCATTTGTATCAAATTTGGTTTTCTGTAATAAACTTTAATTGTTACTCAACATGAAGTTAAGTGCTTTTTGTCAAATAAGGTTGGCCAAGGAGCAAATTAGGGTGTGTATTGGGAAGGAAGAGGAAGAAAGGATGTCAAAATTGTATGCCCATTTTCCTGCACTTAAGCCCTCTTCCTCAAGAGAAACATCTAAATAGCCAGACACTTGTCTTGTTAACTAGTATGACTGCATTTCCTGTTTAATATTGCCTATTAAAGTGGAAAAGAAAAGTACACCACTAACTTTATTTTATGCTGGCAAGCATCCTGCTGTTTTACTGGACAGTAGACATGTTCAAATGTTGTTTTATGGAGAAATTCATTTCCTGACATGTGTTTTACATTAGAGCATAACTGGTTAAAGTTTCATTTGTTAAACTATTTGATCTTTTACAGATGAGAAATGGAATGGTTATGGTGTGGTAGCTATCACTGCTTCTGATATTTCTTAGTGTAATGAAGAGATACAAAGCCTTTAAAAATGTTTTATCTTAGGATATAGACTGACCCATTTACAAAACTACTTAGAACAATCCTTTTTATTAGAGAAGGAAATACTATTGAATTTTTAACAATAATTTAAAAATGCCTGTTTGTCCTGCACCAAGACATCATACAAGTTAGCTAATGATATCCCTGTAAGATGTTGAACATTAATATGATAATATTTTATCATCTTATTGCTAGGCATGTTTAGTTTGATGCATATTTGCTATACTGTGGACCAGATGTTGAATTGCTTCCTTGCACCATCTTTGAAATCCAATTTTTGCACAAATGTAACCTCAGGCAGAATTTGGTGAAGCGTGTTTGAAGTCCCGTTAATGACCTTGCAGGATTAGTTTAGATGGACCCCCATGTGCCGGGGGGGGGGGGGGGGGGTGTCTGCAGTTTTAGGGATCAGCCCATCATGATCCTTTTATAAGGATCTACCCCTTTTTTGGGATAATGCTGTTCTTCATGACACTTGCCATTAGCCTTTTAAATATAACGCTTGAGTCAAAAACTTTGGATCAGAAAACTCTGCCTCCTTCCTATTCAAAGCTTACTGAAAAGTTTCTTTTTCAACTAGAATTGTATAGTTACATAATGCATTCCCTAGTGTACACATTGGCCTTGGGCAAAATGGTATTAGCTGTTACCACAAATGCTCCCTATAATATATATAACTCTTTTGGCATACAGAAGCATATCATCTATCAACTGATAGAGTAGGTTCATTTCTCCCTATAATATAGATTCATATTTGTTCTTTTAAGAAATCTTGTTTTTATAAAGTATTGAGGTAGCAGAACTGTAAATTCATGTTAGAGAGAATTTCTCTCCAGGAACTTAACATAGACAAAGGTTCAGGAATACTGGGGCAAGTTATATAAAATAAGTGAAACAGTTGCAATTATATAGCAAGCATCTTGAAAAAATAGAGATAATAAATTTCAGTTTAAAATAAGAAACAGCATTCAGACAGATTGGAGGTACTTTTATAACTAGCTTTTTATCAGGCCTCAGAATTAGGGCTTAGTTTCCCAAACATATTGTTACTGATCCAGCAAATAAGCTCTTTGGGGGTTGGTCACAGCCATGTTAAACAGTGTCTTATACAGTACACAGAGTTGTGACATGAGGCAATGAAAAAGATATTAATTCAGGGAAGATCCCAGGGCTATTATGATTAAATTGTGTTTTGCTTTGCATAGAATCATATGCAATGGGTTAATCTAGAGGTTTTGCTGCAGAAAGTGAATTTTCATCGAGTTGTAACTCAGTGATTCTCAACCAGGGTGCTGAAGAGACCCTTTTAAGGTTGCCATGGGGTCATGCACAATTTTAAGTATGTGAACTTTTACATACGATTCATGAACTAAACCCAGTGAATTCAAACAGGAATCCACAGTGTCCAGACTTTCTGACCTGTTGTGGTCTGAGTTCTTTACAACTGAAGATCTTTTCAGTGGTCAAAAATAAGTGAAAGCTTAGAGCTGGCATTTTCCAAGAGTTGCTTTGAGCCTAAGCAAGGGTGCTTTGAGTCTAAGGAGTTGAAAACCAGTGTTTTAACTTGACATAAGGAGGCTTGTTTTCCAAAGAATTCTAAGCATCTGTCTCTTGAAAACCAGGTCCTTTACAATGTGTGGAGTTGACACCCAGCATCCCTAGTTATATTTGAAGACTCTTACCTCATTGTATAATATAGGCCTTTGGGGAAGATGAGATTTTTATACCTTCCAATTTAGATGGATTGTTTTTGCAGTCAGAAGTGTACTTGATCATTTCAGGTTCTTTTCATTTGTTGATGTTTGCAACCTTGTTTCCCTATGTCATGTATTACAATTTTTTTTTTTTTTTTGATGAATTAAGAGCAAAACAATTAGGGGCAAATGATTTAGAAAATACAGATTTTTCATTAAGTTCTCTACACCAGTGATTCTCAACCAGGGTGTGCTGCATTACTCTGGGGTGCCTTGAGAGCCTGTTGAGGGTGCCACACAATGCAGTATTAGGTGAGCAACCATGATGCACAAGACCAACCCAGATATATTAAATAAGAATCCAGTGTTAAAAGCATTCTGACCTGTTGTGATCTTTCCGTGTTCCTTGCAACAGAAAAATTACAATATTAGAATACTCAAAAAGAGTGAGAACTAATATTATAAAAGCCATTGTCTGTATGTCTGTCCGTAACACTTTATTTGCACTCCAATTGGTTGTCTCAGCAGCCAATCAGAGTGCTCTGCACAGAAAGAGACACATGGCGGAGCACCACCATGACAGTGGTTCAGTGGGTCCTGAGGGTCTGGAGCGGGGGGTAACGATGCTGGCCCTGCCCCGCCCCCCACCCCAGCCCTGCTCCTTAGAGGCAGGAGGGACCAGAGCCCCGCCATGACAGAGGGGATGGAGTGGGGGTGGGCAGGGCTGGCCTTGCTTCTTGGAGGCAGGGGCTGGAGTGGGGTGCCCACACCCAACAAAAGCCAGTAGGGAAGGGGTGGTGGTGGGGAACAGGGGAGAGGGGTCACCGGTGGCAGCCCACCACCACATGCAAGCTCCCCTCCACACCCCCCCTCCCCACTATTCTTGGAAGGTGGTGGCATGGGGTTGAACGGCAGGAGGTGGGGCAGCAGTAGGGAACTGGACCCACCCCAGCCCCTGCCGTTGGGGAACTGGACCCTGAAGCAGCAGTGGGGAACTAGACCCGAAGGGGGCAGGGCGGGGGGACCAAAAGCAGCAGGGGGAAGGAGGAAAGGAGCCCGGGCCCAAAATGGTGGGTGGGAAGGGAGGGAAGCTGGATGCAGTCCTTTGTTCTGGCTCCCCCCCCATCATGCTTGATAAGAAATTTGCTAGTAGAAAAATAAGAGCTGGCATATGCTGAAGGGGGTGTCTCAAGTCTAAAAAGGTTGAGAACTTCTACTCTACACTGATGGGAATACTTATTCTTTGAATAGCTGCATGGTTCCTGTTAAGAGATCTCTTCTTGAAAGATACCATTTTGAACTGGGTTGGGGTATATTTTTGCTAGTTTTATATAATTGGGTAACCCTGGGATCAGTAGCTTTAGTAAGAATACAAGAGCAGTTGTATTGCATTGCTGAATCAAAGTCCTTGTATATAAATTTCCATTTCTGAGAAGTTATGTTTAATGTGTGGGACATTGATATTTCTACTCCTGTTCAGTTTGCTCACTTTCCTTTGTCTCTTATGTTGTTGAAGTATAGTTAATAGCCAGACCTGGATGCCCTGTTTTTCTTTAAATGTTTGAGCATCTAAAAATGTACATGGTAACTAGAATTGTGTAGGGTATATAGTTACATTAATTTCACCCAGGTTGAATTTTAAAGAAAGATTTAGATTAATCCTAACTATAATCCCCTAAAAACCTAGGCTTTGTAATAGACATTGAATGGGGGGGATGGCTTTCTATGCATGCAATCCCACTGTTGTTATTTCTTCTTTAAGCTGGTTATATATCAATGTTTTAAGTGCTATAGATAATATTCCAAATGCTGATAGTCTTGCACAGAGGGTCTTTGCACAGTTGCTGAAAAACGCTCCAGCCTGATGTTACATCTTGCTTTCATTTCTTTAGGTTATTTCTCCAGCAAAAGTGTGTGGATTCACCAATGAATCTGAAACAGTTAAAAGGCTATGTTTGGCTGTCATAAATAAGGATTTTACTTTTAAAGCAGGACAGTGGTAAGTTCTTTTTCTGATTTTTGGGGAGGCGGAGAGGGAGAACAGATGACAAGAATGCTTAAATAAAGCCAGGATAGTTCAATGTTAAAAAGTTCCAGGAAAAAAATTGCCATTATATTTGCCTTATGTAATATACTATTAACAATTGCTGCATAGAACAGCAACCTTATAACAAACTATGCTTCTATATTTTTACTGCAGATAGAATAATCACGGAAATTAATATTCTTCAGTATTCGTTTAGATTCATTTGGTGTTTTTCCTCTGGTTTATAGTCATTAAAGTGTTCCTACAGTAGAAATTTAAAGAACATTTTACTTGTGTACTTTTCTAGCTTACTGTATGGTAGAGCAAAGACTGAATGCAAGTTCATTTTAATTTGATTTTAGAATTTTATAATTAAATCAAAATAGCATTTTTATTCTGGGTCTCCCCCCCAAAAAAAACCCTCAAACAAACGTTCCTCATCTAAAATTAAATGTAGATGATTAGATGAGAGATGCATATACACTTGAAAACAAATCCAGTTTTCTGGTTTGGCTACTCCATGGGTTACTTGTTATTTAAATAAAGCTTTAATTTATGTTTTGTAGTATTGGTGGCTACTTACCACTTGTTCTCCCCCATTAAGAGAAACTTAATTGTTTTTAAAATCAATTAATTTTATGGGTAAATTAAAAATCTGGACCTGTCACTTTCACCAATGGCCTTTTAAATTTAACTTTCTATTGGCTTAGTCCAGCTGGTAAGTAGTTTTGCTGGAATCAAAGTTTAGCCATTAGGGTGTTAACAGCATGTGTTACCAATGTAGTGTTAATATGCAGGCTTTTAAATTTAGAACCAGAAAACAAGATGTTGATTGCAATAATTTGTGTTCCTGGAGCAATTTGCTGCAGTCTTTGCACATGTGCAGTGACTCATTAAATTCTTGCTTGCCAGTACTTAGAAAAAAAACAAAACAAAACACATTTACCCTTCAAAAATGTTTTAGCAATTATCACACTGAAAACTGAAAGCTTTAATTATAATTACTCTTTTTCATTTTCTTCTTCCTTAAAACTATTCTAATGCTGTTGTTTGGCATAGCAATAGCAACTTCTCTCTGCTTACAGTTATGAACTATGGTCATGTTTTCTGATGAGTTGTGTCAAAAATCAGGGTACAATTTCCTGAGCAGAAAAGGCTAACTTGTTGGAGTATTGCTGTAGTGAAATGCCAGAGCTAAAGCATGTCTTTGCAGCATAAACATGGAAAATCCAATAAACACAGAAGATTTAAAGTCTTAGCTTACATAAGCAAAAAAGTAGATGCATTTTCTAAGGAACTCTTTGATTGTGTTCTATATCTGACCACAAATAGTAATAGGGATTTTTTGCTCTAATAAATTTTTTGAATAGGCTAAAAAGCAGACAGAAGTTATCCATGCATAAGCCGGCTTCCAAATATCTCAAAGGCCTGAAGGACAAAGGGTAACAGGTTTATGTTCCTAATATTTGTAATCTCTTAAGCTGCTGGTAGATATTTCCCTTTCTTTGAATATCCAGCTTTAAACATCTTTTCAGTCAAAGAAAGAAGAGTGGCAGACATAGATACAAGTTTACATATTTACTTTCCTCTTTTAAATATAGCACATTCCTATTGTTTTCACCTCTCCTTCGCTGCTTATATACATTTTTCTTAGCATTATTTGTATTCCTTTCATGTCTTCCCAGAGACTACTAAAATAAGACAAATGGTCATCCCAAGATGTTATCCCACAGCATGTACAGCCTGCAGTCTGTTAGAGTATCAACAGGCTGAAGCAATATTCTAATTGAAAAAAATAAAGAGAAAATGCGCTTGTGCATGTCTATAGGAACATAAAATCCAAGTTCTTCAGTAGTGTCAGAAGGTACTGTACCTTCTCTCACGTTTTAAAGAAACTAACTATTTGCCACCTTGATGTGAATAGCAGAGATATTTTGGTGTGGCTGTGGACTTTTATTTGTGGCATAAAAATACCTTTTTGATTTTTCATTCATTCTAGTCTGAGCACTAAGCTTTTTCTTTTCCAGCAGAGGGTGGTAAAGAGCTTTAATCTCTTTATTTGTGGTGTTTTTTGATATAGTGCATAGAACCGGGTCATCTTACTTGACTCACAAGTCTATTTCTTAGATCCTTATGCTGAACACCCATAATTCCATTCAAGCTTAGTGGGACCTGCAAATGCTGATGACCTCTATACAAAAAAAGAGAAAAATCTCTCTTCAGATTAGTCAGGGGTCTCAGTTTGCCTATCCTCTTAAGCAGTATTTCTCAGCTTAAAAGGTTGACAACCTGTATATGTAATGTCAGCATTGTAATGTTACATTTCCTGTTTAGTTGTAGTAAAAAATAACTAACAGCACTGTATCAGTGATAACAGTAATATGTCCATTTAACTTGTATGCATTTATTTTCAGAGGTTAGTGGAGCATACTTCAAGTCAAAGTTTAGGGTTTTGTGCAAACAAGGGAGAAAAAGAACTTGGGGGGAGGGGGGGGGAAAACAAGGGAGAAGACATCTTTTGTTTAGATCAGTAATTCTCAACTGGAGTGCCACAAGATCCTTTTAAGGTTGTCATTTAATATTAGCACTGTTAAGTGTGCAAATGCCTTCACATGATTCACAAGATAAACCCAGATTTTTCACGTAAGAATCCATGATGTCAAGAACATTCTGACCTGTTGTGGTCTTTCTTTGCAACAGAGAAATCTATTATTTCTGTCATCAAAAAAAGTGAAGTTTCTGTATTTTCTCATGTGTATCGTATACTTGTTTCCCAAAACCCAGCTAGAAATTACAGTGTATATTTAAATGCAAGAAATATGGTAAGAATAGTTTCTGATGGTTATGAATGTGACTTACAGGGAGCAGACCAATGAGCAGGGTTGGCTCCCTAGCTGCTGCTACTTAGTTACCAGTGTAGGAGGAAAGAGTTTTTCCTTCTTCAAAAAAGAAGTTGAGTTTTGTATTCTAGGGTGTGTAGTAAGTGAGAAAATGTGGTAGTTTTGGAGGGTTTTTTTTAAGTAGGATGCTGCTAAATTCAGAAAATTATGGAGGGTATCTTGAGTCTAAAAAAGGTTGTGAACCACTGGTTTTAAGTTGCAGTAAAACTTTAGTGTATATAACCAGATGCCCTGACACCTCCTTGAATGCCTTTTATGTTCTCCCTAAAGCTTGAAACCTACCACTTGAGATGTATTACATATCTATGCAGTGGAAGCCAGATGATGCACCTCCTTCCATCCTTATTTAAACAAGCACTGAAGCCAAGTTATTTGTTTTGCTCTGGGGCTATTAAAATAGCTTGGCAAACATTATTTAGTTAGAACTGAATATTTACTTCACAATACACTGTGCGAGAGGTCATCTCCGGCTATCAACTGAATAATAGTTAAATTAACTCTACTTGGCACTCTTCGGTGTCCATAGTTCAACAGGGGAGCACCCCAATTGACTTGAGGTAAAAGAAAAAGTCCTGGTTTTATAATTTCCTGCCAAGTGGGATTATGCAAGATTTTTAACAGGATGGCATAAATTAGAGGCCAGAATATGAACCAGTTTCCAGTACAGTTTGGAAAAATAAGAACTTGACTTTTAAATATTAAGGCCACTCTCTTAACCAGAGATGCTGAGCTAAGGACTAATGTTTAGGGACTGAACACCAACCACTCCGATGGCCCTCTGGTCAGGGTGGTGCTCAGTACTTTTGAAGCTCCTGGCTTATAATTCAACCCAAATCATTTTGAAAAGTATGTCATGTATGGACCTTCCTTTAATAGCTCTTCTTTTGTGAAGACTAAATTTGCTAAAAATGGAAGACAAATTTAAACGTCCTTGAACATTGATCTGGCTTTTAGATATTTTGAAGAAAAAAGAAAAACCATATTGCATGCTATTATCTAAAGGATTTTTACTGCGACTTAGTTTTTCTATTAGTCTTCTGACTTTGGATGCATTATTTCTCTAGATCTAGTACGTGATTTTACTATTGTCTTTTGCAGCAGCATGCCAGTTATGCCCAGGTACACAATAGTGCAGAAAGCAGGGGCTCTTTCTTTGTTCCTTGTCAATTTCTGCTTTATAATACTGATGCACTGAAAGCTTTTTTGGGTCAATACCGATGGTCAACCAGCCATATCAGCTGGCACCAATCTGATTGCAAATATGCAGCCCAGCAACTTGGAAAGCAATGTCTGGCTGGTTTGTTGTGCAAGTCTGTTGTGGGGGTGGGGAGCAGATCGAGGACCCACATGGTGAGGGAGGGAGTGGAGCTGGGTCAAGGGCTGGCGCTGCCCAGCTGAGGTGGGGCAGAGTGCAGGACAGAGCCATGGCTTGTTTGCAGGGGGCAGGGTGGCTCCTGCCACTGTGTGCACCCCTGAGGGAGGCATGGAGGGCACATGCCCCCCAGATCTGTGCGCGGGGCAAAGGGTGGATTGTCCACTGCGGACTGGAGGCTGTGCTGGGCTCTTCCTGGCGGCGGCTGGGCTGGGGCTGTGCTCAGGCTGGGCAGGGCAGGCGGCAGTGGCACAAGGAGGGGGGCTATGGGAAATTTTGGGGTGGCTGTAATCCCCTTCCCCCCAGCTCTCCCTCTACATGCCACTTCCTGCCCCACATGAGCACAGCCCTAGACCAACTCCTCCCTCCCCTGGGAAGAGCCTAGTGCAGCCCCAGCCTGCCCTCAACCCACACACAGATCCAGGGGGCACATATTCCCCATGCTTCCCCCAGGGGTGCACACAGTGGCAGGAGCCACCCCCATGCGCCTCTCAGACAAGCTGCGGCTCCATTCTGCCCCAGCTGGGCAGCATCTGTCCCTGTACCAGCCCCACTCCCTCCCTCACCATGGGGGCTTCAATCTGCCCCAGCCCACCTCTTCCGCGCCAGACTTACCAACTGCTCTCCAAGCTGCTGGCCTGCACTGCTGGCCATGTGCATGCTGTGGCTGCGCACATGCATGTGGCATTTAGATTACATTATTGGCTACAAAAAAAAGCCAATTGCCAATAATGTCAATTTTCCTTTTATTGGTTCTGATACAATATGGACTGATGTATTTGTGCACCTCTACTTTTTACCAGTGTTTATTTCTCAGCTTCTGTATCTTGAGCATGTTTTAACTTTATCATAGAATAATGTACACCATAAAAATGTTGCTTCTACTTTAGCAGAAACTTATGTCACCAGGGGGTGCTGCAGTTTAGTTTGTTAATCAATCTCAATGGCTTTTTTTCCCCCCCCCCCCCCCCCCCAAAACACAGTGTATAGAGAATTTTCTTTACCTTTGATAGCTTTTGTTCCCTAAAGTCCGTGTTTAAAAGCTGTTTCCCTAAACTTAAATTTTCCAAGCCCTTTCATTGCAAGGTACGGAGTTTGAAAACTGAAGGGAATACCTAAATGTGTTTAGAATAGAATGGGACTTCAGTCCTCTAACTGACCACATAGAATCCTATGCTACTCATTTTTGTAGTTTTGTATTTAAAAATTCTAGTATCCCTTAATGCACTGCACTTTGTTCTGCTGTGAGAAGTATCTAGAAATAGTCTGGTCTAATATTGATACTTTTTAGCTCCTGGAGATCTGGAAATAATTTTGTCACCAAGTGTTAGCCACAAAGAATTCTGATATGATGCTATCCCTCAAATTGCATTTAACCTCCAAACACATTTCATTAATGTAGCAAAGTCAATCAGTTTTGAGAGAATTTTATCATGGTGTTGTTTGCAACCAAAATGTTCAAGTAAAGAACATGTACTGTACCTTATCTGTTGGACTACATGGGAATCAAAATAGTTGCGTTGATAAACATATGGTAGTTGAGATCCACTTGGTCCTGGAACAAAGAACTAATATTATTTCCCCACCCCACTTTAACTTGTTTTTTTTAGGGTAGACTTCTTTATTCCTGGACTAGATGTAGTTGGTGGATTCTCCATATGTTCAAGCCCTGGTCTGTTGGAACAAGAGGGAGTATTGGAACTGGCAGTAAAACATACAGTACATCCTCCTGCTCACTGGATTCACACACAGGTAAATAGTGTAGCAGCTGTTTACACAGTTGATTGTGGCTTTTTAAAATAGCTTAGAACCTGAAGACAGCGGTAGGACTTTAACTGATTTCTGGGAGGAGGACCAGTCTCCCGGTGTGCAGGACTTGTAAATGTCATTTAAATTGCTCATTTAAAACACAAGAGAGAGGTTAACCTATTTATTTTGCAAGAGGCAGTAAAGCTGAATATGGATAACATGGTTGTTGTGAGCTTCTAATGTAGTTTTAATCTTGCTTTTTGATGTGTCCCTGCTATATTACTTAGTTGTGTCAGACATCTTACATTTGTGGATTTGCCAGAAATCATGACGAACTGTGAAGGGTCTTGCTTAGCAAGGTGATGTCATACAAATGTGAATTTGTCCAACAACCATTCACAAGTTATAGAAAGCAAAGCTTTAGCAGTGGTGTGCTGTTTTCTTAAAATCCCAGTATTCTAGATAACTTTAAATATCACAAGGCCTCTTTTGTCATGCAGAACTTAGTCCAATTCTTCTGCATCTGGCCATTTTATGCTAGTTACTTTTTAAGGCCTTGGACTACATCTATACTCCTTACTATTTACAGCAATTTAAAACTCGTTTCCTTCTACCCTGTTACTCTCTTCAGATCTAATTTACAGCCCTTGTGTTTCTGCTTCTATTGAATAGGCTGTAAGGTCCAGGATAACTTTCTTCCAAGACTACAACCATAGCTTCTGTTTAGTAACCAGTAGAGTTACCGCACAAAAAAAAAGAGAAAGAGACGCATACCAAACAGTGGAACATTTACTAGGCAGTGAAGTCCCCAAATTGATCCTAATCCAGGATTTTTCTACCTAGGATAACCTTATATAGTTTTATAGTTGTTCTTAAATCAGGCAAGTATCATGCCTCACTGAAATTCAAATGAGTGTTTTGATGGGTTTTATAGAAGTTATAGTACAAGTGTCCCCATGAATACATGGGGAAATTACCTGCATCTTTGATGTTGCTCTTTAGAGATTGTTAAGAGCCTGATTTCATAGTTTTCCATCTCCAAGAGATCTTTTAGGATTTCTAATTGTGGTCCTTCTCCACTTAACCCATTTTACTGTTATTAAATTGTCTAGTTGAGTTCACAGATCAAGCTAGTTCAAATCTGATGTTGCAGAAAAAAAAAAAATAGAATACAAGCCGAGTTCTCTGTTAAATAAAGGCATTGGTTTTAGTTCTTCTAATAGAAAGGAAAGGGGAAGCAAAACAGGATAGCATCATAGAATTTGAAGAGGCCCTCGATAGGATGCTGGGAGACTTATTTAATACTGATATAATATCTTTATAAATAACCTTTTAACATTACTGATCTTATTTACTCAAGAGCATAAGAACATAAGGCTGCACCCCCACCTAGTATTTTCAATAACTACTGATGCATCTTTTCTTCAAGAATTGGTCCAAACCGCTTTTTAAATTACCAGTCTCCATAACATCTTTTGGCAATGAGTTCCACAGGTTAATTATGGGGGGGTCTTTTGTTTACCACCATATAACTTACTCTTTGTTACTTTTAATCCTACTACTTGATAATTTCAGTTTGTCCACTAGTTCTAGTATTGTAAGAGATTTTAAAACAATAAATCCCTATGTACTTTCTCTGGATCCTTTAATATTTTATAAACCTCTGTTATGCCCCCCCCCCCCCCCCCCCCCCCCCCAGCATCTCTTTTTTTAGGCTAGGACTTGTCATCTTATTTAATCTCTCTTCATATGCAGGCCCCTCCATTTCCTTGATAATCCTTGTATCCTTCTTTGTGCCTATTCTTGAATAGAAAACTAGTTCTTCCTCTTTGAGATGTGGGAAGCAAAACTACACAGTATTCAAGGTGTGGATGCACCATAGATTTATAAAGGGACATAATGATACTTTTGTTTTGATTATAGTTCCCTTATTACTTCCTTGCATTTATTTGCCTTTTCGGCTACTGCCAAACACCAAGCTGATGTTTTTAGTAAACTGTTTCACAAGGACTCCAAGATCTCTTTCCTGTGTATTAACAGGTGATGTAGAGCCCATCATTATGTATGTATATATGGGTTATTTTTCCCCTTCTGCATGCATCACTTTGCACTTATTTGCAATATTGAATTTAATTTGCCATTCTGTTGCCCATTCACTCAGTTTTGAGAGATCCTGTAATTCTTTGCAGTCCACCTTGATCTTTACCACACTCTATAGTTTTGTCACCTGCAAACTTGGCCACCTCACTGACTCACTATTCAGTCCCCTTTCTAGATAATTTATAAGTGTATTAAATAGCATTGATCCCAACACAGATCTTTTGGGGACTTCTTTCCATTCTGAAAACTGAATATTAGAGGTGCACTGATGCATCGGTCCGATATCGGATCAGTACCGACATAAAAGAAAATTGCCTATAGTGCGTATTGGCCCTACGGGGCCAATAAATGCCTATGCCCTGTGCAACTGCAGCACAGTATGGAGCAGAGCCGGCAGCGTGGAGAGGGGAGGGGCTGTCTCCAGCTGGTAAGTCAAAAGGGGAGGTGGGGGGAGGGAGGGTGCAGGGGCAGGCACCCCAGGAGGGCGAGGGGTTGTATGCCCCCAGATCTGCGTGGGGTGCACGGGCAGACTGCAGTTGCAGGATGGAGCTGGCATGGGCTCCAGCAGCACTGGGAAGAGGCTGCAGCTACCCCAGATTTCATCACAGCTCTGCTCCCAGCCCTGCACTGGCACCTGCTGCAGCCATGGCTTTTCCCGGCGCTTGGGTGGAGGTGGGGTGTTCGGCTGGGCTGGGAGCAGAGCTGCAG
The DNA here is from genome assembly GCF_030867095.1 of Alligator mississippiensis. Classification (NCBI taxonomy): domain Eukaryota; kingdom Metazoa; phylum Chordata; order Crocodylia; family Alligatoridae; genus Alligator; species Alligator mississippiensis. The sequence goes on along the minus strand of NC_081828.1, from coordinate 153,244,440 downwards.
TGAGATTTGGGGTGGCTGCAGCCTCCTCCCAGCGCCACTGGAACCCACTCAGAGCCCAGCCCCCAATGAGAATAGCCCTATGCAGCGCTGGCTTCAGCTCCACCTCCATCCCACAGCTGCAGCCTGCCCCGTGCTGTGCAGATCCGGGGGCATGTGCCCCCTCACCCCCCCCCCCCCGGTGAAAACAGTGGTGGGAGCTGCCCCCACCCCAAGAGCTGTGGCTATTGCGTTTCCCCCCCACCCAAACCAGCCTAGGCAGCACCTGCCCCTTCCCTCACTGTGATCTGCCCCTCCCACACCCTTTCCCTCCCTACTCCCCTTCTACCACACACTTACCAATCCAATACAGCTGCCATCAGCTGGTATCAGCTGATATGCCTCCTTAAATATCAGCCATCTCTATTGGCCCCCAAAAGCTCTATTGGTGTACCCCTACTGAATAATTAATACCACTCTTAGTTTTTATCCTTCAGTCAATTTCTGATCTACAAGTGACCTTCCCTCTATTCTAGAGGAGGAAACTCCAGTGTTGAGGGGAGCAGAATTCTGCCTGCAGCTCACTCTGGTCCTGCTTGTGCATGACTTGGCAGGGGAGCATGTTGATGAAGGGGAGGAAGGGAAAGGAGCTGGGGCTCTGTGAGCAGCCAATTGGGCAGGCATGGGACAGGTAGATGGTGGGAGCAGCAGGAGCCAGCATGAGCTTGGTGCAGCCCCACCAGGCAAGAGTGGGACACAAACCAGGGGAGCCAGACGTGGCTCCCTGTCCCCCCTCCCCTCTCCTAGGGGCCTCTTGCAGCTTTCCCTGGCAAAAAGCTCTTTAGAAAAGCCATACTGATTTTTCCCCAGCAAATCCTGTCCAGTTATGTGCTGAACAAGCTTTACAAATTATTGCTTTTACCATTTTGCTAGGGACAGAAATTAGACTCACTGGCCTGTAATTACTTGGGTTCCCTTTGGAGCCCTTTTTGAAGATTGGAGTTGTACTGGCAACCCTTCAGTCCTCTGGTCCCAAAGCTGTTCTTAGTGATACTTCAGAGCAGTTCTGCAGTTTCAGATTTGAACTCCTTCAGGACTGTACAGTGAAAGCCATCAGGTCCTGGTAATTTGGTACTATTTTGTTTTATTAATTTCCTCTAAAACCTCATCTAGTGATACCTCAATTTGGTCAGTTCTGGGAGGAATGGTTCTGGTGAGAAGTCTCCCATAATAAAGACTGATGCAAAGGACTCATTTAGTTTGTTGGCAAGGGTTCCTGGATCTTTTACACTTGGATCCTCCTGCTCTACTTAGTTGCTGGGAGGCTTTCTGCTTCTAATATCCTTAAGTTTTTATTTTTAAGTTTGTAGAATTCTAGCAAGTGTTTTTACCAAAGTCTTTTTAACTTGTACTGCATTTATACATTTGACTTGCCAGATGTTTGTACTCTTCATATTCTCCTCATTTGACTTCTACCTTTTTCCCTTTCATAGCCTCCTTTACTCTGCCATTTAGCCATTCTGGCTTTTTTTGGTGTACTTTCCAAATTATTTGGATTATCCATCTGCATTTACTGTGTTTTTCCAATATGGTGTTCTTAAGCAGTTTCTGTGCTGCTTGCAAGGTTTTAACCCTCTAAACCCCTTTCTAACTAGCTTCCTGACTTTTGTATAGTTCTCTCTCAAGGTTAAAAGCTACTCTGCTTTAAGTATATCAAAGACAGTTACATTGTGGTCACTATTACAGTGTTTCACTGGTAGTTATTAAACCCTGTGCAGTGCTTAGGAGTAAATCCAGAATGGCCTTTTCTTGAAATTCCAGAACCAATTATTCCAGAAAGCAGTCATTTATGATGCCTAGAAATTTAGTCCCTGCATCCCTCCCTGGGGTGAGATTTATCCAAACTATATATGGATAATTGAAGCCTATTATTGTGTTCTCTGCTTTTGCAGTCTTTCCTCCTTAGCATCCTCCCTTAGCATTTCTAGCCCACTTTTGCCATTAAGATCTGATAATTGATAGGAACAATATACTTCTGTAGCTATGCTACATAGACGTGGAATTTTTACCCGTAGATAAACTGTTGTTTTCATATCAGTCAAGGCATCTACTCTAGTTGACTCGATGCAGTTTTCCCCACCAGTCTGTAACACAGGGGTGGGCAAAATGCGGCCCGCAGGCCAGATGTGGCCCACCAGGCCATTCTGTCTGGTCCGCAGGTCCCCTAAAAAAAAATGTATAAAATTAATATACATCTGCCCCTGGCTACCTGTCATGTGGCCCTCGATGGCTTGCTAAAACTCAGTAAGCGGCCCTCCGCCCAAAATAATTGCCTGCCCCTGCTCTAGCATAACAGTTCAGTCCTATCTCCATCTTGGTAGCCTAATGATAGACCTGATCTATCATTCCTGTATAATGTGTACCCTGGTATTATGCTGTCCCATCCATTTTCCTCATTCTACCATGATTCTGCAACACTGTTATGTCAATATGGTCATTTAAGGCCAAGCATTCCAATTCCCCCATAGTGAATTGTAGACTTCTGGCATTAGCATAAAAGGACTTATATTTTCTATTATTGTCTGGTTGTCTACTTGTGTGTGCCCCGTTTAAAAAAAAAAAAAATAAAATAAAATAAAAAAAAAAAATCAGGAATCTGTTGTTTTTGCTGTTCCTCTGTGTTTAACCTGAGCCCTCCCATCCTGTTTCCTTTCCTCTGAGAGGATTTAGATTGATACATCTTATAAACAATCTGAACCTTGTGCTCTACCACACCAGCCAGCTTTCCTCCAGATTTTAGTTTAAAGGCTGCTTTAACACCTTTTGAAGTTTGCATGGCAGTGGCCTGATCTGATTTTTATGTTAGGTAGAGCCTCTCTCTCCTGTTCCTGTCCCAAAAGGATCCACAGTTCCCTAATAAACTTCAACTACTTCTTGCTATACTTTCTTCTTGTTCAGGTATTGAAATTCTACAACTATGCCTGCACCCCTGGACATAGCATTTCAGAAATGCTTTCTGTATCACATTATGTAGGTCCTAGACTTAAGTCTCCTCCCCAACAGTCAACATTTAGCTTCCAGGACTTTTCTTCTGCACTTTCCCCGTGTCATTGGTGCCAACATGGACCACAACAACTGGCTGCTTTCCAGCACTAAGCAGTTGGTCAGTGCTTGTGGTAAGGTTTACTATCTTTATGCCCAAGCAGGAAAACTACCGTGCAGTCTTCTTACACAGAACTGTCTATATTCCTAATAATATAGTTGCCCACTACCAAGACTTTCTTCTTCCTATTGACTTTCCAGTCCCAACCCCCAGAAGCATATCCTTGGCACAAGAGTATGTTGGGACTTCCAGTGGAAAAGTGGTCCCTTGTTATGGAAAGCATCTCTTCTTTCCAGCTTGATCTCTCCTTTCCTTCCTTCTCCTAAGCAGCACTGGGACTGCCAGGTTGGAGATAGGACTACACTACTACTCTTCTAGCTCTCTCAGCTGCTCCAGTTCACCTGAGTCTTCAAGGACTATACTAAGTCCCTGAATGCCAAGAGCTCTTTGCATTATATGCCACTTGGGAAAACTATTATACAAGTGACACTTGGTGCAATAAAATGGGTAGCCCTCATCCCTCTATGGGGCTTCTCCTGCATTTTAAACTAACTTTAATGTTGTTTTCTTGTTTGTGTGGTTACTGTTTGGGGCGGGGGAGGAAAGCAGGGAGCCATTGTTACACTGTTTAGATACATAGTGTTAACTTATTTTACAGCTAGGTTTAAAAAAAAAACAAAAAAAAAAAACCACCCCAAAAAACTTTTAGTATTCTACTGGAGCTTGGGAATTTAGAAGTTTTAGATTATGTAAGTTTATTTCACTTGCTGATGGTAAGGAATCTTAAAAAGTTAATTCCTAGAATTTAAAACTTGACAGTTTAACTCACTTGAAAGCCTGAATTTAAGACGAGGATAAATTAAAGCGAAGACTAATCTCTTACTGCAAGACCAATTAGACATCATTGCCTCAGTGACTGAGAGATGTCAAGTGGGGTTCCCCAGGAGTCTGTCCTGGGTCCAGTATTGTTTAACATTTTCATTAACAACTTGGACAATGGGATTGAGTGCATGCTTAGCAAATTTGCAGATGACACTAAATTGTATGGAATTGAGGATGCTTTGGAGAGCAGGACTAGGACCCAGAATGACCTTGATAGATTATAGACCATTTCTCAAGTTTTATTAGATGAGCTTCAACAAGGACAAGTACAACGTCCTGCACTTGGGACAGAATAATTGTAAGCACAAATCGAGGCTAGAGAATGACTGGCTAGGCTGCAGAGAACCTGGGGATTACAGTATATCGTAAGCTTAATACCAGCTAACAGTTTATTCTTGTTGCATTAATGAGCAATTCTTCCACTCTGTTCAGCAGTGTTGAGGCTTTACCTGGAGTACTGGGTCCCACACTTCAAGACAGATATGGATGGATCAAAGAGATCAGTGCAGAGTGACAAGATTAGGGGTTTGGGAAGCAAAGCTTATGAAAAAGAAGCTGAAAGAGCTCATATTGTTTAGTTTGAAGAAGAGAAGATGGTAGGGGGATAGGGGGGGAGGGGGGGTTGATAACAGTCTTTAAATATCCAAAGGTTATTATAGAGAGGATGGAGATAGGCTTTCCTTTGTGCCCACAGGAGATAGGACTAGGAGTAACAGCCTCAAGCTTCAGTAGAGAAAGTTTAGATTAGAGATTTGGAGGAGTTCTGACTAGGAGGCTAGTCAAGCATTAGAACAGGCTACTTAGAGAAAAGTTATGGAAACTCCACTCCCGAAAATTTTCGGGAGCAGGTTGGACAGACATTTGGCTGGGGCGATTTAGTCACGAGTTATCTTGCCTTGAGCAGGTGCCTGGAGTAGATGACTTCTGTGAGGTTCTTTTCAGCCCTCTGATCCCGACTTACAAGAAATGTATTAGGTAACTTTTAGCAGGTGGTAGCTGAAGCCAGACTTACCCCTATCTGTTAATTTAGCTTGTTTTGAGGTGCACACACTTTATCAAGACCCCCTTCTACAAACTAGTCACTACCACCACCACCACAAAAATGGACCAAGCTCACTCACCTTCCAGGAACCAGATCCTGCTCCTTTTCCTCTTGTACCCTTGGGAGGTGTCTTATAACTGCCCTATTAGATCTCACTTGGTCACTCAGGTGCTCATTTATACTCTTAGGCCTGAGCTAGCTCTGCCCCCTTGTTAGGGCACAGGTGGGGCCAGAAGCAGCAACTTCTGCCTCTTGCAAATACCATCCCTTAAATGCTCAGAGCAGTTGGCCCAACAAACACTCAAACAGAGCACGATAGCCACCACCAAACAAGCAGACAAAGCACCTATTGCAGCTGACAGCATTTTTTGTTTAAGCATAATTAGCTGTACAAATTAACCTACAATAAAGCCTTATATACAATAGCAAGTTTTATCCTAAGAGATCTTCAAGTTCTTTATTAATTTAGTTCCGAGAAAACAGTCTTCTTTGCAGAGATATGGCTATACGGGAGACTGTTTAAGCAGAAAGTCTAGAGACTGAAAAAAGTTATGCACTTACCCAAATTCAGTGTCAATAATGCTCATTACTTCCAGAAACAGCCTGCCCCAAGCTTGAAGCACCTCAGTAAGGCTGGGCTTTGCAGAGCCCCTAGTGCTTCTAATAGCCTTGAGCTGTCAATTTTCAGGCTGTTTTAGAGGCCTTCCAATTGACAACACCTATGTATTTTCACCAATGATGCAGTTCAAGTCAGTACAACCAATACATTACAAAGTAACAGTGGGGCCTAGAATTCCAGCATACTTAAGCAGTTAATGTGCTTAACCAATGAAGATAGCTGGTATTTGTTACAATACCCATCCCACTTCTTTGCCTGTTACTTAAATTGTGCTATACAGTTAAGCTAATTATGTCCTTGTCTGTTATGCATGTAAATAGAGGACATGGTAGTTGTAGTTTTTCTTACTGAATCTGTATTGGAACATTAATCTTTCTAATTTGCCTAAACCATTTCAATATAATGCTTGCAATTTTAGTAATCTATGTTAGAGGCCAGTATCTTCCCAACAGTTCACTTTATAACTAAGGCTAGAAACCAACATCAGGGAATGGAAAAAATCAGCTGTGCCACAATGTATTACAACACACTTGATTTACTTCATTAGGTGAAATATCTCACCCTTTGTCCTGCCCTGATAGGGCAGGACAAGGGGTGACATGACCACTATTTTCCCTGCGCAAACTATGTACAATGTTGTGTGTGTGCCCTCCTGGGGTGGGGGCACCTAGGGGGTGGAACCTGGGGACAGGCAGCCAGCACCCCGGCCTCTGGCCATTCCCCCACAGGTATGCACCCATGTGGTGAGCCTGAGAAGCTGGGGGCTTCCCCAGGGGTGACAGCGGCTTCTGGTCTCCCGTAGTCAGTGGCCAGGGGCAGCATGTGGTCCTGGCCCTTCTGCCCGCAGCTCCTTTTCTGTGCCCGCATGGAGTTGGATTGAGTAGCAGAGCTGCGACCAGGCAAGGCGATTTGGTGGCGGGGGACCCAGGGTGGGGGCCTGAGCAGGGGCTCCTGGCCGGTGGAGGTGGCATTGAACTGCCACCCAAGCCCGTGGGGGGGGGGGCGGGGCTGCTGCTGGGTGATGAGCGGCTGCCAGGGTCCAGCCAGGGCTATGGTTGGATGCAAGGCAGCAGGTGGCACAAAAGTGATGGCCAGGGCCAGGATGGTGTCCAGTAGGGCTGTGCGAAATTTCACTGGGTGTTTTGATTCAACGTGGTTTTGACTCATTTTGAGCTCAAAACAGTGAAATCGAATCAAAATGAAGGGCTTCGAAACAGCCTTGAAACAAAATGAGGCTAGTCGAAATGTTTTGAGTTTCGAAGCCAGCAGTGAGGTGGTGAGTGATGGGAGAACCAGGGCTGCACTTCCAGCAGCAGCCAGAAGCGCAGCCCTGGCTCCTGCTACCGGGCTGTGGGAAGCCAATAACAGCACACGGGAAGGGAACTGAGCCCAGGCTCAGTTCCCCTCCCCAGCACTGCGATCAGGCAGGGGCGGGGTGTCAGCCTCCCTGTCCCCACCCGCTCGCAGGGCCGGGGATGGGGAGTCAGCCCAGCTGGGCTGACACCCTGCCCCCAGCCCCATCAAGTGAAACCTCAAAACAGCCTAACTCTTTGGACAAAGCAAAACAGAACAGCTGTTTTGAATTTAAATGAAATTTGAAACAGAACACTGTTCCACGGAAACCTCGAAACTGAAGGCAAAACGGAACAGTGCTGTTTTGCACAGCCCTAGTGTCCAACACCCGGCAGTCCTTTTCTCTGTGGCCTCCACTGCTCTGGCTGCAAGCACAGCCTGCTGCTCCAGGGTCTCCGTGCACCAGTTCTCCAAGACCAGGAGCTGCACCATAAACTCCCGTTCCCACACCTCCTTGTATTGGTTCTGCGCACCCTCAGGGGAGACATCCTCTGCCCTCCACCTGTCCTGGGAGGTGACATCCTCTGCCCTCACGTCCACCAGCTGGTTCTCTGAGGCTGGCACCAGGTGGTCCAGGCTGCCCAGCCTCAGATTGGGGGTCATGCATGCACAGGTGCCCACAGACCATGATAAGTCAGCTGGGCAGGCCTGGGCCCAGGTGGCCGCCAGCTGAGCCACCTGTACCTGCTCCCTCCCCAGGGGCTGGCAGGCTGCTGGCCATAGGCAATCTGCCTCCCCCGCCCCATTCCCAGGCCAGGCCAGGCCAGGCTCCTGGCAGCACCTGCTGCCACAGCTTAAGATTCACTCCCCCAACTTCTCTTGTAGGCCAGCCTGTCTCCTGTGTTGCCACCATGGCATAGGGCTCCCAGACAACTGAGACACGAAGCTACCCACAGCCCTGTCCTCCCTACAGGGGGCCTCTCCAGGGAGGCGCCCTGCATCACCCCCCTCCCCCTCCCCCCCCCAAGCAGCTGTTCTGTGCCCAGAAATGCCCCCTGGGGGTGTGACCCTGGCGCAGCGTGAGGAGTTGTTTGTGTGGACTGTGAGCTTGATCCATTATACCCTGATTATGATGATCAGGGATCCTGGTTTTCCCTGATAAACAACTGCAAATCCTCTGACAAAACCTTCAAAATCCATGATTAAAATTAAAGGCCCCCGCAGCCCTGCTCATGCCCTGTGCCCCCCACCCACAGCCCCTGCCCCCCAGCCCTGCAGAACAGGCCCCCAGCTGCCTGGGCTATGGAGCCAGGGACCCAGGTCCACAGTGCTGTGCCCCCAACAGAAGGCAGCTGCAGCAGGAGCACAGAGCCCGCTCCCCCACTGTTGCTTGCTGCAGGCTCTTTGCAAAAGCAGGAAACACATGGGTTTCTCCTCTAAAAGGTAAAATCCATTTTTTTCTTTGATAAAATAGGGAAATCCATAGGAAACAGAAAACCCAGCTCCCTACTGATGACCATGGTGCCCCAGGTGCACCTGCATACCTGGCACAGGACTCTGAGCTTCAATGATGCAGCAGGCAAACCTACGCTTCTCCACAACCTCTGCTGCCACCGCATGGAGGGCTCCCTGTGGCTGCACTACATGTCCCTGGCCCTCACAGCCGAGGAGGACATGCTGTGTTCCTTGGTGTGTGAAAGGCCCCATGGCTGTCCTGGTGCTGCTGGGCCTGGGCAGCTGCCCGAAGCAGCCAGTGAAGGGGCACAGCACATGTACGTGAGCACTACTGCACAGTAACTACGGACAAGTAAATTTACTACTTGCATTTGCAGGTAGCAATTTACTTGCGAGTAGTGCAGTTGTCTGTGCAGTAAGCATGTGCATGTGTAGTTTCCCTCTTTTTTGTAGGTGGTAAAATATATAAATAAAAGCAGATGGAAATATTCTATGAGAAATTTTCTTTCAGTAAATTCAGTTCTTTTTGGTGTAGCAGTGAAGCAGACAACCCTTTCAAGTCCTCACAAAAGCAGTGTGGCTTTGTCCTATAACCTAGTACCTCCTTGTTTGTAAACAGCCCTCCTAAACAGTGGGATCTAGGACCTTATCTTTGAGTCTTTGCAGCCACATACTTCTTCATTGTTTAAAAATCCTCTTATGAATTGCCCATGTAATAGTCTGTATCAGTACTTATGTAGGAGTGTTGCTATTTCTCATGGCTAAGACTTACCTGAAGGCAAAACTAGACCCCTTCAGAATACTCAAGGCACTGACTTCAGATAACTGTGTAGACTTCCAGTGCATTTTTAAAATGCTTTGGCATTCCCTCACTAGTAAAATATGTAAGAACTAACAATAATTATCTTATTCTTAAGCTTAGCTTGTCTTATGACTCAGTGATGTAAAAAGAATTGTATTTCATCCTTTGCTTTTGGTTTGGAAATAACCTCTTTTTCCATCTCTAGTGCACCCTTGACTCAGAAGTAGCTCTGCGAGTGGGAGGCGACTTCTGCTTTGATCCACAGCCTGGAGACTCTCCTGTAAACCTTGTTCTGATAGCAGGAGGAGTAGGAATTAACCCATTGTTCTCCATACTGCTACACGTAGCAGATCTTTATACCAGCCAAGAGACTAAGGGAAATGGGTATAAAATGGGAACTGTGAAACTGCTCTACAGTGCAAAGAACACAAATGAGCTCTTATTCAAGGTAGGAAAAAAGGAAACGGTGTTTTGGCTGTTTATTTCTTCCTTTCAGAAGGCTTGTCCATTTATTGTTATGTATTATTGCAAAGCCTTGGTGCCCTGTATAGTCCTGTTGCGCTAGGACTATATAGAGCCAAAAGATCCTCCCTGCCCCAGAAAGATTCTTTATTATGCCAATCTAAGAATGACAGGAATTCTGGAAATGTATCTGGCTCCCATTGATTTCAGTGGTGCAAACTCAGGCACTACTATATAAATTTTAATGTAGCTTTCAATCTTCATCCCCCTCAGTGCTGTTTTTTATTGAAATTTAATTCCTTTGACTTTGCTTCCTGTTTGGGAACATCTTACCTCATGATCCAATGTAATACATTTCCAAAGAGACCGCTGGAAGTTAATTAAGTCACAGGTTGTCAAGTACCTCTATAGAACCTGTTCTAATGGCAAATGCTTTCTGAATAATTCTGACTAGAAATGCATGAAACTGTGATATGTGCCTGTGTGCATCTGCAGGATGTCCACATTAATGTATAGTCCAGATGAAGGCAGGAAGAAGCATCTGAGAGTGGAACTTAAAAATGGACATCCATGCTCAGATGTATTTACCCAGCTCTATTTCTATATTTCAATAACATTTCATTTTTTCCTTCAAAAGACATTTTTAAAAATAGCTTCTGTTATCTTAACATGAAAATGCAAGCATATATTAAGAAGGGGACAGGGACTGTTATTACCATATGTTTTGCCCGATTCTCATTTGGAATAGTCATATCATTACACGGTGTTGCCTGTTCAGTATAATATAGTCCTTGCAATATACTTCAGCACCATCAACATTTATGTAGCAGCAGGAGACCATTATCCTGTGGCAGTTTAAGACTAAATAGTAGAGCACTAGGATGTAGGGTCACTGATAACACTGTTAGGGTTAAATCAGCACTAAGTAAAAATTCTGTCTCTAATGAGTTAGTTTGCTTTGAAGAAATTAAAGGCTGGATCATGAGATACTAAGGAAAATAAACACCCAAAGTTAAGCCAAAGATCTCTTATGGTTACAAAAGTGGCCAATCAGTGTGAAATTAAGAATAGCAGTATGCTTGCTACTAAGATTATTCAGCCTGAGGCCTCTCATTGACTTGAGTCTCTACTGGGATTGGCTTAATATAGATTTAGAGGAAACAAAATTTTTTCTTGGAAAAGAAAATATTTTTGGTTATTAAAGCCTGGAAAATTCACAGTTGTATTTAAACATCTTAGTGGATTGGTCAGCAAGCTGTTAAATGTGCATGTTATTTGACATAAAATGAAAGTTGCAGCTCATTGGCACAACACTGTATAAAGTACTCACATATGTGAAGCAGCTTTGGCCACTGTCTTCCTGGTCAGAATCAACCTGGAAATCTCAGTGAAGATATCCACCCATTGTCAAGACAAATCATTGTATTTTCCTTCCTTGTTTATGAAAGAAGTGATTTAAAAAACTGCAGAACCCGTTATGACATTTGAACCTGACGGGGTCCTCATCTAACAGAATAGCCCCAGTTATAGTCACAACACAATAAAAGTTACATATCTGGAAAAGGAAGGAGAGATCATTTTAGGAATGTCAGGTCTCCTTCATACTAGTAGTGTGGGGTGGTTCAGACAAAAGTTTGTAGCTTGATATCTTAAATAAATACTCAAATAACTGATAGATTTTTCCTGTTCCCCTGTTGTATTACACATCTTAAAAGCAAGAGTTCATATAGCAGTAATTTGATTCTTTCCCACCTTCACTGTGTTGTCCTTTATAGATCATGTTTCTTTAATGCCTGCCTAGTTTGTCTTGTGTTCGTTAGTTGGCCCATTCTTTTTCAGTGTGGATCATCTCTTTCCCAGGTGTCTGGGAAAGGCCCAAATGGTGCCTGAGTCCTAGTTGATGCCTCTAGGCCTCCTCGTAATACAAACAATAAATAATAGGAAACAGGCTGGATTTAGGGGGGCAAAGTGCATTAGTAAGACAGTTATTGACAGAGCAATGTGTAGAAGTGCCTCTGCACCCAGCTTTTCTTGTCTAAAGTCTAATTGTGATGCTTATATATAAGGATGTATACCTCACCAAAGCTTACTCCCAAATTAAAAACAGGGCTTCAGAAGGGGTTGAGAGAGCCTGTAGGTCCCTCTGTGGGTAGTAGAGCCTGGTTCATTCTGTGTGGCTGGAAGAGCAGGTTCCTCAGTTTTACATACTAGTTAAGTTAGTAAGCAAACAAACTAACAGTAAAATAATCCAGAATGCTGTAGAACAGAGCTGGTGTTACTTCAGCATATTCTAGCTAATATACTTTCTTCAAAATAAATTAATAGAGCACTCCCTCAATCCTCTACAGTAAACAAAAGCCCCAGATAGTAAACCTCTGTCTGTGCTCTAAGCTTTGAGCAGGAGTGGGGTCAGCCTGTGGCCTTGGCCTCTTTGTGGGGCCCGTAGCAGATCAGGGAGAGGACAGAGCCCAGCAGCAGAGGGGGCAGGAAGCAGAAAGTAGAGCAGGAATTTGGGCAGGGAGTAGGAAGCAGAGCAGCAGATTGGGTAGAGGAAGAGGATCAGAGTAGCACTCAGGGAGGGCATGGATCTGATTTCTGGCACTCTTGCCAAAGAGGTCAGCCTCAATGACTTAAGAGCAACTCCAGGAGGAACAAGGTGGGGGGAGTGGCTGCTTAGGAGCTTGTGTGCATTGCTGTGTGTGCAGGAGCCTGTAGGGACATCAGTGAGCTGAATCGCCTCAACTTTAACTCTGAATGATGCAGTGTTAAAAGTGGAGCACTTTTGCTAAATTTGTATCACTACAGGCTTCTGCACACTTAATTGTTACAGTGTAGCAGCAGCTCCAGGTTGAACTGTGTCCTTAGACTGTAGATAGTAACAAATGAAGTCTTAGCTTGAGATTTCATTGCTCCACTTGTTTATTTAAATTTTAACCATGCAATAGCTAAAGCCTCAAAGTTTTAGTGAGAGCAATCACAGCGGTGAATTAGGGAACTGAAAATGATCAGGTTTCTACTTCGAGTATTAATAGCATTAAATCTATACTGTAACGGGTTTTACAAAAACAAGAAGAGTCTGTATCGTTACCCGAGGTCAGGTGGCTTCAAGGTTGAACTAAAAGGTTTGGACAAATTAAATGCATGAAGTGCACATTTTAAATTTCAATGCTGCAGGTTTTTGGAAGGTGGAGAGAGGAAGTGGGGACAGCTGCAAGACAGGAAGCCATAAAAGAGCGGAAATGGTTATAAGATGCAAGTGTTGATTAGTTACAACCTGTTGCAGAAAAGGAATAAAGTATTAGTCGTATATGGTAGCATATTCCAGGTATAGAAGTGCTGTGCACTTTAAAAAGTGCTGCCCTGTAAAAGAAAAAAAAAAAGAAAAAGCAAATTCTCAACTTTCACATGCAATATGTGCATAGTCTAATAGTGTATGCTAACTATTGATGTTGTTCTGGGACCTTGTGCACTCATCTGCTTTGATTTAATGGACCGTGGTATAACCAAGTATGTTTAACATTCCAGGAAAATATCCTTGGTTTGATGAATGCATTTCCTGGAAAGATCACATGCGACTTCCATGTTACCCAGCAGAGTTTGCAAGTCTGTGAAGAACTTCAGCCTTATATTATAGGTATGTAGTGTGGCTGGCAGTACACAGACGCATAAAAAGTTGTCAGTCCCATTGGAGATATCATTAGTGTTGTTTAGTAGGGCTGTGCAAAATTTCACCGGCTGTTTCGTTTTGAGGCTGTTTAGACTCATTTTGAGCTCAAAACAGCAAAATCAAAATGAAACAGAGGGCTTCAGAAGACAGCCTTGAAATGAAATGAGGCCACTCAAAACATTTTGAAAGTTTTGAAACATTTTGAGTTTTGAAGCAGCAACCCAGCCAGGCAGTGGGAGGCAGGGGAGAGCCAGGGCTGTGCTCCCAGCAGCTCCATGCAGCCCCATGTGGCTCAGCCTGGCAGGGAACACACCCCTGGCTCTCCCCATCTCACGCTGCTGGGCTGCACTCCCTGGTGCTGGTGGAGCCGGTTGGAGCACAGCGCCAGCTCTGCCTGCCTCCTGATGCCGGACTGCACTCTGATCAGCTCCACCAGCCCCAGGGAGCTCAGCCTTGTGGTGGGAGACAGAGCCAGGGCTGTGCTCTGCCTCCTGCCACTGGGCTGAGTTCCACAGGTCTTGAAGCCGCTGGGAACCCACCCCAGTGGAGGCAGGTGGGGTGTAGCCTGGAGGCTGCACTGGGCTGGGTTCCCAGCCACTTGAAGCCCAGTGCAGTCACTTGAAGCAGGATCGCAGCATTGGGGAGGGGAACTCAGCCGAGCTAAGTTCCCTTCCCCAGCCTGATCACAGCGGTATTTTAAGTCTTATAAAATACTAAATTATCTATATAAAAGCACTCAAAGTGAGATTGGATTCCAGCAGTTGAGTGGGGAAACTTATGTGCAAATAAATTAAATGGTTTATTTTTCAGATCTTACCATAATTTCATTTTCACAAATTCAGTC